>NC_090451.1:22241501-22541501 GCF_031143425.1 Pleurodeles waltl | reverse complement strand
GTTTTCTGATTGTTCCCACTCTCTTCCCCGTTGGGAAGGGATGTAGTGTTGACGCCGGAAGCAGGTCAACACCACAGAGAGAGGCCAGGAAGGGGAAAGTTGGAACTCACCCCTATACCAAAGGTGCAAGATGGATTGCACCGTGACGACAGGGGGGAGGGCATAAGAGGGGAGGCGAAAGGTGGGAAGGGGCATTCGAGTGAGAGAGCATTTGAAATAAAGGACTCTGTTTGCAACGCACTCTGGCGCTGAGTCTTTATTTCAGTGGGTGCGTTTGCACATAGCGCGACCCAACAAGGATCACTTGCAGAGGGCACTTTTACCACAAGGCCTCTAGGCGCTGTTCCACTTGTAGGTGACAAATGCCTGCCTAAGTGGCCTTGTCTTTAGGTGGCGACGAAAATGGTGTACGGAAGTTTCAGAGCGAAGGTACAAGTCTCCGAAGCACTCCAGTTAACTGGACATTTGTAGACAAGTTAGGCTCCTGGTCAGATTAGCTTTTCCAGGAGCCGGACTCATCCATCGAGCTGCCTCATTTCTTAGCAAGGGGGGATTAAATGTCCTTGAGAGGCTGTTGGGGAAACTGTAGACAGACTTCCAGCAGCCAAAGCAGTCTTTCCTCTTTCCCCGTTCCAAGTTGCTGCTGGGAGGCGGGGGCTCCAGAAACCCCCACCTGAATGCTAATAGAGGGACGGTGATCGCTGATTTTCGAAAAGAGAAACAAACTCCACAGAAAACAAAAAGTAAAAGAAGCAATCGAGCACTAGAAGTAGAACCCATGTGAGGGGATGGAGAACGTCGCGTCCCGCCGACCCGGAACCCTGCCTAGTCAATATTGGCCTTGGGACTCTGCAGGTGGGCTGTGGCATTAGATCTGATCTCTCACCCACAGTTCTTTGCGTGATTTCTCTGCCCTTCATCAATCTGGAATGTGCTACATGAAGTTCCAAATTAATTTACACTTCAAACCTTTCCTGAGGTGAACGTCCTTGTTAAAACCTTAAAGTTGATCACGTTGCCACTTTCTCCCTGACAAATGTACATCTTCTCTCACGCATGCATGTTTAGCTCATCCAAAACTTGCCCCTGTGCTCACCTGTGCTGTTATAAAAGTGAAATAAAGCTTCTCCTGCTCTCCCCTCCAGGATCCTTCATCGTCTCCATCCCTGTCCCTATCTACAACCGTCTCACCGAGGGATACTGGTTCGGGCCCCAGACATACTGCAGCGAGTCCTTCCCCTCCGTCTACCACGAGAAGGCGTTCATCCTCTACAACTTCCTGGCCGTCTACCTGTTGCCGCTGCTCACCATCTGCGTCTGCTACAGCGCCATGGTCTACCAGATGGGCCACCCTAGTGTGGAGCCTGTGGACAATAACTACCAGGTAAGACGTCTGTGTTCACTGGCGCCGATAGCTTCTTCCAATGTACAACCTCTCATTGAGTCTACGAGGCCTAACAATCACCACCTCAACACCCACAGGCACGCATCCTCACATTGAGTCTACGAGGCATGCAACCACCACCTCAGCACCCACGGGCATGCATCTTCTCATTGAGCCCACCAGGCATGGCAACCACCAACTCAATACCCAAAGGCATGCATCCGCTCATTGAGTCAACGAGGCATGAGAACCACCACCTCAACACCCACAGACACGCATCCTCACATTGAGTCTACGAGGCATGTCAACCACCACCTCATCACCCACAGACATGCATCCTCTTATTGAGTCTAGGAGGCACGACAACCACCACCTCCACACCCACAGGCATGCATCCTCTCATTGAGTCTAGCAGGCACGGCAACCACCACCTCCACACCCACAGTCATGCATCCTCTCATTGAGTCTATGAGGCATGCAACCACCACCTCAGCACCCACGGGCATGCATCTCCTCATTGAGTCTAGGAGGCACGGCAACCACCACCTCAACACCCACAGGCATGCATCTGCTCATTGAGTCAACAAGGCATGAGAGCGACCACCTCAACACCCACAGACATGCATCCTCTCATTGAATTTACCATGCATGCAACCACCATCTCAACACCCACAGACATGCATCCTCTCATTGAGTCTAGGAGGCACAGCAACCACCACCTCCACACCCACAGGCATGCATCCTCTCATTGAGTCTTACGAGGCATGAGAACTACCACCTCAACACCCACAGACATGCATCCTCTCATTGAGTTTACCAGGCATGCAACCACCATCTCAACACCCACAGACATGCATCCTCTCATTGAGTCTAGGAGGCACAGCAACCACCACTTCCACACCCACAGGCATGCATCCTCTCATTGAGTCTTACGAGGCATGAGAACTACCACCTTAACAGCCACAGACATGCATCCTCTCATTGAGTCTACCAGGCAAGCAACCACCATCTCAACACCCACAGGCATGCAACCTCTCATTGAGTCAATGAGGCATGAGAACCATCTCAACACTCACAGTGGCAACCACTGCCTCAAAACTCACAGGCATCCATCCTTTCATTGAGTTTACGAGGCGTGCAACCACCACCTCAACATACCCAGGCATGCATCCTTCAATTGAGTCTACATGGCATGAGAACCACCACCTCAACACCCACAAACATGCATCCCCTCATTGAGTCTACCAGGCATGCAGCCACTACCTCAACACCCAAAGGCATGCATCTTCTCATTGAGTCCACGAGGCATGGCAACCACCATCTCAACATCCACAGGCATACATCTTCTCATTGAGTTTACCAGGCATGCAACCACTGTAGGAGGTTGATCTGGTTTGTAGTGGGTACCTATGGTACTTACACCTTATACCAGGTCCAGTTATCCCTTATAAGTGTAGTTTTGTCAGTGTCTAGAAGCCAGGCTCTCTAGAGGTAGCTGTAGCCGAGCATCCAAGGGTTATCTAGGAGACATGCAAAGCTCATGAAATACCACTGTAGTCACACAGTACTCATATATATGAAAAAAACACTCAGTGTTACAAAAATAAAGGTACTTTATTTTGGTGACACAAATGCCAAAAATACCATAGAGACTATTCTCCCTTAGGCGGTAAGTAATACACAAATTATATGCACAAGCATGCAGACATGTGCATAAAAACAGTTAGAAAACAGTGCAATTAGTGAAAATCACAATAGTTAGAAATGGGCCTATGGTGAACACAAACCATATACTAACAAAGTGGAATGCAAATTTTGGTTTCCCACCTAAGCAAGTTTAGTGTGTAGAGGGGCGCTGGGAGTGTTAGAAAACACCAACGATAAGTAGTAGAAACCACCCCAGAGCCCAGGAAAGCTGGGGTAAAACACAGTAACTTTCCTAGAACACTCAGAAACACGAGAAATAAGATTGTGCAAGAACCAGAAGAGACTGCAAGACACCAACAGTGGATTCCTGGACCTGAAGACCTGTGGAAGAAGGGGACCAAGTCCAAGAAACACAGAAGAGTCCAGGGAGAACAGGCGCCCCTGCTAACCCGGATGAAGGTGCAAAAAAAGAACCCCCGATGAACAAGAACAGTCATTACTGCACCCTAAAAGAAGGATTCGGGTTCCTGGTTGGTGTAAATGATGTCCCACACCGGATGGAAGACTGCAATCTGGTTTGCATCACTGGAGTCTGTCAACAAGCCTTGGCACACACAAAGCTTGCAGTTAGCGGAAAATGGCGCTGCCCGGGACCAGAAAGGACCATGTGGACTCTACCCAGGAGGGGGAGTCAGAGGAGGCCCTCAGCAGCTCAGAGACCACAGAAGACCACAGCACGGGGACAAAGGAGGTGTAAAAGGAGGACCATGCAGCACTATGACAAAGGTTCCCATGCTGCCGGAGAACCACTCAGGAAGATGTGCGTCGCAGGATAGAGTGCTGGGGGCCGGAGCTGTACGGTACACGAAGAACTTCGTGGAAGGGTGCCTGCAAGCCTTGGCAACTGCAAAACACGTGGTGCACAGGGGTACTGTCTTGCGTGGGGAGGCAAGCTCTTACCTCCACCAAAGTTGGACAGTAGGTCGTCAGAACCAACGGGACCACTTCAGTCTACCACCTGTGATGCAGGATCCACGCAGCTCATCAGGAGAGGGGATCCACGCACCTGGTCATCGATGCAGTGAGGTGTCTGCTGAAGCAAGGGAGTGAATCCTTCACTCCAAGGGAGATTCCTTGGCTCTTCTGGTGCAGGCTGAAGACAGGCTGTCCTCTGAGGATGCACGACCGGGAAACAGTTGCAGTTGCAGGCAGGAGTCAGAAGACACAATATTGTAGAAGTCGTCTTTGCTTCTTTGTTGCAGTTTGTAGAGTTCTTGAAGGGCCCAGATGCCGTTTCTTCAGTGAGAAGGTGAAGTAGAGGATGCAGAGGATTCCTGCTGGAGTCATGCAATCCGAATCTGAAGAACCACCCAAAGAAGAGACCCTAAATAGCCCTGAAAGGGGGATTGGTCAGCTAAACAGGTAAGCACCTATCAGGGAAGAGCTCTGATGTCACCTGCAGGCACTGGCCATTCAGATGCTCCTTGAATTCTCTGCCAACTTGGAATCCAAGATGGCAAAACCAAGGGACCCTCTGGAGGAGCTCTGGGCACCACCCCTGGGGTGGTGATGGACAGGGGAGTGGTCACTCCCCTTTCCTTTGTCCAGTTTTGCGCCAGAGCAGGGACTGGGGGTCCCTGAACTGGTGTAGACTGGATTATGCAAGGAGAGCAGCCAAATGTGCCCTTCAAAGCATTTTTAGTGGCTTGGGGAGGCTACCCCTCCCAAGCCTGTAACACCTATTTCCAAAGGAAGAGGGTGTAACACCCCTCTCCCAAAGGAAATCCTTTGTTCTGCCTTCCTGGGCTTGAGCTGCTCAAGCAACAGGAGGGCAGAAACCTGTCTGAGAGGTGGCAGCAGCTGGGGCTGCTTGGAAATTCTCAGAAGGCAGTAATGGCAATACTGGGGGTCCTCTAAGTGCCCCCAGAGTGCATGAATCATACAACCAATGCTTGCAAAAGCCTTGGGGTACGATTCCAACATGTTTGATACCAAACATGCCTATGTTCGGAGTTACCATTATATAGTTGGACATAGGTGGTGACCTATGTCCAGTACACTCATAAACTGGCATCCCGCACTCACAAAATCTGGGGAAATGGCCCTGTAGGTCGTGGGGGCACCCACCTCTGCTAGTGCAGAGGTGCCCTAACACACAGGTACTCTGCACCCTGCCCTCATGGCTGGAGGGCCTGTAATAGGGGTGACTTATAAGTGACCTGGTGCAGTGTAAATGGCATTGAAAGGGTGCATGCACATTTCCACGCAGTCTGCAATGGCAGCCCTCCAGAAGCATTTGCATTGGCTCCCTATGGGTGTCAAAAGATATGCTGCAGCCCATAGGGATCCCCTGGAACCCCCATGTCCTGGGTACCTAGGTACCATAGACTAGGGACTTATAAGGGGGCACCAGCATGCCAGTTGTGGATGAAATACAGGGTTACCAGTATGCAACAACCAAGTTTATAGGAGAGAGAAAATAATCACTGGGATCCTGGTTAGCAGGATCCCAGTGAACACAGTCAAGCACACTGACATCAGGCAGCAAATGGGGGTAACCATGGCAAAAGAGGGTATTTTCCTACAACCACTACCTCAACATCCACAGTCATGCATCTCCTCATTGAGTTTACCTGGTATGTAACCACTACCTTAACACACACATGCATGCATCCGCTAATTGAGTGTACGAGGCATGGCAACCACCACCTCAACACCCACAGTCATGTATCCTCTCATTGAGTCTATGAGGCGTGCATCCATCACCTCAACACCCACAGGCATGCATCCTCTCACTGAGTGTACTAGGCATGGCAACCACCACTTCAACACCCACAGGCATGGATCCTCTCATTGAGTTGTACAAGGCATGAGAACCTCCACCTCAACACCCACAGACATGCATCCTCTCATTGAGTTTACAAGGCACAGCAACCACCACCTTAACACCCACGGGCACATATCCTCTAATTGAGAGTACGAGGCCGGCAGCCACTGCCTCATTCCCCACAGGCATGCATCATCCTATTGTGTCTATGAGGCATGCAACCACCACCTCAACTCCCATGGGCATGCATCCACTCATTGAGACTACCAGGCATGCAACTACCACCTCAACTCCCATAGGCATGCATTCTCTCATTGAGTCTACGAGGCATGGCAACTACCACCTTAACACCCACAGGCATGCATCCTCTCATTCAACCTACCAGATATGGCAACCACCAGCTCAACACCCACAGGCATGCATCTCCTCATTGACTGTGTGAGGCATGGCAACCACCACCTCAACACCCACAGGCATGCATGCTCTCACTGAGTCTACAATACATGGCAACCACCACCTCAACAGCCAAAGGCATGCATCCTCTCATTAAGTCTGTGAGGCATGGCGACCACCACCTCGACAGCCACAGGCTTGCATCCTCTCATTGAGTCTACCAGCAAAGCAACCACCACATGAACACCCAGGCATGCATCCTCTTGTTGAGTCTACAAGGCATGGTGACCACCATCTGGCATGCATCCTCTGATTGAACCTACGACACATGAGAACCACCACCTCGACATCAATGGGCATGCAACCTCTCCTTGAGACTACAAAACATGGCAACTGCCAACTGAACACACACAGGCATGCATCTTCTCATTGAGTCTACCAGGCATTCAACCACCACCTCAACACCCACAAGCATGCATCCTTCTCCAGTATTGGGGTATCTTTCATAGATTCACATGCTTGAATCATTCGCCCTCTTCAAAGTGGGAGTCCCACTGTATCATGGTAAGCAGTATATATGAATATAATAGGCTGTAAGGGGAATGCAAAGTTCAGCTTAATAGCCTATCTCTGTCCTTTTTAAAAAGGACTAAAGTTGAACAATGACCAGTCAGGCAATAGCATCCTTTGGAGCACTCCCAACAGACGCATCTTGTAGAAAAGTACCACTGTTGGCATGGTTACTCCCCCACACACACTTTTTGCCCGGTGTTGATGCCAACTTTGATTGAAAGTGGGCTGGGACCCTGCTAACCAGGCCCCAGCCCCACTGTTCTTTCCTTAAAACTGTACCTGTGTTTCTGCAATTGGCACAACCCTGGCACACAGTTAAGCCCCTTGTAAAAGGTATCCATGGTACCAAGGACTCTGTGGCCAGGGAAGGTCTCTAAGGGCTGCAGCATGTATTATGTCACCCTAGGGGATCCCTCACCTAACACATGCACACTGCCTTGCAGCTTGTGTGTGCTGGTAAGGAGAAAAAGACAAAGTCGACATGGCACCCTCTCAGGGTGCCATGCCCCGAAAACACTGCCTGTGGCATAGGTAAGTCAGTCCTCTAGCAGGCCTTACAGCCCTAAGGAAGGGTGCACTATACCACAGGTGAGGGCATAGTTTCATGACCAATATGCCCCTACAGTATCTAAGTCCATTCTTAGACTTGTAAGTGCAGTGTAGCCATATTGAGTTTATGGCCTGGGAGTTTGTCATTACGAACTCCACAACACCATAACGGCTTCACTGAATACTGGGAGGTTTGGTATCAACTTCTCAGCACAATAGACCCACACTGATGCCAGTGTGATATTTATTGAAAAATGCACACAGAGGGCATCTAAGAGATGCCCCCTGTATTTTAGCCAACCTGCTAGTGTAGGGCTGACCTGTCTGTGCCAGCCTGCCACTTTCAGTCAAGTTTCTGACAACATGGGGTGAGTGCCTTTGTGCACTCTGTGGTCAGAAACAAAGCCTGCAGAAACTGTAACACCTGGTGGTGAGCCTCAAAAGCTCAAGCCTCGGCACTCCAACTAGTGGAGAGGCCCGCCCCCCAGACAAAGCCCCATTTTCGGCGGCAATTCCAGCGTGAAAATTAGGCAAAACAGGGAGGAGTGACCATCCCAACCAGGACCACCCTTAAGGTGTCCATAGCTGAGGTGACCCCCACCCTGCAGAATCCTCCATCTTGGTTTGGAGGACAGAGACCAATAGGGATAGGAATGTGCCCCCTCCCCAAAGGGAGTGGACACAAGGAGGGTGTAGCCACCCTCAGGGACAGTAGCCATTGGCTACTGCCCTCTGATCCTTAAAACACCGCTAAATCTAGGATTTAAGGGCCCCCCTGAACCCAGCTCACCAGATTCCTGGTGACCTGACAAGAAGAAGAAGGACTGCTTAGCTGAAACCCCCAGAAGAGAAGGAGGAAGACACAACTGCTTTAGTCACAGCCCTACCAGCCTGTCTCCTGCTTCAAAGAACCTGCAAAATACCAGTGACACGTCCAGCGGGACCAACGATCTCTGCCAACTCCAGAGGACTGCCCTGCATCTAAAAAGGATCAAGAGCTCCTGAGGACAGCGGCTCTGTCTAAAGAAATCCAACAACTGAAGGACTCACTCCGAATGCGTGAGTCTTGACCCCTGTCACCCGACGCCGATTGCCCATGTCCAGGCGGTCCATCCAGCAAGAGAGGGTCCCCAGGCGATTGCGAGCAAGTGCCCACCCTGGTTTGACCTCTCCACCCCTCCACGACGACACCTGCAGAGGGAATCCCAAGGACCCCCCCTGACTGTTAAGCTCCAGAGGAAGATATCCGACGCCTAGGAACACACTGCACCCGCAGCCCCCAGGCCTTGGAGAAACCGGATCCCAGTGCCGCAACATCCAGCAGGCGGCCCTCCTCTCTGTCCAACCGGTGGTGTGCCCGAGACACCCCCCCAAACCTCACCTGCAGCCTCAGTGTGAGCCCAGGGATCCTCATACACCAAGCATTGAAAACCCGATGTCCTGTTTGCACCCTGCACCCGGCCGCCCTTGTGCCGTTGAGGGTGTGTGTTTGGTACTTACCTGTGGCCCCTTCAGTGCTCTTCTAATCCCCCCTGGTCTGCCCTCCGAGCTGCGGGTAGTTATCTGCAGGCAGGCCTGATTCCGAGTAACCCCTGTCTCCATAGGAGCCCATGTTAAATTTGCACAACTTTGACCTCTGCACCTGACCGGGCCCGTGTTGCTGGTGGTGGGTGTTTGGGGTTAACTTGAACCCCAACCGGTTGACTTCCTATAACCCCGAAAAGTCTAACTGCTCCACCACACTACCACAAAAGAGAGCATTAGTATTATCTACTTTACCCTCTGTTAAGCCTCTGGGGAGCCTCTGGACTGTGTGCACACTGTATCTCACTTTGATATAGTATATACAGAGCCAGCTTCCTACACATATTCACCGCACATGGTGTGTGAGGGAGTTTCCCTGAGCTCTGCTCAGATTTTTCCTGATGTGGTGATCTACAAAATGATATTTTTTCAATCCAGGATGTCAGAACTGGTTAAGAAAGGGCTCTTCAGACCTTGTGCCACCTGTGGCAAACAAATACTACATTCAGAGGATCCTTGTGGCAAACAAATATTACATTCAGAGGATCCTCATACAGAATGTATATATTGTCTTCATCCATTCTACAAGGTGAAAGGCTGCAAGATGTGCAGAGCTATTCCCACAAAAACCCAAAAAGACTGTGAGGGAAGGTTTTCACTGAGCCTACAGAAAATTAAAACCAATACTGCCATAGTTTCTGTGGAAGAAAGTATTAAGAGGGTCATTCTGACCCTGGCGGGCGGCGGACGCCGCCCGCCTGGCTGGAACCGCCAAATGGCCGCTCCGCGGTCAGAAGACCGCGGAGGCCATTCTGACTTTCCCGCTGGGCTGGCGGGCGCCCACCAAGGGAGCGCCCGCCGGCCCAGCGGGAAAGGCCCTGCAACACAGAGGCCGGCTCCGAATGGAGCCGGCGGTGTTGCAGGGGTGTGACGGGTGCAGTTGCACCCGTCGCGATTTTCACTGTCTGCAGTGCAGACAGTGAAAATCTCCCTGGGGCCCTGTTAGGGGGCCCCTGCACTGCCCATGCCAGTGGCATGGGCAGTGCAGGGGCCCCCAGGGGCCCCACGACACCCATTCCCGCCATCCTGTTACCAGGAACAGGATGGCGGGAAGGGGGTCGGAATCTCCATGGCGGCGCTGCTTGCAGCGCCACCATGGAGGTTCTGCCCAAGCAGGGGAAATCCGGCGGGAAACCGCCGGATTCCCTTTTCTGACCGCGGCTTTAACGCCGCGGTCAGAATAGGCAATGAAGCACCCCCAGCCTGTTGGCGGTGCTTCCGTTGCCCCCAGCCCTGGCGGTCTTGTACCGCCAGGGTCGGAATGAGGCCCTAAGTGTTCCATCTCCTCACAAACTTCCAGAAAGAGGGAAAAATCTCCCCATGGTTTCCCTCATTGCAGTAAAAAAGCCTTAAAAAAGACCCACCATGGATCTGAAGAAGGCTCCTCTCACAAGGTAAAACAAAAAAGTGCTTCTTCGGACTCTAAATTTGAGCCCTGAATGACATTTGAGACCCTTCTGTTGAAGCCTAAATCATTGTTTGAACCTGTCTCAAAAAAGCCAAAAATCACTGCTAGACTATAATTGTCAATGCCAGTCATGAGAAGCCCGATGGCGATTTTACCATTGTCATCTAGCCCGTTGATGGCAACATCAACAACAGTATCCGCATCAACAAAGACTACCTCGTCGACGACAACCACCATACAGTCAACGAGATCCATCGCGTTGACGACGACAATAACATCGACGAAAACAGTACCAACACTGTCGATCACCTCATCATCATCAGTGCTGCCGCCTATGACAATCTAGTTGACAACACTGTCGACAACGCCGGTGTTGGAAAAATCCTCCTCGTCGCCGGCGAAACCAAAAAAAAAGCCATCCACTTTATTGTAACCTTCACTGTCTACACTTCTGTTGACGACTGTCTTCTCACCTCAAGGTTTCCATCCTGAATTTACATCGTCTAGTGAAGTATCACCACCATTTATTGGATACTCAGGACTCTGACGATGATCAGAGATGCTTGCTACAGCCCATAGTCCCTCTGAATTACATGTAAAATATCAGGATGAGGAAGAAGAGCAAGATGAGCCTGTTTACCAAAGCCAGCATTATCGAAGGCAATATCATCAATATGCTCCTCCTCCACCACCTCCTCCAGGCTTGGTCCATGTACCAGTGCCTGAGTACAAAACTTACTGAGGATGCTTGCAAACTGCTACAAGCGTTACCCAGCGCTAGCTGAGGAGCAACAGTCAGCTGTGCTGGAACCTAGATCGCCAGAACATTGACCTCCACCACCGACTCCAGGAATGACTTTGCAGTTCTGTCCTGCCATGCCTCCTTGAGAAGATCCTTCTTCATCTGACAATGATGATGTTGACGATAATGGAGACAGGGAGGAAGGTGAGATAATGGACAATCGCACCATCATCAGCGAATGGGATAATTATCTCATTCCTCCACACCCCACCCCCCCAGTGCCACAGCCAGTGGACTCTCCACTGAAGGATATTGGCGGCTTCCACATGTTAATCGAGAGAGCGGCAAATGACTATGAAGCAGGTGGACTGTTTCTTTTATGATCTCAAGGATCATTCTAGAAAGACAGTCAGAGGTATTCCAATTATAGATTATTGGAGGAAGGAGTTAAAATCATGAAGACACCAGCGACCGCCACTGCGGTCCTCCCTAGAATAGACAAAAAATGTAAAGCGCCAGGGGATTCACCTGCCTGTTTGATGAGACATCCGAGGCCTGATTCGCTCATCTCTCAGACTGCACCACGCAGGTCTAAGAATCCTTCTACCCCAATAACGTCTCCACCTGACTAAGAGGACAGGCAGCTTGATAACACTGGCAAAAGATTTATAGTCATGTCAGGTGCGACTGTAAAGGCCACAAACTCTCTAGCCATTCTGGGGCATTATGATCACCAAATGTGGTCGCACGAGACTACATATCTTGGTTTTCTGCCAGACAATAAGAAGACCAAAGCCGCACACATTTTGCAGGAGGGCGAAAGAGCATCATCCGAGATTATCAAATGCGTAATGGATATTGCATCCATAGGTTTCCGGCAATTGGTAGGATCAGATATACTTTTCGCCAAGTTTGGCTTAAGACCACCTCGTTCTGCCCGGAACCAAAATTCTGGATTTGCCCTTTGATAGTGAATGTTAATTTGGGAAGCAAACTGATGATGCTCTTCAAACCATAAAAGCGGACACAGAGACAGCTCGATCCCTCGGAACTCTTCAGTTTCGTAAGAAGCACTTTCACGGCAAACATGGCTGCAGATCTAACTTGTATCGGGGAGCATATCAAAGATACCAGCCACAATTTTACCACCAGCCCTTTCGATCGGCCTACCAACAACATCAACCCTATCGTGCTCTACCATCGACAGCCTATTCTAGGCAACCAAGACGAAGACAGCCCGCTTCCACCAGAGATACCGCTAGGAAGCTGTGACAGTTTCAAAGTACCAACTATCTCCCATTCTCACCATTCAGTGGGTGCCAGAATTTCCCATTATTTACATCAGTGGAACA
Organism: Pleurodeles waltl; assembly: GCF_031143425.1. Classification (NCBI taxonomy): domain Eukaryota; kingdom Metazoa; phylum Chordata; class Amphibia; order Caudata; family Salamandridae; genus Pleurodeles; species Pleurodeles waltl. The sequence goes on along the minus strand of NC_090451.1, from coordinate 22,529,042 downwards.
AAATAACCATGGACAAATGGCTCCTGGATCTTAATAAACATGGCCATATTCTGGAGTTCACTCGATTTCTACCCCAGACTCCACTGACAAAATTCCTCTCAGCTCGCCTTCATCTTCTTCGCAAGGAGTCTCTGCTCATGTTGTCAAAAAGGTCCATAAAGCACGTCCCACATTTCCAAAAACGAAAGGGATTTTACTCCTGTTTTTTCCTCATAAGGAAGAAATCAAGGGAGTGGCGTCCCATTCAAGACCTCAGGAAACTCAATAGGTATCTGAAAAAACAATCTTTCTGTATCGTTTTCATACAAGAAATTCTCCAGCTTCTCACCCACGGAGATTTTCTCACAAGTCTCGATCTCCAAGATGTCTAGTTCCACATCCCCATTTATCCCAACCATAGCAAATTCCTCAGACTTATGGTAGCCGGTACATTACCTGGGAACCAGTTCAAAGTCCTTGCCTTTGGTCTCTGATCTGCTCCCTGGGTATTTACAAAATGTCTTGCTCCAGTGGCTGCCCATCTGCCACAACAGGGCACTCGAGTGTTCCCTTACCTCGACGACTGGTTGATAAAGGCTCCATCTTTCCAACAAGCATCAAGGGATACTGCCAAGTGTCTTCATCTCTTTCAGACCCTTGGTCTTCTAGTCAATTTCCAGAAGTCTTTCCTTACGTCTTCAACAAGGGTAACTTTTCTGGGAGCCACTCTCGACACATTACTCAACAAGGCATTCTTGTTCGTAGACAGACAACAGAAACTTTCCATTCTGGCTTGTTTCTTTTCAAAAACAAAGTGTGCTCCTGTTCGCCTGATCAAATCTACTAGGAATGATGTTTTTAGCCATTTTCTTGATACCTCATGCTTGTCTCAAAATGCGACCTTTCCAAGTGCACTTAGATACAAAGTGGCTCCAATCGGAAAGACAATTTGACAACATCGTACATATTACACCTGTCATGAAAGCAGCTCTTCCCTGGTGGATAAGTTCCAATAACCTCTCAGCAGGGCTGACCTTCCTTCCCCCCCCGTTTCGGAATACATAATTACAACAGACGCTTCTCTGGAAGGTTGGGAAGCTCATTATCAAGATCTACAGATCCCAGGCAGGTGGACTCCGGAACAGTTGAAGCTGCATATCAACTTCCTTGAGCTCAGAGCAATCTCACTGGCTCTTTAAGCTTTCTTGTCGAGATTGAATGTTCCTCTGTATTAATAAGAACAGACAACACAACAAGTATGCATTACCTCAACAAACAGGGAGGTACAAGATCCAGGATTCTGTCTAAAGAAGCTCAAATTATATGGCGCTGGGCACTACGACATCAGGTGGCCTTAAGAGCAGAACATCTCCCAGGAGTACACAACTCTCTATCAGACACCTTGAGCAGAACGTCCCAGAATTGTCACAAATGGGAATTGAACTAGATGGTCCTGAATGCCATATTTAAATGATGAGGCAAGCGCAATCTGGATCTTTTTGCATCTCGGGAGAACAAAAAAATGCCGGTTTTACACCAGCAGGTGCCCTCAAAAGGGATCTTGGGGGAATGCCCTTCGATACAAAGGTCTGGGGATTATGCTTACGCTTTTGCCCCAATCCTGCTTTTTCCCAGGATTCTCCGAAAGATCAAATAGGACTGTTAGAAATGAGGTCCTTGGTTGGCAGTCAGGTTACCCCCTGTCCAATCAAGGACCCTATCTTTAGTCAGGGTAAAGGAGAATGACACTCAGTTAACCCCCGCTCACACCTTTGGTAGCTTGGCATGCGCAGGTAGGCTTAACTTCAGAAGCAATGTGTAAAGTATTTATACCAACACACAAAGCAATACAATGAAAACACTACAAAATGGATACCACACCAGTTTAGAAAAATAGGTAATATTTATCTAAATCAAAAAAGACCAAAATGACAAAAATCCAACATACACAAGTCAAGATATGAATTTTCAAAAGAATGAGAGTCTTAGGGGCTCATTATGAACTCGGCGCGCAGAAGCCCCCGCCGGCCACATAATGTACATTCACCTGGGCCCGCGGGCGGAAACAGTGTATCCGCCAGCCGGCCCAGCTGAATGCAGGGCCTGAACATTGGCAATGTAGCGCTGCAGCAGCACCTGTCGCGCATTTACAGGCAGTGAAATGCGCGACGGGCTGTTCATGGGGGCCCCTGCCAAGTGCATGGGCAGTTCAGGGGCCCCCAGGGGGGCCCCAAGGCACCCATTCCACCAGCTTTTCCCTGGCGGAGTAAACCGCCAGAGAAAGGCTGGTGGAAAATAGAACATTATCCGGCGGGCAGCGCTGCTTGGCGGTGGCGGAGTTACAATAGTGGCGGCTCTGCCACGTATGTTATATGGCGGTCTGGGCCGCCATACCGGTGGCGGTAATTACCGCCGGCATGGCGTCCCAGACCGCCATGTTCATAATGAGGGCCTTAATCCTTAGAAAACAGTGAGAATGCTGTTGTTACACAAAGTACCTGGTTAGCGTACAAAATAAGGCAGCACGGGCGAGCATGCATTGGAAAAGTCAGTGATGCGTCGATTCCTTACTTGCAAGTGAGGCCGTGCATCGTTTCCTTCTCCGATCAGGTCGGCGATGCGTTGTTTTTCTCCCCCGCAAGAGAGCAATGCGTCCATTCCCGGATGAGTCACCTCGGATCTGCGCAGAGTTGGGTTGACTTGTATGCCCAGGGACAATGTGTGGAAAATCCGGTCGCACGGTGTTAGAAAACCATGTTGCGTGAGTTTTGTGTCGCTATCAGCCTCCGTAAGCGGGTGTTGCGCATTGTTTCTCCAGTCGCAATGCGTCGATCTCCCACCCACAATGCAGGTGGAGCATCGATTTCAGCCACGAAGCCGGCGGTACGTCGTTTATCTGTTGCATTGAGCAAAGGTGTATCATAAATTTCCCTGCATGGCGTTCTGTGCGTGGATTTTCTGTTCTTGTCTACTAGATTCACCTTTCAAGGGCCCAGGGACTGGATAGGGCACCACTTGGCAGGGCAGGAGTCTCAGCAGAGAGTCCAGGTGCTGGCAGGGAAAGTCTTTGATGGCCCTGAGACTTCAACAACAGGAGGCAAGGTCAGTTCAAGCCCTTGGAGATTTTTCTCAAGCAGGAATGCACAACAAAGTCCAGTCTTTGTCCCCTTTCACAGGCAGAAGCAGCAACTGCAGGATAGCCCAACAAAGCACAGTCACGGGCAGCACTTCTCTTCGGCTCTTCAGCTTTTCTCCTTGGCAGAGGTTCCTCTAGATTCCAGAAGTGATCTAATCCTCAGGGGTTTTGGGTCCATTACTTATAGCCCTTTCTGCCTTTGAAGTAGGCAAACTTCAAAGGAAAGTCTCTCTTGTTTGTAAGATCCTGCCTTGCCCAGGCCAGGCCCCAGACACACACCAGGTGGTTGGAGACTGCATTAGGTGTGAATGACAAAATGCAGTCATTTTAGGTGTGAATGACAACTCCTTCCTCCCCTCTAGCTCAGATTGCTCATCAGGATATGCAGGCTACACCACAGCTGCCTTTGTGGTACTGTCTAGAGGAGAGGTGCAAACAGCCCAACTGTCAAACTGACCCAGACAGGGAATCCACAAACAGGCAGAGTCACAGAATGGTTTGAGCAAGAAAATGCCTACACAGCCCTTTTAGGTGTGAATGACAACTCCTTCCTCCCCTCTAGCTCAGATTGCTCATCAGGATATGCAGGCTACACCACAGCTGCCTTTGTGGTACTGTCTAGAGGAGAGGTGCAAACAGCCCAACTGTCAAACTGACCCAGACAGGGAATCCACAAACAGGCAGAGTCACAGAATGGTTTGAGCAAGAAAATGCCTACTTTCTAAAAGTGGCATCTTCAAACACACACTCTAAAAACAACCTTTTCCAAAAGATGTATTTTTAAATTGTGAGTTCAGAGACCCAAAACTCCATATTTCTCTCTGCTCTCAAAGGGAATCTGCACTTTAATAATATTGAAAGGCAGCCCCCATGTTAACCTATGAGACAGATAGGCTTTACACAATGAAAACCGAATTTGGCTGTATTTCACTGTTTGGACATATAAAACACATTAGTATATGTCCTTCCTTAAACATACACTACACCCTGTCCATTGGGCTACTTAGGGCCAACCGTATGGGAGGGGGGTGTCTTACATGTATGAAAAGGGAAGGTTTAGGCCTGGCAAGTAGGTACACTTGCCAAGTCGAACTGGCAGTATAAAACTGCATACACAGACACTGCAGTGGCAGGTCTGAGCCATGTTTACAGGGCTACTAATGTAGGTGGCACAATCAATGCTGCATGCCCACTAGTAGCATTTGATTTACAGGCCCTGGGCACCTCTAGTGCAATGTACTAGGGACTTACTAGTCAATCAAATATGCCAATCATGGAAAGCCAATTACACATACATTTTACATAGGAGCACTTGCACTTTAGCACTGGATAGCAGTGGTAGAGTGCCCGAGCAACGAAAATAGCAAAAACAGAGCCCAGCGCACATCAACTACCTGGGAAATGGAGGCAAAAAGTTAGGGGAGACCACGTCAAAGATGCCAAGTCTAACAGGAACCATGCTGGTTAATACTCATAGCTCCACGATGGCCTAGACAACATTGGTTTACAGAGCTCCTCATGTTGTTGGTGGACAAACACATTCACCTCAAGCCCCAAGTAGATATGATGTTGATGAACTATCAGCAGGTCCTTCCTCTAGACCCAAATATCTCTGCATTGCTCAGCTTGGTTCCTGAGCAGCTTGAGCTACAGCACCTAGACATCCCAGAGGACTGTCAGAATATCTTTGCACAGGCTAGAGCTGATTCTACCAAGAAGACATATCACCTCAAATGGAAACGTTTTTGTCTTTGGTGCTAAAAATGTAAAGTACATCCTATCACATCTTCTCCCAAACAAGTGTTGCCATATTGATTGTCTCTAGCCAAATCTGGTCTATCACACTCCTCTGTCAAAGTGCATTTGGATGCTATTTCCAGGTATAGAAAAACTTTGGGATCTCCTCCCTTGTGGTCACACAGATTGGTTGTCCAATTTCTTAAAGGATCTTTCAGGGTATATCTGCCAATAAAATCACCGACACCTGCATGGCAGCTTAACACTGTGTTATCCCAACTAATGAAAATTCTACTTGAACCAATTCACAGAGCTGAACTAAAGTTCCTCACTTGGAAGTCAAACGTTCACTATTAGGAAACCTTTCCTACAATTCAAAGACACCATGGTGATCCTCCGAACTAATCCCAAGTTCATACCAAAGGTTCCCACTGATTTTCATCTAAATCAGCCAGTTATGCTTAAGACTTTCTATCCTAATCCTCAGACACCAGCGGAACGCACTCTTCATTCTCTTGCTGTCAAGAGATGTTTGAATTTCTACTTGCAACAAACAAAAGACATCCGCACTACCGATCGGCTCTTTGTGGCCTATGGTATCAACGACAAAGGGGGACCAGTTTCCAAATCTACAATAGCAGATTGGATTTCGTCTGCCGTTCAGTTCTGCCAATCTAAGGTGGGCAGGCCTTTACAACAGAGGACTAGAGCTCACTCTACTAAAGCAGTTGCCACTACAGCGGCCTTTTTTGTTGGGGTATCCATTTAAAATATACGCTGTGCCGCAGCCTGGAAGAGCAGGTACACGTTCACCCAGCTCTACTGTCTGGATGCAGCACAGACTCCTGATCAGCTGTGGGTCAAGCGGTACTTCTGCATCTTTTCCAATAAGGCGAGCCTCTTCAAATATGTAACATAAAATATTGTACCCACCGTCCGCTATTATATTTATGTTTATTTGTTACTATGTTTGCACTGCTAACTATTCTGATTCAAGCATGTGAATCTATGAAAGATACCCCAATACTGGAGAAAGAATTAGTTACTTACCTGTAACTTCTGTTCTCCAGTATTGCTATCTTTTATAGATTCCCATGTGACCCCCCCCCCCGAGGCTCTCTTTCTTGGCCAGTGAGGTCTGTCCCACTAGTGCTTGAACATTCTGAGGGAAGATGCCTCTGTTGGGAGTGTTCGAGGGGTGCTGTCGCCTGATTGGTCATTTTTCATCTTTGGTCCGTTTAAAAAAAAAAGACAAATAGACTAATAAACTAAACCTTGCATTCACTTTACAGCCTATTATACTAATATATACTGCTTACCATGATACTGTGAGACTCTCCCTTCGACAACATGGAGTGATTCAAGCATGTGAATCTATGAAAGATACCAGTCCTTGAGAAAGAATTTGTTACTTACCTGTAACTCCCGTTCTCCAGTATTGGTATCTTTTATAGATTCACATGCCACCCACTCTCCTCCCCTTAGAGGCTCTCATTCTTGGCCAGTGAGGTCTATCCCACGAGTGCTTAGAAAATCTGAGGGAAGATGCCTCTGTTGGGAATGTTCAAAGGGTGACATCACCTGATGGATCATTGTTCAACTGTCGTCCTTTTTTAAAATGACATGGAAAAGCTATTAAGCTTATTCTTGCATGCCCTTTACTGCCTGTTATACTGATATATACTGCTTACTACGATACCGTGGGACCCTCACTTCGACAGGGAGTGATTCAAGCCTGTGAATCTATGAAAGACACCAATACTGGAGAACAGGAGTTACAAGTAAGTAGCAAATTATTTTCATTGAGACTACCAGGCATGGCAACCACCACTTCACCCACAGGTATGCATCCTCTCTCTGACTCTACGACGCATGACAGCAAACACCTCAACGCTAATTTAAGACAGGGCAACCACAAAAGACATACAACATGCAGCATTTCACTCTGCCTATTAGACATCTCAGCCACCATACAACATCTAGAGGCATGCAACCCCTTATTGCCTTCATGGCAACCACCGTAAAGCACCTAGAGGCATGCAGCCTCTCACTCTGCCTTTAAAACATGGCAACTACCTTAAAACACCTAGAGGAATGCAGCCCCTCATTTTGCCTTTAAGACATCTCTGCCACCACACAACTGAGGTTTCCGCCCACCGACCTAGCTGGAAACTCTTAATAACTCTAGTGGGATGGTCGCCACGAAGGCGGTGGCCACCCTGTTGGGAGTTTGGCAGACTGGCTTTCCCGTCCGCCAAACTTGAAATGAGGCCGTCTGTCTTTGAAATCAGAAACTAACTACCATCAATAAGAGGGGTGCACATCCCCTCACTCTGCCACCACCGAAAAGCCACAAGCGTGCAGCAGAGATGAGAGAAGGGAAGTCATTAAACTACATAGATTTTTAGGTCTGGCTTGACAGTGCAAATGTCACCTGACCTTTTAACCTACATCAATATTATTCTACAGTTCTTTGCTTTTACACAAATGTATTTGCTTCACATTACCATATAACATTCTTTTAAATGCAGACCTATTTGCATTGGCAGCGGAAGGAGCAGATGCATATAAACACACAGGGAGGATGAGGTTGGAGTGCCCGTGGGGTAGGTGGGCAGAAGGAAGGGCAGCAGTGTAGAGCCGTTCTGGCTCACAGGGAGGATAGTCCCCAGGACTGAGGCCTCCAGGCGCTCTGTAGCAAGAGGATTAGTACTTGTGTGGACGCAGCCCCTGCGTACCCACTGCAGACCGCCGGTGGTCGCCTCGTCCGGCAGACACTGCCCGCCTCCCGCGTCTGCTCGCTCCTGCAGCACGCTGCTTGTGTGGAATCAGCAGCCATTCTTCATCAGACAAGGCAGATGGGAGACTTTGCTTGCATTCAGCCCATGTTTTCCTGCTGGAATGTATGGGGGGGGGGAGCCTTTGAGGGGGCGTCGGGCACATTTCTTCTCCTTCAGGCAGAGTCCATTGTTACTGGGTCTGCTCTCCTCGGAATATGCGAACGATGACATCACATGTCTTATGAGCACAGACCAGGCTCAGAATCGCACTCATGGGTGGGGGGAGAGTCACGCCTCAGTGCATGAGAAACAAAGGTATTTCAGTTGCATTTGAGCTCAGCTCAGAGTGGGGGCGGTGGTGAGTGACAACAGTGATAACGCTGGAGGGCTGTGAGCAGTAAAGTATTCCCTCTGAAAAGACATGTTCTATATCCATCAGCCTTAACTGTGCATTGGGACAGGAGGCAGTGTAGGTCGGGGGCAGTTCTCGGGGTTAAAGTTGTGTATATAAGCTCCACCCCCAAGGCCGGGGGCAGTTCTCGCGGTTCGAGTTCCTCCTCCAGAGGAACTGACCCAGAGTCCTGAGAAACAGCCCCATGCACAGGTGCATTCTGGGATGAATCATTTTGGTATTTCCAAGGTCCCAGGTCCATTCCAATGTTTCTCTAGAAGTCTCGACCCTGGCCTTGCATTCTGGGGTGCACTGTGTGTAACACACTGTTGTCTGTTTTCCAACGCAGGTGCAGCTCCTGGCAGAGCGGTCAGAGGCCATGCGTGCCAAGATCTCCCGCATGGTGGCGGTGGTCGTCATGCTCTTCACCCTGTGCTGGGGGCCCATCCAGCTCTACATCCTGTTCCAGGCCTTCAGCCCCAGCTTCCAGCGCAACTACTACACATACAAGGTGAAGATCTGGGCGCACTGCATGTCCTACACCAACTCCTCCATCAACCCCATCGTCTACGCCTTCATGGGCGCCAACTTCCGCAAGGCCTTCAAGAAGGTCTTCCCCTTCGTCTTCAAGCAGCGGGTGGGCAGCACCAACGCTGCCAATGCCAACGCCCACACCGAGATGCACTTCGTCTCATCCGGCACATAGTGCCAGGCCTCTGGACGTGGGACACGGCGTCAGTGACAATGTGGACTCTTTGGCAAACTCCTCTGGACGATGTGGAGGAAAAGGAGACACAAGTATTTTTGTAAAATACAAGAGAGGATCCTTTTCTCTATGACTATAGCAATGTATATTTCTGTACAGATACATATTTTTCTGGGGGATGGTAGAAAGACATCAGGAGCAGCTCAGACTGCAGGTAATTTCTCAGGACACTGGATTATTGTGGTAGAGGAACACCGTCATGACACGTCCTCTGCTTCGAACAGTAATCGTCTATGAATTGCCCACGCGTTTGAGGAGCGGCTTCGCTTCCGTAGAAGAGTTGGGCATGAATGAACGCAACCTCAAGAGAAAAAAATATATTGTTTGAAATATCCAGGAACAGCATTTGGGACTGAGTATTAATAGAGGCAGATACCCCGAAAATGATTCACACAAAAAAGGGAGAAACCTGCCTAGTATTCTGAGACCCGGATACTTAAGAATAGAGGGAACAACATCTAGAAAAGCGTAACCGCCCTTGGGCAGAGGCATGTCCATGGGAATTTGCTAGAGGGACTTCAAACCAAATGTTAAGACCTCTCCATCATAGTTGACTCCTGCAAACTGCATTCAGAGCTCTGACATGTAAACCTAAGAATGAGTGTTCAGTGCTCCGACTGATGTGAGCCCCAGAATAGGCATTCATTGAGCAGACACATATATTTAAAACGAGAACAGGCATTCAAAGCTCTGATTAATAAGCAAGCCGCTGAATGGCCATTAGGAGCTCTAACTCATTTGCAAGCTTCTGAATGGACATTCAGAGCTCTGACTCATCTTCAAGCCTCTGAAAGGACATTCAGAGCTCTGATGTGCAAGCCTCAGAATAGACATTCAGAGCTCTGACTGATATGCAAGCCTCAGAATGGACATTCAGAGCTCTGACTGATCTGCAAGCCTCTGAAAGGACATTCAGAGCTGTGATTGCTGTGCAAGCCTCTGAATGGACATTCAGAGCTCTGATTGCTGTGCAAGCCTCTGAATGGACATTCAGAGCTCTGATGTGCAAGCCTCAGAATGGACATTCAGAGCTCTGACTGATGTGCAAACCTCAAAATGGACATTCAGAGCTCTGACTGATCTGCAAGCCTCTGAATAGAGATTCAGAGCTATAACTAATGTGCAAACTTCTTAAGAAACATTCAGGTCACTGATTGACATGTAAGCCTAAGTGATGCCTGTTAGAGGGCCCGCAAGTGAACCTCCTGAGCATGTGCGTTCAGTGCTCCTATTGGCGTGCAACCATCAGAGTAGATAATCATTCCTCCCACCTAGAGTGCGCATTCAGCGCTCTGGGTAACATATATCCTTAGCATGGGTGCTCTCAGCACCACCCTGACTCCGCTAAATCCTGGGATCATTTACCAGTTTTTTAGTGACTCTGTTGTCTCCTTGCTGACTTGACTGGCTCCTCAGTGACCCAACTGACTACTCTGGAGCTCAAGGAGGAGGATCCAAAGCAGATTTCATTAAAACAGTGTGAGGCCAGGGCTTTGCACTCAGCTCAGTGCCCAGTGCAGAGCAGGTTAGGGCATTTTTCACTAAAGTCCTTTAATTCTGCCATACTTCCCCATGAGGCTGCAGTTTATTGCGCCATCTTTGCTAGCCGGCCAAAGCTGTATGCACCAAGTCTGCTGCGAGTCATTCCTAGCCTCCGGTGCGAGTCATTCCTAGCCTCCGGTGCGAGTCATTCCTAGCCTCAGGTGCGAGTCATTCCTAGCCTCCGGTGCGAGTCATTCCTAGCCTCCCCCGCGAGTCATTCCTAGCCTCAGGTGCGAGTCATTCCTAGCCTCCGCTGCAAGTCATTCCTAGACTCCGCTGCGAGTCATGCCTAGACTCCGCTGAGAGTCATTCCTAGCCTCCGCTGGGAGTCATTCCTAGCCTCCGCTGCGAGTCATTCCTAGCCTCCCCTGCGAGTCATTCCTAGCCTCCGCTGCCAGTCATTCCTAGCCTCCACTGGGAGTCATTCCTAGCCTCCGCTGGGAGTCATTCTTAGCCTCCCCTGCGAGTCATTCCCAGCCTCTGCTGCCAGTGATTCCTAGCCTCTGCTATGAGTCATTCCTAGCCTCCGCTGTGAGTCACTCCTAGCCTCCCCTGTGAGTCACTCCTAGCCTCCGCTGCAAGTCATTCCTAGCCTCTGCTGCGAGTCATTCCTAGCCTCCCCTGCAAGTCATTCCTAGCCTCCACTGGGAGTCATTCCTAGCCTCCACTGGGAGTCATTCCTAGCCTCCGCTGCAAGTCATTCCTAGCCTCCGCTGGGAGTCATTCCTAGCCTCCGCTGGGAGTCATTCCTAGCCTCCCCTGCGAGTCATTCCCAGCCTCTGCTGCCAGTGATTCCTAGCCTCCGCTATGAGTCATTCCTAGCCTCTGCTGCGAGTCATTCCTAGCCTCCGCTGTGAGTCATTCCTAGCCTCCCCTGCGAGTCACTCCTAGCCTCCGCTGCGAGTCATTCCTAGCCTCTGCTGCGAGTCATTCCTAGCCTCTGCTGCGAGTCATTCCTAGCCTCCCCTGCGAGTCATTCCTAGCCTCCACTGGGAGTCATTCCTAGCCTCCGCTGCCAGTCATTCCTAGCCTCCGCTGGGAGTCATTCCTAGCCTCCCCTGCGAGTCATTCCCAGTCTCTGCTGCCAGTGATTCCTAGCCTCCGCTATGAGTCATTCCTAGCCTCTGCTGCAAGTCATTCCTAGCCTCCGCAAGAGTCATTCCTAGCCTCCGCTGCGAATCATTCCTAGCCTCCGCTGCAAGTCACTCCTAGCCTCCGCTGGGAGTCATTCCTAGCCTCCGCTATGAGTCATTCCTAGCCTCTGCTGCAAGTCACTCCTAGCCTCCGCTGCGAGTCATTCCTAGCCTCCGCTGGGAGTCATTCCTAGCCTCCGCTACGAGTCATTCCTAGCCTCCGCTGGGAGTCATTCCTAGCCTCCGCTACGAGTCATTCCTAGCCTCCCCTGCGAGTCATTCCCAGCCTCTGATGCCAGTGATTCCTAGCCTCCGCTATGAGTCATTTCTAGCCTCCGCTGCAAGTCATTCCTAGCCTCCGCTATGAGTCATTCCTAGCCTCCGCTGCGAGTCATTCCTAGCCTCCGCTGCGAGTCACTCCTAGCCTCCGCTGGGAGTCATTCCTAGCCTCTGCTGCAAGTCACTCCTAGCCTCCGCTGCGAATCATTCCTAGCCTCCGCTGCGAGTCATTCCTAGCCTCCGCTGGGAGTCATTCCTAGCCTCCGCTACGAGTCATTCCTAGCCTCCGCTGCGAGTCATTCCTAGCCTCCCCTGTGAGTCATTCCTAGCCTCCGCTATGAGTCATTCCTAGCCTCCGCTGGGAGACATTCCTAGCCTCCGCTGCGAGTCATTCCTAGCCTCCGCTGCCAGTCATTCCTAGCCTCCCCTGCGAGTCATTCCTAGACTCCACTGCGAGTCATTCCTAGACTCCCCTGCGAGCCATTCCTAGCCTCCGCTGCGAGTCATTCCTAGCCTCCCCTGCGAGTCATTCCCAGCCTCTGCTGCCAGTCATTCCTAGCCTCCCCTGCGAGTCATTCCTAGCCTCCGCTGCCAGTCATTCCTAGCCTCCACTGGGAGTCATTCCTAGCCTCCGCTGGGAGTCATTCTTAGCCTCCCCTGCAAGTCATTCCCAGCCTCTGCTGCCAGTGATTCCTAGCCTCCGCTATGAGTCATTCCTAGCCTCCGCTGCGAGTCATTCCTAGCCTCCCCTGCGAGTCACTCCTAGCCTCCGCTGCGAGTCATTCCTAGCCTCCGCTGCGAGTCATTCCTAGCCTCTGCTGCGAGTCATTCCTAGCCTCCCCTGCGAGTCATTCCCAGCCTCTGATGCCAGTGATTCCTAGCCTCCGCTATGAGTCATTTCTAGCCTCCGCTGCGAGTCATTCCTAGCCTCCGCTATGAGTCATTCCTAGCCTCCGCTGCAAGTCATTCCTAGCCTCTGCTGCGAGTCACTCCTAGCCTCCGCTGGGAGTCATTCCTAGCCTCTGCTGCAAGTCACTCCTAGCCTCCGCTGCGAATCATTCCTAGCCTCCGCTGCGAGTCATTCCTAGCCTCCGCTGGGAGTCATTCCTAGCCTCCGCTACGAGTCATTCCTAGCCTCCGCTGCGAGTCATTCCTAGCCTCCCCTGTGAGTCATTCCTAGCCTCCGCTATGAGTCATTCCTAGCCTCCGCTGGGAGACATTCCTAGCCTCCGCTGCGAGTCATTCCTAGCCTCCACTGGGAGTCATTCCTAGCCTCAGCTGGGAGTCATTCCTAGCCTCCGCTGGGAGTCATTCCTAGCCTCCCCTGCGAGTCATTCCCAGCCTCTGCTGCCAGTGATTCCTAGCCTCCGCTATGAGTCATTCCTAGCCTCTGCTGCGAGTCATTCCTAGCCTCCGCTGCGAGTCATTCCTAGCCTCCCCTGCGAGTCACTCCTAGCCTCCGCTGCGAGTCATTCCTAGCCTCCCCTGCGAGTCATTCCTAGCCTCCACTGGGAGTCATTCCTAGCCTCCGCTTCAAGTCATTCCTAGCCTCCGCTGGGAGTCATTCCTAGCCTCCTCTGGGAGTCATTCCTAGCCTCCCCTGCAAGTCATTCCCAGTCTCTGCTGCCAGTGATTCCTAGCCTCCGCTATGAGTCATTCCTAGCCTCTGCTGCAAGTCATTCTTAGCCTCCGCAAGAGTCATTCCTAGCCTCCGCTGCGAATCATTCCTAGCCTCCGCTGCAAGTCACTCCTAGCCTCCGCTGGGAGTCATTCCTAGCCTCCGCTACGAGTCATTCCTAGCCTTCCCTGCGAGTCATTCCCAGCCTCTGATGCCAGTGATTCCTAGCCTCCGCTATGAGTAATTCCTAGCCTCCGCTGCGAGTCATTCCTAGCCTCCGCTGCGAGTCATTCCTAGCCTCCGCTGCCAGTCATTCCTAGCCTCCCCTGCGAGTCATTCCTAGACTCCGCTGCGAGTCATTCCTAGACTCCCCTGCAAGTCATTCCCAGCCTCTGCTGCCAGTCATTCCTAGCCTCCCCTGCGAGTCATTCCTAGCCTCCGCTGCCAGTCATTCCCAGCCTCTGCTGCCAGTGATTCCTAGCCTCCGCTATGAGTCATTCCTAGCCTCCGCTGCGAGTCATTCCTAGCCTCCCCTGCGAGTCACTCCTTGCCTCTGCTGCCAGTCACTCCTAGCCTCCGCTGCGAGTCATTCCTAGCCTCTGCTGCGAGTCATTCCTAACCTCCCCTGCGAGTCATTCCTAGCCTCCACTGGGAGTCATTCCTAGCCTCCGCTGCAAGTCATTCCTAGCCTCCGCTGGGAGTCATTCCTAGCCTCCGCTGGGAGTCATTCTTAGCCTCACCTGCGAGTCATTCCCAGCCTCTGCTGCCAGTGATTCCTAGCCTCCGCTATGAGTCATTCCTAGCCTCCGCTGCGAGTCATTCCTAGCCTCCCCTGCGAGTCACTCCTAGCCTCCGCTGCGAGTCATTCCTAGCCTCCGCTGCGAGTCATTCCTAGCCTCTGCTGCGAGTCATTCCTAGCCTCCCCTGCGAGTCATTCCTAGCCTCCACTGGGAGTCATTCCTAGCCTCCGCTGCAAGTCATTCCTAGCCTCCGCTGGGAGTCATTCCTAGCCTCCGCTGGGAGTCATTCCTAGCCTCCCCTGCGAGTCATTCCCAGCCTCTGCTGCCAGTGATTCCTAGCCTCCGCTATGAGTCATTCCTAGCCTCTGCTGCGAGTCATTCCTAGCCTCCGCTGCGAGTCATTCCTAGCCTCCCCTGCGAGTCACTCCTAGCCTCCGCTGCGAGTCATTCCTAGCCTCCGCTGCGAGTCATTCCTAGCCTCCCCTGCGAGTCATTCCTAGCCTCCACTGGGAGTCATTCCTAGCCTCCGCTGCAAGTCATTCCTAGCCTCCGCTGGGAGTCATTCCTAGCCTCCTCTGGGAGTCATTCCTAGCCTCCCCTGCGAGTCATTCCCAGTCTCTGCTGCCAGTGATTCCTAGCCTCCGCTATGAGTCATTCCTAGCCTCTGCTGCAAGTCATTCTTAGCCTCCGCAAGAGTCATTCCTAGCCTCCGCTGCGAATCATTCCTACCCTCCGCTGCAAGTCACTCCTAGCCCCCGCTGGGAGTCATTCCTAGCCTCCGCTATGAGTCATTCCTAGCCTCTGCTGCAAGTCACTCCTAGCCTCCGCTGCGAGTCATTCCTAGCCTCCGCTACAAGTCATTCCTAGCCTCCGCTGGGAGTCATTCCTAGCCTCCGCTACGAGTCATTCCTAGCCTCCCCTGCGAGTCATTCCCAGCCTCTGATGCCAGTGATTCCGAGCCTCCGCTATGAGTCATTCCTAGCCTCCGCTGCGAGTCATTCCTAGCCTCCGCTGCGAGTCATTCCTAGCCTCCGCTGCCAGTCATTCCTAGCCTCCCCTGCGAGTCATTCCTAGACTCCGCTGCAAGTCATTCCTAGACTCCCCTGCGAGCCATTCCTAGCCTCCGCTGCCAGTCATTCCTAGCCTCCCCTGCGAGTCATTCCCAGCCTCTGCTGCCAGTCATTCCTAGCCTCCCCTGCGAGTCATTCCTAGCCTCCGCTGCCAGTCATTCCTAACCTCCACTGGGAGTCATTCCTAGCCTCCGCTGGGAGTCATTCTTAGCCTCCCCTGCGAGTCATTCCCAGCATCTGCTGCCAGTGATTCCTAGCCTCCGCTATGAGTCATTCCTAGCCTCTGCTGCAAGTCATTCCTAGCCTCCCCTGCGAGTCACTCCTAGCCTCTGCTGCCAGTCATTCCTAGCCTCCGCTGCGAGTCATTCCTAGCCTCTGCTGCGAGTCATTCCTAGCCTCCCCTGCGAGTCATTCCTAGCCTCCACTGGGAGTCATTCCTAGCCTCCGCTGCAAGTCATTCCTAGCCTCCGCTGGGAGTCATTCCTAGCCTCCGCTGGGAGTCATTCCTAGCCTCCCCTGCGAGTCATTCCCAGCCTCTGCTGCCAGTGATTCCTAGCCTCCGCTATGAGTCATTCCTAGCCTCTGCTGCGAGTCATTCCTAGCCTCCTCTGCGAGTCATTCCTAGCCTCCCCTGTGAGTCACTCCTAGCCTCCGCTGCGAGTCATTCCTAGCCTCCGCTGCGAGTCATTCCTAGCCTCTGCTGCGAATCATTCCTAGCCTCCCCTGCGAGTCATTCCTAGCCTCCACTGGGAGTCATTCCTAGCCTCCGCTTCAAGTCATTCCTAGCCTCCGCTGGGAGTCATTCCTAGCCTCCGCTGGGAGTCATTCCTAGCCTCCCCTGCGAGTCATTCCCAGTCTCTGCTGCCAGTGATTCCTAGCCTCCGCTATGAGTCATTCCTAGCCTCTGCTGCAAGTCATTCCTAGCCTCCGCAAGAGTCATTCCTAGCCTCCGCTGCGAGTCATTCCTAGCCTCCGCTGAAAGTCACTCCTAGCCTCCGCTGGGAGTCATTCCTAGCCTCCGCTATGAGTCATTCCTAGCCTCTGCTGCAAGTCACTCCTAGCCTCCGCTGCGAGTCATTCCCAGCCTCTGATGCCAGTGATTCCTAGCCTCCGCTATGAGTCATTCCTAGCCTCCGCTGCAAGTCATTCCTAGCCTCCGCTATGAGTCATTCCTAGCCTCTGCTGCAAGTCATTCCTAGCCTCCGCTGCGAGTCACTCCTAGCCTCCGCTGCGAGTCATTCCTAGCCTCCGCTGCGAGTCATTCCTAGCCTCCGCTGGGAGTCATTCCTAGCCTCCGCTACGAGTCATTCCTAGCCTCCCCTGCGAGTCATTCCTAGCCTCCCCTGTGAGTCATTCCTAGCCTCCGCTATGAGTCATTCCTAGCCTCCGCTGTGAGTCATTCCTAGCCTCCGCTGCGAGTCACTCCTAGCCTCCGCTGCGAGTCATTCCTAGCCTCCACTGCGAGTCATTCCTAGCCTCCACTGTGAGTCATTCCTAGCCTCCGCTGTGAGTCATTCCTAGCCTCCGCTTCGAGTCACTCCTAGCCTCCGCTGCGAGTCATTCCTAGCCTCCGCTATGAGTCATTCCTAGCCTCTGCTGCCAGTCATTCCTCGCCTCCGCTGCGAGTCATTCCTAGCCTCTGCTGCCAGTCATTCCTAGCCTCCGCTGTGAGTCATTCCTAGCCTCCGCTGGGAGTCATTCCTAGCCTCCCCTGCGAGTCATTCCTAGCCTCCGCTACGAGTCATTTCTAGCCTCCGCTGCGAGTCATTCCTAGCCTCCACTGTGAGTCATTCCTAGCCTCCGCTACGAGTCATTCCTAGCCTCTGCTGCCAGTCATTCCTAGCCTCCCCTGCGAGTCATTCCCAGCCTCTGCTGCCAGTGATTCCTAGCCTCCGCTGCCAGTCATTCCTAGCCTCCGCTGCGAGTCATTCCTAGCCCCCGCTGCCAGTCATTCTTAGCCTCCCCTGCGAGTCATTCCTAGCCTCCGCTGCGAGTCATTCCTAGCCTCCGCTGCCAGTGATTCCTAGCCTCCGCTGCCAGTCATTCCTAGCCTCCGCTGCGAGTCATTCCTAGCCTCCGCTGGGAGTCATTCCTAGACTCCCCTGCGAGCCATTCCTAGCCTCCGCTGCCAGTCATTCCTAGCCTCCCCTGCGAGTCATTCCCAGCCTCTGCTGCCAGTCATTCCTAGCCTCCCCTGCGAGTCATTCCTAGCCTCCGCTGCCAGTCATTCCTAGCCTCCGCTGCGAGTCATTCCTAGCCTCCGCTGGGAGACATTCCTAGCCTCCTCTGCCAGTCATTCCTAGCCTCCGCTGCCAGTCATTCCTAGCCTCCGCTGCGAGTCATTCCCAGCCTCTGCTGCCAGTCATTCCTAGCCTCCCCTGCGAGTCATTCCCAGCCTCCGCTGCCAGTCATTCCTAGCCTCCGCTGCCAGTCATTCCTAGCCTCCCCTGCGAGTCATTCCCAGCCTCTGCTGCCAGTCATTCCTAGCCTCCCCTGCAAGTCATTCCCAGCTTCTGCTGCCAGTCATTCCTAGCCTCTGCTGGGAGTCATTCCTAGCCTCCGCTGGGAGTCATTCCTAGCCTCTGCTGCGAGTCATTCCTAGCCTCCGCTGCGAGTCATTCCTAGCCTCCGCTGCGAGTCACTCCTAGCCTCCACTGCGAGTCATTCCTAGCCTCCACTGCGAGTTCCCGCTAGGACTCCTACCTACTGAGCACTGTGAATCACGCCAAGTCTCCACTGTGAGTTCTACCTAACTTGAAGCAAAGATGCCATGTTATTGTTCTGCTAGCGCCTCACCAGTTAAGCACAATAATGCTCACGGGGTCGAATCTCAGCCTAAGTAGGTGTCAGAACTTTTACTTCTCTCTTAACTGCCTTATAAGTCCTGATTGTAGATAATGCTTTATTATGTTCTAAAAGACCTTGCTCTGATTGGATGGTAAAATGTATAATGTTGTTTTATTCCTGAGTTCCAGACCCTCTCCCAGGGTGTTGAGTAATTCTTAACTGCTCATCCTCACTACCCCTTAGAAAGCTACGTGTAAAAAGGTGGTAACTTGGTTATCCAACTGGAGGGGAAGAGTAGCTCTGAGCCTGGGAGTCCCTAGGCACACCCTCTGCCCCTCAGAGAGTCTGCACGGTGACCACTGCCTGCTGGGGCACTCAGAGCAAAGGCCGCACAGTCTCCCTGAGTCCAGATTGGTGTTTTGTTGAAAAGGATCCGCCCACTCCAGCAGGACCTTTCCACAGTCTACCTCATGCTTTCTTAGTCCGAAGCCAAGGACGACTCACTCTTGAGTTGCCCTCGCCTACAGATCCCGCTCCATCTGGGTCTCCGCTTGGATTTCATCCCAGATCGATACTGGTCAGGGTTTACCACAATCCCAGCTGTGTTCTGTGGCCGAAGTGGTATTTTGGGCCATATTTATACTTTTTGACGCAAAACTGCGCTAACGCAGTTTTGCGTCAAAAAAATTTGCGACGGCTAACGCCATTCTGAAGCGCCATGCGGGAGCCGTATTTATTGAATGACATTAGCCGGCGTTAGCCGCCGGCACTGTCTGGTGTGCGTTAAAAAAAATGACGTACACCAGGCAGCGCCGGCGTAGGGGAAAATGGAGCTTGGCCGCCAAAAAATGGGGCAAGTCAGGCTGAGGCAAAATTTGCGCCGCAACCCGATTTGCGCCATTTGTTTTTTTACTCCCAACCCCCATTGACATGACTCCTGTCTTAGCAAAGACAGGAGTCATGCCCCCTTGCCCAATGGCCATGCCCAGGGGACTTCTGTCCCCTGGGCATGGTCATTGGGCATAGTGGCATGTAGGGGGGCACAAATCAGGCCCCCCTATGCCACAAAAAAAATATATAAAAATGACTTACCTGAACTTACCTTAATGTCCCTGGGATGGGTCCCTCCAGCCTTGGGTGTACTCCTGGGGTGGGCAAGGGTGAGCATTACCTCTCCCTCGATTACGAGCCGGAGACAATGCGGCAGCCTGTTTCCCGCTAGGCCTGCGGGCAGAAACTCAGGTTTCCGCCCGCCAACCTAGCAGGAAACTCTTCATAACCTCGGCAGGGAAGTCGCCACATAGGCAGCGGCCACCTTGTCGGGAGTTTGTCAGACAGGCTTTGCCGTCCGTCAAACTCAAAATAGGGCCCTAAATCTTGGTCATCACAAAACTTCAAGTGATTCGATCAGTACTGGCTCCCAAGCATCCCTCACATTTGCAGATTACAGCTTACATTTCCAGATTAACAGTGCATATTTGCATTTCTTTAAGGCAAGCAGGCGCCCTGGCAAGAAGGCTTCTTTAGATGTCTGCCCGCCCTCAGATTCACTTAACAGGAGACTCACCGAGTGACAATTCAGCTGAAGCTTTTTAAACCACCTAAATGAACCGTCCCAGGACGGTTGTCATTTTCCAACATTCGAGGCAGAAGTGGCTGAGGAATGTGTGCCACCATCTGATGATTCCATGGCCCCCCTTGGGGTCGCAACCCAAAGTTTGAAGACTTCTGGTCTAGAGTGAATTCACAAACAGCCCAACTGTCATCCTGACCCAGAAGTGTATTCCACAGACAGGCCGAGGCACAGAATGGTTAAGCAAGAAAATGCCCACTTCCTAAAAGTGGCATTTTCAAATTTACAATTCAAAAACCAACCTCACTAAAAGTTATACTTTTAAATTGTAAGTTCAGAGACCCCAAACTCCATATCTCTACAACAAATGAGAAGATACACTTAAAAGATATTTCAAGGCAATCCCTATGTTATCCTATAGGAGAGACAGATCTTGCAATAGTGAAAACTGAACTTAGCAGTATTTCACTATCAGGACACATAAAAAACACCGGTACATGTCCTACCTTTCAAATACACTGCACCCTTCCCTTGGGGCTGCCTTGGCCCTACCTTGGCCCTACCTTTAGGGTGACATACATGTAGTAAAGAGGAAAGTTTGGGCCTGGCAAGTGGGTACACTCATCAGGTCAAAATGGCAGTTTAAAACTGCATACACAGACTCTGCAGTGGCAGGTCTGAGCCAAGTTTACAGGGCTACTCATGTGAGTGGCACAACCAGTGCTGCAGGCCCACTAGTAGCATTTGATTTACAGGCCCTGGGCACCTCTAGTGCACTTTACCAGGGACTTAGCTGTAAATCAAATATGCCGATCATGGAAAGCCAATCGCCAATACAATTTACACAGGGAACAGTTGCACTTTAGCAGTGGTCAGCAGTGGTAAAGAGCCCAGAGTCCTAAACCCAGCAAAAACGAACTTCATTACAGGATCAAAACCAAGAGGTCAGAACCAAAAAGACAGGGGACACCACACCAGGCGCTGACAAGTCTAACACATGCCTCCCCAGCTGAAAGTGGGGAAAACTACCCAACCTCTTGGGAGTTCTCATCACTAAGGTGGAAGAACCTGGAAAGACCATCAACATTGGCGTGTTCTGTTCCCGGGCGATGTTCCACCATAAAGTCCATTCCCTGAAGGGAGGTGGACCACCTCAACAGTTTAGTATTTTTATCCCTCATCTGCCTTAACCATCTGAGGGGCCTGTGGTCTGTCTGAACGAGAAAGTGAGTCCCAAACAAGTAGGGTCTTAGCTTCTTCAGCGTCCAGCTCACAGCAAAAGCTTCCCTTTCTATTGCGCTCCACCTCTGTTCCCTGAGAAGTAATCTCCTACTATTGAAGGCTACAGGCTGGTCTAGACCCTCTTCGATTAGCTGTGAAAGCAGAGCTCCCACACTATGCTCTGCGGCATCTGTATGCACCACAAATTCCTTGAAAAAGTCAGAAGCCTTGAGCACGGGTGCTGTGCGCATGCCTCTGCCATGCCTCTGCCATGCCTCTGTCCAGATCACCTGTTGTGGCTGCTTCTAGGAAGTCAGCTCTGTCGAGTGGGCAGCAATGGTGCCAAACCCCTTGATGGATCTACTGTAGTGTCCGGTGAGACCTAAAAAGGCTCTTGGGTGTGCCCAAGCCAGAATAGTGTCAATAGTGTCAATCTTTGCTTGTAGGTGTGCCAACTGGCCACTCCCTACCTGGTGTCCCAAGTACACCACAGACCCCTTCTCTATCTGGCACTTACTGGCCTTGATAGTGAGGCCTGCACTCTGCAGGGCCCTCAACACTTCCTGGAGACGGAGCAAGTGGTCCTCCCTTGCTACAGCTGAAGACAGAAATGTCGTCTATGTAGGCAGCACTGAAGTTCTTCAACCCAGCCAGGACCTGGTTGTCTAGGTATGTGGCAGGGGAGTTCTTCAACCCAAAGGGCATAACATGGAACTGATAATGCCCCTCTGGTATTGAAAATGCTGACCTCTCCTTGGCTTCCTCGGTTAATTCGATCTACCAGTACCCAGATGTTAGAGCAAACGCGCTGAGGAACTTAGCAGCTCCCAAAAAGACAATGAGCTCATCAGCTTGGGATTTGGGGTGCGCACCAGTCTTAGTGACGGCAGTGAGCAACCCGGTAGTCAACACAGAACCTCAGTTCAGGTGTGACACTGGGTGGAGCAGCCTTGGGGACCAGAACTACTGGGCTGGACCAAAGACTGTTGGAGTACTCACTCACCCCGAACTCCAGCATCTTAGAGACTTCCTCTTTGATGCTGCTCCTCACTCTATCAGCCAACCTGTAAGACTTGTGCTTAACAGGCAGGCTGTCCCCCATGTCAATATCATGGGTACACCATTGGGTCACTCCAGGGATCAATCAATCAATCAATCAAAAAATGAGTAGAGCGTGCTACTCACCCGTGAGGGTCTCAAGGCGCTGGGGGGGTGGGTGAACAGGGGGGGGGCACGGAGGGTCACTGATCGAACAACCATGTCTTGAGCTTCTTTCTGAAGACCAGGAGGTCTTTGGTTTTGCGAAGGTTGGTGGGGAGGGTGTTCCAGGTTTTGGGGGCGAGGTAGGAGAAGGACCTGCCTCCTGTGGTGGTGCGCTGGATGCGGGGGACTGTGGCTAGGGCGAGGTCGGCTGATCCGAGGTTGCGCGTGGGAGTGTGGAAGTTAACTCTTTCGTTGAGGTAGGTTGGGCCGGTGTTGTGGAGGGGTTTGTGTGCGTGGATGAGGATCTTGAATGTGGTCCTCTTGTCTATGGGGAGCCAGTGAAGGGATTTGAGGTGTGGTGAGATTCGTTCGTGGCGGGGGAGGCCAAGGACGAGGCGTGTGGCTGTGTTCTGGATTCTCTGGAGTTTGCGTTTGAGTTTGAGTGTGGTGCCGGCGTAGAGGGCGTTACCGTAGTCCAGTCTGCTGCTGATGAGTGCGTGGGTGACTGTCTTTCTGGTTTCTGGGGGAATCCATTTGAAGGATTTTTTTAGAGTGCGGAGTGTGTGGAAGCAGGAGGAGGTTAGAGCATTGATTTGCTGTGTCATGGAGAGGGAGGGGTCCAAGATGATGCTGAGGTTGCGTGCATGGTTTGCGGGGGTGGGTGCGGGGCCTAGGGCGGTGGGCCACCAGGAGTCGTGGGATGGGTGAGAACATGGAGGTGAACTGCCCCAGTAACTGGTGACAGTCCCTTTGCTGTTCTAGGGTCAGAGGTTCACAGCCTCCATGTCATGCTACTCTTTGGAAGACGGAAGGTCAGAGAGAGGTTCACTCTCCTCTTTCCCCCCATTATCCATGACCAAGGGCATGGTCAACTATGACCTCTCAAAGTGCGGCTTGAGGCGGTTCACGTGCAGGACCCTCAAAAGGTTCCTAGGGATCTGAATGTCCCCCAGGTAGGTGGCACTACTCTTGCGCTCCTTCACCTCAGATTGCACAGACTAGCGGTCTTGTAGAGCACAAGTTCTACGGGTCATCACCCACACTTTCTGGCCAGGTTGAAACTCAACGAGCGGTATTCTGGTGGTACCAGCATTTCATGTCCTCCTGGCTAGCTTCCAGATTCTCCTGGGTGAGTTTCCAGAAGGGGACTGCTGGTTCCTGAAGGCCAGCATGTGTTACTTCATGATTTCATCATTTTAAATTTGGTAACACTCTCTTGGCATCGGCTGCACCTAATTAGTACCAATTTAACACTGCGATATAATAATAAGCAACAGAAAGGTGACCAGTCCAGCTTTGCAGAGGGCTTCCACTCTGCAGCAACAAGTGTTGTCGCATTTTAAGTAACTTTTGAACCATTTGAGCTAGAAACACATTTTTTTGTTAAAATCTGCAGGTTATGAAGCAGATGATGGATTATTTGGCAAATGCAGAAAATGTATAATTATGCGAAAATCGCCACACAAGCGCATAATTCCAATGGCCCTGCCCTTAGTGAAATATCCTGAAGTGGCAGGTAATGTCAGATTCCTGTAGGCGGCGCTGTACGCCTAAACTGCTTTTTGAAAGAGGTGCTCCTGGTACAAGAAAAACACAGAGAGGCCTCGCACAACATTTATGACCAGGGCCCCACAGCATCTTCTGACAGGTCTTGCTCGTATGTTTTGGAAGAAATCGAAACCACAATTATTTCCTTCCTTCATTTTGCCTTTTAATGTTAGTTGATCAGTGATGTTTGTTTTCCATTACACGCTGTTTATCGACCTCCAGTGGATGTAAGGCCTCCAACACATAAAGGGGCATATTTATACTCCGTTTGCGCCGGAATTGCGTCGTTTTTTTTTACGCAATTCCGACGCAAAACTAACTCCATATTTATACTTTGGCGTTAGACGTGTCTAGCGCCAAAGTCCATGGAGTTTGCGTCCTTTTTTAGCGTGGACACCTACTTTGCGTTAATTATATGCAAGGTAGGCGTTCCCGTCTAAAAAAGTGACTCCGCGGCATGTGCGCCGTATTTACACTCCCGGGCAAAATTCACGCCCGGGAGTGGGCGGGTCAAAAAAAATGACGTACGGCCGCTTTTGTGCCGTTTTTTAGCACCTGCAAAAGGCAGGCGTTAAGGGACCTGTGGGCTCTGAAGGAGCCCAGAGGTGCCCTCCCATGCCCCCAGGGACCTGCAGGGTGCACCAGCACCTTCGCAATGTTCACTGTGAAAATTGCGACGGTGCTGGCCAGAGGGGCCCTGCACTGCTGATGCCAAGTGCATGGGTAGTACAGGGGCCCCCCTGGGGGCCCCTGCACCCGTTCTCCACCAGCCTTTTCATGATGATGCTACTGCCATATAACCGCTGGCAGCGGAGGCGGTCGTAATTCCCAGGGAAGCGCTTCTTGCATCGCTACCTTGGCGGGTTAGGCCTGCCACCATCCTCCAGACTGCTGGGATCTGAGATCCTGGCAGAGGTGGTGGTCCAACCGCCAGGGTTGTAATGGTACCTTGACCTAGTCCCTTCAGGCCTACTTTGTGCAGTGTTGTCTCCTGACACCCCTCCCCGTAGCTCTCTCCTGGTTTATCTGGTCGGCTCACATTTGGTCTGGTGGGGGGGTCTCCTCTCTGGCCTTCCCCGGGGCCTCTCTGTTCTCCCACCGCAGAAGAAACATGGATTTGGCCCTTCCTGTCATCCCGCTAGTGCCATCTTCACACTGCCTCCCGTCTTGGGGCTCCTGGCACATGTGCCCTCTTTCTGCTCTCCCTTCTCTATGGGCCAATGGCGCCCCTGTCGGTCAGACCGCCGCATTGGTGGCGGTCCAGACCGCCACTGAGAGTGTGGCAGTCTATACATGGACACACTCATCATCAGGCCCCTATTCTTTTTGAGTGGTAGTAAAACGAGTTAACAACTGAACTATGAAGTGTGTGCTTTTAATTATAATTGTATTTACATAGAGTTTACTACCCCTAAGGACGTGTTGAAGGGACAGTTTTGTAAAACAATTGGTATTACATATGGTCTGCGTATTATTAAAATCTATATTTTTAAAGCACTATTTTATAGTAAAACATTTTGCACATTTTGTCGTAGTCTATTTTATTCTGTGGGTAATGCAAATATGAAATAATGACTTACATATTCACAGTGCTTTCTGTCCGCTCCGGTTACACACAGACCTCTGCGGTCCATTAACTAATCGAGGTTTCATAATGCACTAATATGAATTTCCCACTGAGTAACAATTTTGTTTTATTTATTTTTCATTTAAGCTGGCTGTTATTTTTATGTAGCTCACTGATAGTGACAGACCTATAAAAACTTTCAGGATATTTTGGGGCTTGCGCCGGCAGAGTATCACTTTATTTTGGACGCAGCGGCAGCACAATTCTGTCAATCATACGTATGAGGTGACGCACATCCACCCTGCGTGGCTTAGCATGGCCTCATACATATGGAGTAAGGAATAAGCAGCGCAAGCCGCTGAGTTGCTTCACTCTGTGCCAAGGAGGTGTTCCATGGGCGCTGGGGCGGCTGTTCCCACGCAACACTAATGGATTTTGATGCTGCACCAGATTTACAAAATCACGTAAACTGTAGCAGTGCCAAAACCTTACACCTCCCCAGAGCAAACATAATAAGGAGAAATGTTTTCATTTCTCCTCGTTTTTCCCTCTTTCCATGCGTGTTGCATTCTGCTGCACACATGGAAAGAGGAAAATACCTCTCAGGGTTGTTTTTGTGCATGGAGGTCTCCCTTCCTGCACAAAAACAACCCTGCCTACTTGGTACTAGGCAGTAATGTGTCAGCCACTGCAGGAGAAAGGGCAGGAATGCACCATATTTCGTAAATACGGTCCAGTCCTGCCCTTTTATATTGGCGTAGGACAGTGTAGCAAGAGGCCTTGCGGCGCTGCCCCACACCAATTCCTCATAAACGAGGACCCTTGTTTTTAGCCACACCTTGGACCACAACCCCACACTCTCTGACCTTTGGTTTGCTAAAGGCTATTTAATAATATTTCTTCACCGTAAAAATGATGTGCTGTTTTAATTGGGGACATTTATGATTGTCGATGATGAGAAGTACCAGGTTCTCGAAGGGTTTTCAGGAGGGGGTTCTCTTATGCCTACAAATTCTTGAGAGGGGGTACTGGCATCAAAAAGTTTGAAGACCTCTGCTCTAGACAGTCACAGAAAGGGAGCTGAGGTGTGCCCTGCTTTTCCTGATGGGTCTTCCTGAGCTAGAGTGGTGGGAGGGGCTGACACCTGCACCTGAATAGAGCTGTGCCTGTCCTCGGTCAAAGCAGTATCGAACCCCCTGGGGTGTGCCTGGGGCCAGGGCAGGGAAAGGCAATGTCTTGTGCACTACAAAGACTTCTCTTTGAAGTTTGCCTACTTCAAAGACAGAAATGGGTATAAGTACTGGACCTCTGACACCACATAGTTAGAGCACTTCTGGGCTGAAGACATTCTGCCAGGAAGAAGAGCTGAATGTTGTAGGAGGGATTGCCACTCTGCCAGTTGCTTTGTTGTGCTGGCCTGCTGCTTCTGTCCCGGGACATCTTGATTTACAAGGTTCTCCAAGGGCTTGAACTAAGCTTGTCTCCTTTTAAGAAGTCTGAGGGCAATCAAAGACTTCACCTGCCAGTGCCTGGGCTCTCTTGCTCAGAGTCCTGACTTGCCAAGTGCTGTTTAGTCCAGTTCCTGGGCCTTTGGAAGTGTGCTCTGGTGCAACCAAGAAGAAACTAAGCACATTGACTACAGAGCGACTTTGGAACTTACACCGCTCTCCGCCTCCGCATCGCTGATGCCTCGCGCCTTGACCTGCTGGATTCATCGAACCCGCCTTGTTGTAAGGAACCAACACCTTGCCACGGATGCTGCATCAGCTCCCCTGCAACCATAAGGAACCGATGCCTCACCTCCCCGATAGCAGTAAGGAACCCACGCCGCACCGGCTCCAGTAACATCTCACCTGCCCAACTCAAAGCAGTGTTTTTGTTTCCTCATCGTTTTCCATGGTTCTGTACCTGGGGTCTGTGCAACTTCATGAATGGCCCGCACTCCCTCATGAGTGGCGTTGGCTTGTTTGGGACGACACCATGATAGCCCCAGTTGGAACTCTTGTGTTTCTAAGCTCTTGAATAAGATTTAATCTTTGAAAATGTGTATCTTTACTTGTGTATGTTGGAGTTTTTTCGTTTTGGTCTTGTTTTACACAGATATATTGACTATTTGTCTAAACTGGTTTGGAGTACTTTTTTGTTTTTTCACTGGGTTGCTGTGGGTGTGTATGTACAAATACTTTACACATTGTCTCTGAGATAAGCCTGACTGCTCATGACAAGCTACCAAGGGGTGAGCAGGGGTTATCTTAGCTGTGCAACTCTCTTACCCTGACTAGAGTGTGGGTCCCCGCTTGGACAGAGCCGAACCACTGCGAACTAGAGACCCCATTTCTAACAAATACTATAACAAAATGGGCCGCTTTATGCTGCATAGTTTGCCATTTCTTGCTGCATAATTTACTCAACTCTGCCACAGAATTCTGCCCTCTCATGTCGTATGAGCCCAGCGGCGCTGACTAACGTAAGCTAGGCCTGCTTGTGTAACATTGATACACTTTACAGAGGCAGCACAGGCCCTGAGAAGAGCGGGGCCTGGAGCTGACGGCCCCTGCTGCTCCGCCGGGTCACACCCCTGGAGGTGAGGTATGTACTGCTCCATGCCGAGGAGTGGCATGAGGCATGTACTGCTCCATGCCAGGACTGGCATGAGGCATGTTCTACTCCATGCCAAGGACTGGCATGAGGCATGTACTGCTCCATGCGAACTGCTCCACGCCAGGACTGGCATAAGGCATGTTCTGCTCCATGCCAAGGACTGGCATGAGGCATGTTCTGCTCCATGCCAAGGACTGGCACGAGGCATGTTCTGCTCCATGCCAAGGACTGGCACGAGGCATGTACTGCTCCATGCCAAGGACTGGCACGAGGCATGTTCTGCTCCATGCCAAGGACTGGCACGAGGCATGTTCTGCTCCATGCCAAGGACTGGCATCCTTCCCTTGCCTTTGTAGAATGAAGCTGTAAATAGGGCGTTTCCAAAACAGCCTTCTCTGAAGTATTGAAAACTGCAGCAAGGGGTGGATTGAGTCTGACATGCTACTTTTAACCGACTCTCTGGTTTATGCGAGGGGGGCATGGCGTGCATGGTCGTGCTTGTGAGTGTGGAACCAGAAAGGTGTAGCCACAGATTTAGAGCGCTACCTTACTTGCACCTCACTCGAGGCACTTGGGATGCAGCCAGAGTGGAGGCAATGATCGATTGGCCTCCTGGGCAAGGAAGATGGCAGCTCAGCGTTGTGTAGAATCAGAAGGAGGGGATGTCTGTTGTGTTGGGGCTCAAACCTGGCTCTCCAGCTCCAAAGTCAGCAGCTTTGGCCCTTATATCACATAATTCCCTGCATTCACAGCACCACAACTTCTCCCCTCACAGGCCGTATACAACACACGTATTGGCAAAGTCAATCCAGCTAGCATTTGCTTGCAGCTTTTTGGCTTTGTCAATGCTTGTTTTGTTTCATTGTGGTTTTTGTAAGCCTTTAGTGTTGGAGAAGCTTCTTCACCCTCGCCCATATAAAATAAAAAACATTGACTAATAGCAAAAATATACTTTGTTCCCAAAAGGCACACATAGCCAATGGCTGAAGTTGGCTGGCTCTGTGCTGTATGCAGTGGTGGGCGGAAATAAAATGTGAGTGACAATACAGCAGACCAATGGGAGAAGAGCACTCGCTGAAAGCTCCTGTAAGTTAGTATATTATATAAATAGTTCTAGTGAAATCAAAAGATCTTGGCTAATGCCAGACCCAAAAACACCCCCCCTCTCCCCCTGAACAAGAGACGGAGTAGCCTCTCTCTCGGCCATCTGAGAGCTGCTTTGGCCTCACAAGGGGCAGGAAAGCTCTACATGGATGCAAGTACAGGACAATATGATCAGTTTTCCTAGCACTGAGTGTGATCCAGTTGTACTCAGTCTCTCCCTGGCACCTGGCCTGGATGGGTTTATTGGGCAAGGACCGCCCTGCCCTGCCCTTTCACCACTCCCTGGGCACTGTGAAGGATGAACCCTGGCCCCTGGTGAGCTGAGCCGGGGGGTGGTGAGAGGTGAAGGGGAGCGCCCGAGGTGCCCCAGAGCCGAGGCCTTGGGGTGCACGGTGCAGCCCTCTGAGGGCGCCCGGTAAGGGTGGCCCAAGCACAGTGAACTGAGGGAGGAGTGAGTGCCCGAGGGTCACACTTGGCACACTCTGGGCACAGTGTAGTGGGAGAAGCCCGCAGGAAGACGCAGCACCCCAGATACCAGTGTCCTCAACGGGGCCCGTCAGGTACACTCTAGCGCCTAGAAGCAAAATAGGTGTGCCTGGCAGGAAAAAATACAGGTGAGGTTTCGAGAAAACAGTAGAATAACAAACGTGACCCCTGTGGCACCTCGCCCTGTGGCACCTCTGGGCTGTAATCACCGTGCTATGACGTGGCACCAGGATGAGATGCGCTCGCCTCCTTCACCTCGCTCCACGGCGGCCTGTGTGTGGGTGCGGGGCGCCCTCCGGTGGGCGGGATGGGTACTGCAGCGTGGCCTCCCTGCTCCATAACACCTGCTGCCTCATCTGCTCCTAGGGCAGAGGCCACTCCTTGCATCTTGTCAAGTGTGAAGAGGGGGGGGGCGCAGGGAGGCCGAGCCGAGCTCCGAGAGCCCCCGAGCCGAGCTCCGAGAGCCCCCGAGCCGAGCCTTACACAATGTGGCGTGGCACAGCATGCAACAAACTCTTGTGAGACTGTGATAAGGTAGCTTCAAAATAAATTTAAAAAGTGTCTTCAAATGTTTCGCCTTAGTACATGGGATTATATCTCTGCTTTGAGAAGCACGTGTTGAAGGTGAGAGTAACTGAACATAAGGAACATTCCTACCCCTCCCCAATGACGCTATAAAAGAACTAAGGGCCTGGTTAAGAGCGCGGGGAATGGAATTCTCCGTCACAAGTGTGAGGGCTATGCTGTTCCCCATCTTAGGGCCACCTGAGGCTAGAATGGGCTCAGAATGCGGCGGACGGATTTCTGTTGCGTTTGTGAGGAGTGTTCCCCTCCACCAAGATGCAAGTCAGGGCCCAGGAGACGGCGGTTGCCACGTGTGACCTGTATGTGGCCGAGGTCTGTATCTTGGCTGAAGCACTACGGGGGGCTATTAATCACAACACCCGTTTTTGTAGGGCGCGGATCCTGAATGCACGTATTCCGGGGTGCTCTCCTATGTGATAATGAACAGAAAGGTGGTTCGTTGAAATAAAGTATCACCCCTGATCACAAAGTTTGGTCAAGCAGGTCAGCTGGGGTTCGCCGCAGCTTTTGCAGATTCACACTGCGCACTTCACCCGCCAGTGTCCCTTTCTCACATTAAAACTTTGCTCTTCATTTTACATTCAGGCCCGGTTCTAGCGGTTGGGCAGGTGGGCCAGGCCCACCCAAACATGACCTTTGGCCCTCCCAGTAACAGCAAAAGAGGCCACAGGGAGAGCACCTGTTAAGTGCGTCCTCCATGTCGCAAATGGGATTTTTTTTTACTTTTGTTCAATTATCAGTCAGGGGTCAGCGAGAAATCTCTAGACTACCTTTTATAGTGCATTGGTTTAATAGGCGCTGTTTTAGTTGTGCACGGTTAAGGAGAAAAATACCCCTTTAGAGGGTTTCCCTATTTTTCTACGGTATGAGACAAAACTCGGGGCGTGCAGGTGAAAGAAAACAGCCGGTGGCGACCTGAGCGCATGTCTGAGGTGAGCTGCAGTGGGGTGTTGGGGAAGAGAAGCCAATGATGCAGCAGCTGCAGTGGCACCAGAACCCGGGATGTAGGCTACATCCAGAACTGGCGAACAGTGGGCACGCATTGGCCCAGCCAAACGCCCCCTCGGCCCATCCAGATATAAATTCCTGGATCCGGGCCTGGTGACATTGGAGCATCGTTGGGGGCAGAACTCACATTTTGCACAGCTCGAACCCTGCGCAAGGCCACAAGAGCTCTTGCTTATCAACAAACAGAGACGAGGTTCATGTTTCTTTTTTCGGCTTTGGAGATTTGTCAGGATTCAAGGCTGGTCCTCCTTGTTAGATGGGTGGGATCTGTAGCCGCTAAGCTACACCGCCTCCCGTGAAAGCTAGACTGATTTCGGACTTGAGGTCTGAGAGAGAGGGTGTTTGTGCATGCATGTGGGTGCAATGCTTTTAGTGTCTGTGTCCTCGTGCCCACCTTGTACCTATCTCAGGGCCTGTGGTCCCAGGACTAGCGACAAGAGGCCATGGAATGTGTGATCATCAGTGCATGAACACGTCCCTCAAACAAATAAGTTTTTAGCAGCAAAGAAAGTTCCACAGGGTCCACGTGCAAAAAAGCTCAAGTCACTTTGAAGAACTTTCCAGACTTTTGTCTTTGGCTGTGGTGTTCCCCGACGGGGGGGGAAAGGAGACGAGGGCTGTGGTACTGCGCCATTTTCTGCGAAGCTTCTTTGGAGAAATGCAGAACCTTTCTATTTTGGATTGCTGTGTGTTTACCAGAGCTTGAATGATGCCCCAGACTGGGGTCAGTGCTGTGCCTAATGGCCGAGCACTCAGTGCTTCCCCGGACACAGAGGAAGTGCTGCACACGTGTGCAGAGAGGTGTGGAGCAGGGACAGGACCTGCTGCCCGGCTGACCTTTGGCTGGGCCAAGCTTTCATCCTGCACGAGCGGAGCTGGACCCCCTGCACGAGCGGAGCTGGGCCCCCTGCACGAGCGGAGCTGGACCCCCTGCACGACCGGAGCTGGACCCCCCTGCACGAGCGGAGCTGGACCCCCCCCTGCACGCCCGGAGCTGACCCTCGTGTTCTTGCTTTTTCAGTACACCATCAGCTCTTTGAGCTAGAAACAATTTTGCATTTGCTGAAACCTGATAGATTATGTGGCAAGTCCACCACTATGCAGAAAGCAACGTGGCCGTACAGTGGCATTATTCCACGGGGCCCGGTGTTAACCCTGAGCTGTGTCAGCTGCGGTTAGAAAACCAGTGAGACCATTCAGGACATTAAGGGGGGCATTCTGACCCTGGCGGTCATGGACCGCCAGGGCCAACGACCGCGGAAACACCGCCAACAGGCTGGCGGTGCTTCCATGGGCATTCTGACCGCGGCGGTAAAGCCGCGGTCAGAAACGGGAAACCGGCGGTGTCCCGCCGGTTTCCCGCTGCCCCTGGAAATCCTCCACGGCGGGGCTGCAAGCAGCGCCGCCATGGGGATTCCGACACCCTTCCCGCCAGCCTGGTTCTGGCGGTTTCCACTGCCAGAACCTGGCTGGCGGAAACGGGTGTCGTGGGGCCCCTGGGGGCCCCTGCAGTGCCCATGCCATTGGCATGGGCACTGCAGGGGCCCCCTAACAGGGCCCCACATAGATTTTCAGTGTCTGCGTGGCAGACACTGAAAATCGCGACGGGTGCAACTGCACCCGTCGCACCCCTTCCACTCCGCCGGCTCCATTCGGAGCCGGCAACCTCGTGGAAGGGGGTTTCCCACTGGGCGGGCGGGCGGCCTTCTGGCGGTCGCCCGCCAGCCCAGCGGGAAACTCAGAATGACCGCAGCGGTCTTTCGACCGCGGTACGGTCTTCTGGCGGTTCCCGCCAGGCCGGCGGCATCCGCCGCCGGCGGGGGTCAGAATGACCCCCTAAGTGTCCAGAACTGTGCTTTGTCCTGGCTGCGTTTCCACTACTGGGTCACGGATAACCACGTGGGACAACACGCAGGCTCTCGCCATCCCACAGCGTCTACTGGCGTGGGTGGGAGCCTCGTGTGGGTGATGGCTTTCTCAGGAAATTGTCAATTGTAAACTCAATTGCTGGGGGTTTACCCCATGAAGTTGTCCAGTTTGCACCCAGTGCCAAATATTTAAACCACAGACCAGACACAATAGAGCAATCTTTGTAATTTGTATTTCTTAATTTGGACAACAGCATCAGAGTCACAAACACCTACACTAATCTCCAACATTATTCCATCTCCATGGCTCAGTACCTACTGCATCCACAAATACCTACTGCATCACACACCTACTAGATCACACACCTACTACATCACACAATGGCTATTCCATCGCACAGTGTCCGCTGCATCCCCCATCACACAGCACCTATTTCATCCCACGTATACTCCTCCGCATCACACACCTACTACATCACACAATGGCTATTCCATCGCACGGTGTCGGCTGCATCCTCATCACACAACACCTGTATCATCCCACGTGTACTCCTCCGCATCACACACCTACTACATCACACAATGGCTATTCCATCACACGGTGTCGGCTGCATCCTCATCAGACAACACCTGTATCATCCCACGTGTACTCCTCCGCATCACACACCTACTACATCACACAATGGCTATTCCATCGCACAGTGCCGGCTGCATCCCCATCACACAGCACCTATTTCATCCCACGTGTACTCCTCTGCATCACACACCTACTACATCAAACATTGGCTATTCCATCGCACAATGTTGGCTGCATCGCCATCACACAGCACCTATTTGATCCCACGTGCACTCCTCTGCATCGCACACCTACTACATCACACAATGGCTATTCCATTGCACGGTGTCGGCTGCATCACCATCACACAGCACCTATTTCATCCCACGTGTACTGCTCCGCATCACACACCTACTACACCAAACAATAGCTATTCCATCGCACAGTGTCAGCTGCATCCCCATCAAACAGCACATATTTCATCCCACGTGCACTCCTCCGCATCACACACCTACTACATCAAACAATGGCTATTCCATCACACAGTGTCGGCTGCATCCCCATCACACAGCACGTATTTCATCCCACGTCTATTCCTCTGTATCACACACCTACTACATCAAACAATGGCTATTCCATCGCACAGTGTCGGCTGCATCCCCATCACACAGCACCTTTCATTTGCAGCCTGCGTGAAAAGGTGCATGCACCCTTTCACTGCTGATCGCTACAACAGGTCACTGAAAGTCACCCCTATGGTAGTCCCTTCCAGCCCTAAGGGCAGGGTGCAGGTCATTCTGTGTGTGGGCACCCCTGCATGTGCAGAGGGCCCCGTAGGAGCACCAGTTCCAATTCCCTGGACTTTGTAAGTGCAGGGAAGCCATTTTAGGTCACCACCTATGGTCCAGCTACATAATGTGAATTCCAAACCTAGGAATGTTTGGTATCAAACATGTTGGAATAATGTCCCAGTGCTGATGCCAGTATTGGTGGCATGATTCCATGCACTCTGGGGGCTCATGGGAGGACCCCCCAGTTTTGTTCCTACCAGTCTTCCAAGGTCTGCAAGCAGTCCATGCTGCTGCAGCCTCCCAGACAGGGTTCTGAAATTCTGCTGCTTGACCAGCTCAAGCAGGGGAAGGCAGAACAAAGAATTTCCTGAGGGAGAGGGGTGCAACCTCCTCTCCTTTGGAAATAGGTATTACAAGGCTGAGTAGGTGTAGCCTCTCTACGCCACCGGCTTGGTTTGAAGGGCACATTTGGTGCCCTCCATACATAAGCCAGTTTGCACCAGGCCAGGGACCCCCAGTTCCTACTCTGGGACGAAACTACACAAAGGAAAGGGGAGTGACCACTCCCCTGTCCATCACCACCCCAGGGGTGGTGGCCAGAGCTCCTCCAGGTGGCCACTTGATTCTGCCATCTTGAAACCAAGATGGGCAGAGCCCCCTGCGAGCATCTGAGTGGTCAGGTTAGGCAGGTAACGTCAGTGACCCCCTCTGATAAATGATCACCTTGCAAAGTGACTAAGGGCCAGATGTAGCAAGTGTTTAGCGAGTCGCAAACGGCGAAAATCGCCGTTTGCGAGTCGCTAAAGCCACTTTGCTATGTGGAAATGCATTTTGCGAGCCGGAACCGACTCGCAAATAGGAAGGGGTGTTCCCTTCCTATTTGCGACTCGCAATGCTATGCATTTTCATTTGCGACCGCGATTGCGGTCGCAAATGAAAGCGCAGTTACCATCCACTTGAAGTGGATGGTAACCCAGGCGCAAACAGGAAGGGGTCCCCATGGGACCCCTTCCCCTTTGTGTCTGGAAAAAATAATAATTTTTCAGAGCAGGCAGTGGTCCAAGGGAC
This sequence comes from Pleurodeles waltl, assembly GCF_031143425.1. NCBI lineage: Eukaryota > Metazoa > Chordata > Amphibia > Caudata > Salamandridae > Pleurodeles > Pleurodeles waltl. The sequence goes on along the minus strand of NC_090451.1, from coordinate 22,493,905 downwards.
CACTACCTGCCCTGAAAAATACCGAAACTAAAGGTTTCGTTTTTTTTTTCAAAGTGCAGCTCGTTTTCCTTTAAGGAAAACGGGCTACACTTTGAAAAAAAAAGACTGCTTTATTTAAAAGCAGTCACGGACATGGTGGTCTGCTGACTCCAGCAGGCCACCATCCCCTTGAGTGCCTAGACTCGCTATGGGGTCGCAAACTGCGACCCACCTCATTAATATTAATGAGGTGGGTCTTTGCGACCCCATAGCGACTCGCAGAAGGTGTCTGAGACACCTTTCTGCATTCCAAATTGCGAGTTGCAATTTGCGAGTCACTGGGACTCGCAAATTGCAACTCGCAATTTGGAATCTTCCTACATCTGGCCCTAAGCCCCTTTTTGGGCTATTTAGGGACTCCCTTGCAGGTGGGTCCCCAGAGATGGAGTGCCAGATTCCATCAGGCCTCCTCTGTAACAACCTCTTCTGGTCCTGGCCACAGGATCCGCTGCTGGACTCCACATGAACGAACAAGACTGCAACACCGAGATGACCTCTCCTTGCAACATTGTTTCTGCGGCTCCTGTCAGCACTTTGCAACATTTCCATGGCTGTGCATCCTCTGGGGTCATCAAGACTACTGCTGCACCAAAGAAGCAAGAAGGAATCTCCCTTGGGGTGAAGAAGATACTCCCCTGCATCTGCGGGCACCAAAGGCAACGACGTCTGGCTGCTGAGATATGCTCTCGTCTGGATCTGCAAAGATTCTCCAACACAGGTGGTAGTTATGAGGGGTCCGCTTGGTCCTCTCTGCCTTCTGTCCAACTTGGGAGACGGTGAGCCCTTGCCTCTTCCTCCAGGGCGGAATCCCTGTGCACCACGACTGTTGCACCAACCAAGACTTGTTGACTCCTCCTCTGTGGGATCTTCAGGTTCCAAGTAACCCCGGCCCCCACCACACTACCTCTTCAGGTGTGCTGCCTGGGCCTCACAGCGACTTACTGCGCCTGTCGCCAGTGGGCTGCTCGTGGGGCATCCGACTGGCTCTGCTGGCTCTCCTGTCTTCCTGGGGTCAGCCAGACTCCCCTCCAAGTGTTGAGACCCCAGGATCTTGCTGGTCCATTTTAGCCCTGCAAATCTTCTTCAGCTCCAATTTGCATTTGCTTGTGCTTGTTGGTGGTCCTCCTGACCACTGACCCATCTGCAGTCTGGCTACCATCGGGGGACAGCTCTTAGGTGACTTCAGGGATGTCGCTGAGGCTCCTGGACCCGCAGCTGGCCTTTATCCATCACCGTCGACCCGAATCTTCACCCACAGAAGGGTGGACATTGGCTCCTGCTCCACCTGGACACTCCTGCGTGGACTGGACTCTGTCCCCTTTTTTTACAGGCCATCTTCTTCCAGAATCCACTGTTGGTTTCCACTGGCCTGGTCCTGTTCTTGCCTTGTTCCAATTCCAAGTCCCCATGTTAGCCTATGGGACGACCAGGTAACTTGGCTCTACTCTCCTGGTCGCTGGGAGTCTTCTAGGTACTCACCTCTTGGGGTTCCATACTCCCCCAGCCCTTGCTAACTACTCCATATCCTCTGGTGGGGGACCCGTTGTCTCATTCCACTAATTTAGTATATAGTTTGGCCCCCCTATAGGTCTCTTGTAATTTCTTCTATTTCTAATGTTTTTATGCTAATTCCGAGTACTAGCCTGTGTATATTTTGTGTGTACTTACCTCCAGAGAAGGGGAATTGCCTAGAGTAATCTAGTTTAGTGTTACTATGATAAAGTACCTTTATTTTGGTGCCACTGGTGGTTCCTTTCAGGTGTGATAAGTTGCTGTGGGACTGCTGTGGTATTGCAAGTGCTTCACACTTCTCCTAGATAAGTCTTGGCTGCTCACCACAGCTACCACTAGAGAGCCCTGGCTTCCTAGACATTATTACACTTACTAATAAGGGTTGCCTGGACCTGGTATAGGGTGCCAACACCATAGGTGTCCACCACACACCAGGCCAGCCTCCTACAATAGTGCAATGCAGCACTGCATGAATGCAGATTCATTTATGAGTCTGTCACAGCATGCACAGCCTGCACAGTGAAATGCAGCACTGCATGAATGCAGATACATTTACAAGGCTGTCACAGCATGCCCTGTGTGCACGGTGAAATGCAGATTCATTTACAAAGCTGTCAGAGCATGCACTGTATGCACGGTGAAATGCAGCACTGCCTGGGTGTAGATACAATTACGAGGTTGTCACAGCATGCATGCACTGTGTGTACGGGGAAATGCAACACTGCCTGGGTGTAGATACATTTACGAGGCTGTCACAGCATGCATGCACTGTGTGCATGGTAAAATGCAGCACTGCATGGGTGTAGATACATTTACGAGGCTGTCACAGCCGTGTGCACGGTGAAATGCAGCACTGCATGGGTGTAGATTCATTTACAAGGCTGTCACAACATGCGTGCTCTGTGTGCACTGTGAAATGCAGCACTGCATGGGTGTAGATTCATTTACGAGGCTGTCACAGCAGGCATGCTCTGTGTGCACTGTGAAATGCAGCACTGCATGGGTGTAGATTCACTTACGAGGCTGTCACATCATGCACTGTGTGCACGGTGAAATGCAGCATTGCATGGGTGTAGATTCATTTATGAGGCTGTCACAGCCGTGTACACGGTGAAATGCAGCATTGCATGGGTGTAGATTTATTTACGAGGCTGTCACATCATGCACTGTGTGTACAGTGAAATGCAGCACTGCATGGGTGTAGATTCATTTACGAGGCTGTCACATCATGCACTGTGTGCACGGTGAAATGCAGCACTGCATGGGTGTAGACTCATTTACGAGGCTGTCACAGCATGCACTGTGTGCACTGTGAAATGCAGCACTACATGGGTGTAGATTCATTTACGAGGCTGTCACAACATGCGTGCTCTGTGTGCACTGTGAAATGCAGCACTGCATGGGTGTAGATTCATTTACGAGGCTGTCACAGCAGGCATGCTCTGTGTGCACTGTGAAATGCAGCACTGCATGGGTGTAGATTCACTTACGAGGCTGTCACATCATGCACTGTGTGCACATTGAAATGCAGCACTGCATGGGTGTAGATTCATTTATGAGGCAGTCACAGCTGTGTACACAGTGAAATGCAACACTGCATGGGTGTAGATTCATTTACGAGGCTGTCACATCATGCACTGTGTGTACAGTGAAATGCAGCACTGCATAGGTGTAGATTCATTTACGAGGCTGTCGCATCATGCACTGTGTGCACGGTGAAATGCAGCACTGCATGGGTGTAGACTCATTTACGAGGCTGTCACAGCATGCACTGTGTGCACTGTGAAATGCAGCACTACATGGGTGTAGACTCATTTACGAGGCTGTCACAGCATGCATGCACTGTGTGCACGGGGAAATGCAACACTGCCTGGGTGTAGATACATTTACAAGGCTGTCACAGCATGCATGCACTGTGTGCACGGTGAAATGCAGCACTGCATGGGTGTAGATTCATTTATGAGGCTGTCACATCATGCACTGTGTGCACGGTGAAATGCAGCACTGCATGGGTGTAGATTCATTTATGAGGCTGTCACAGCCGTGTACACGGTGAAATGCAGCATTGCATGGGTGTAGATTTATTTACGAGGCTGTCACATCATGCACTGTCTGTACAGTGAAATGCAGCACTGCATGGGTGTAGATTCATTTACGAGGCTGTCACATCATGCACTGTGTGCACGGTGAAATGCAGCACTGCATGGGTGTAGACTCATTTACGAGGCTGTCACAGCATGCACTGTGTGCACTGTGAAATGCAGCACTACATGGGTGTAGATTCATTTACGAGGCTGTCACAGCCGTGTGCACGGTGAAATGCAGCACTGCATGGGTGTAGATTCATTTACAAGGCTGTCACAACATGCGTGCTCTGTGTGCACTGTGAAATGCAGCACTGCATGGGTGTACATTCATTTACGAGGCTGTCACAGCAGGCATGCTCTGTGTGCACTGTGAAATGCAGCACTGCATGGGTGTAGATTCACTTACGAGGCTGTCACATCATGCACTGTGTGCACATTGAAATGCAGCACTGCATGGGTGTAGATTCATTTACGAAGCTGTCACAGCATGCACTGTGTGCACAGTGAAATGCAGCACTGCCTGGGTGTAGATACAATTATGAGGCTGTCACAGCATGCATGCACTGTGTGCACGGGGAAATGCAACACTGCCTGGGTGTAGATACATTTACAAAGCTGTCACAGCATGCATGCACTGTGTGTGTGGTGAAATGCAGCACTGCATGGGTGTAGATTCATTTTACGAGGCTGTCACAGCATGCACTGTGTGCACGGTGAAATGCAGCACTGCATGGGTGTAGATTCATTTACGAGGCTGTCACCACATGCACTGTGGGCGCTGTGAAATGCAGCATTGCATGGGTGTAGATTCATTTACGAGGCTGTCACCGCATGCACTGTGTGCACAGTGAAATACAGTACTACAAGGATGCAGATTCATTTACTAGGCTGCCACAGCATGCACGGCCTGCATGGTGAAGCCAGCACTGCATGAATGCAGATTTGTTTAGAGGATCTCACAGCATGCACAGCCTCCAGCACTACATGAATGCTAGGGTGACCAGGCGTCACGGATTTGCCAAGACAGTCCCAATTTTTCCCCTGATATCCCAGCGGTTTTAGGCAAATGTAGCTTGTGTCCTGGTTTTTGGAGGTAGTCGGTTAAAAAAAGAGGGAGGTACGTTTTTGTGTGTTGCATAGCAGGGCTAGTTGGCAGCTATTATAAGAAAACAACCTAATTAAAATGTATCTTACTGGGTTTTAAAAAGGTGTTTTTTTTACATTTTCTTATTGCTTTTTGCGTGATTTCAGTTGATGAGGGCTATCACTCTGTGCAGCTCAGCTAATATCAAACTGAAGTCCTTCTGTAATCTTTGGGAAATGTCCCGGAATTTGGGATTCAAAATCTTATAACCCTAATGAATGCAGATTCATTCAAAGCATGTACAGCCTGCATGGGGAAGCCAGCACTGCATGAATGGAGATTCATTCAAAGCATGTACAGCCTGCATGGTGAAGCCAGCACTGCATGAATGGAGATTCATTTAAAGCATGAATGGAGATTCATTCAAAGCATGCACGGCCTGCATGGTGAAGCCAGCACTGCATGAATGGAGATTCATTTAAAGCATGAATGGAGATTCATTCAAAGCATGCACGGCCTGCATGGTGAAGTCAGCACTGCATGAATGGAGATTTATTTAAAGCATGCACGGCCTGCATGGTGAAGCCAGCACTGCATGAATGGAGATTCATTTAAAGCATGCACGGCCTGCATGGTGAAGCCAGCACTGCATGAATGGAGATTCATTTAAAGCATGCACGGCCTCCATGGTGAAGCCAGCACTGCATGAATGGAGATTAATTTAAAGCATGCACGGCCTGCATGGTGAAGCCAGCACTGCATGAATGAGATTCATTTAAAGCATGCACTGCATGAATGGAGATTCATTTAAAGTATGCACGGCCTGCATGGTGAAGCCAGCACTGCATGAATGGAGATTCATTTACGCTGCTGTCACAGCATGCAAGGCATGCATGGTTAAATGCAGCACTGCAATAATGCAGATTCATTTACACAAATGCAACAGCATGCATGCAGGGGCGTAGCATCATAGGGGGTGTTCCACCCCCCTATTAAATGTATTTTGTGATAAATTGAGTGCAGGTGCGTTTAATCGGGTATGGTGAGGTGCCTGTTGGATTTCACCAGGAATTTTTAAACACACAGACAAAAACGGACACACATTGACTCCCTCTCTCTGCTTGGAAAGACTTAAAAAATGATGGTTATTTCACAAATGAATGCCCTTTCTCTCATCTAGGGCCATATTATACTTTGCGCTAAGGCAGTTTTGCGTGTAGAAGTATAGTGCCTGCTAGTGCCATTCATGGTCGCCAGCTTGGCGCCATATTTATGGAACGGCGCTAGCCGGCGCTAATGCCCTGTTAGCGTCATTGTAAAGGATGCTAACCGGGTGGGGGAGGCATAGGGGAAATCGGATCTTGTGCGCCGAATTATGGCGCTACACTGTTTAGAGGCAAAAAAATGCCTCTAAGCAGTGTAACACCATTTCCTGGTGCACAATCCCCATGGACATGGCTCCTGTCTTAGTAAAGACAGGAGCCATGCCCCCAACCCCAATGGCCATGCCCAAGGAATGAACGTCCCCTGGGCAATGGCCACTGGGGCCAGCGCATGCAGGGGGCTTCAAGTCAGGGCCCCCAAGCGGGGATTTTTTTTTATATATACTTACCAGGACTTACCTGCGATGGGCCCTCGATCCTGTGATGTCCCTCTGGTGTGGGTGGGGGTGTCCCTGGGGCCAGGGAAGGGGACCTGTGGGCTCTTTCCTTGGTCTCTGACCCACTGGTCCCCTAACGCCGGCCCATACCCAGGCGTTAAATAATGGCGTGAAGCAAGCTTAGCGCCATTATTTAAGGCCCCCATCCCCCTCATGTTTGATTTTAGCACAGGGGGGATAAATATGGCGTTAAGGCCATATCATCATTTGCTGGACGGGAACCTACATTGACGCAAGGCAGGTTTTCACATCCAGAAAATGACGTTAACTCCATATCTTTGGCGCTAGGCGGGTGTAGCGCCAAAGTATAAATATGGGGTTAGGTTTGCGCCGAATTAGCGTAAAAAAACATTACGCTAATTCAGCGCAAACCGAGTATAAATGTGGGCCTTAGTACATGTACCGAGCTGCATTCCTCCCCCGTTCCACTGCTTCTTAAGGACCTCTCGTGCGCCCTGCTTGTCCTTAATGTCTTGTAACATCACGTGCCAGTGTCACTGTCGGGAAAATTGAAGCTGACCCCACCCCAAGCATAGTGAGCAAGCTACGCCCCTGCACGCATGGCGTGCAGGTGACACGCGCACTGCATGAATGCAGACTCATGTAGATGGCTGTCACGGCCTGCACGGCCTGCACAGTGAAACCCTGCACTGCATGAATGCAGACTCATGTAGATGGCTGTCACGGCCTGCACGGCCTGCACAGTGAAACACTGCACTGCATGAATGCAGACTCATGTAGATGGCTGTCACGGCCTGCACGGCCTGCACAGTGAAACCCTGCACTGCATGAATGCAGACTCATGTAGATGTCTGTCACGGCCTGCACGGTCTGGACGGCCTGCACAGTGAAACACTGCACTGCATGAATGCAGACTCATGTAGATGGCTGTCACGGCCTGCACGGCCTGCACAGTGAAACACTGCACTGCATGAATGCAGACTCATGTAGATGGCTGTCACAGCCTGCACAGTGAAACACTGCACTGCATGAATGCAGACTCATGTAGATGGCTGTCACGGCCTGCACGGCCTGCACAGTGAAACACTGCACTGCATGAATGCAGACTCATGTAGATGGCTGTCACGGCCTGCACAGTGAAACACTGCACTGCATGAATGCAGACTCATGTAGATGGCTGTCACGGCCTGCACGGCCTGCACAGTGAAACACTGCACTGCATGAATGCAGACTCATGTAGATGGCTGTCACAGCCTGCACAGTGAAACACTGCACTGCATGAATGCAGACTCATGTAGATGGCTGTCACGGCCTGCACAGTGAAACACTGCACTGCATGAATGCAGACTCATGTAGATGGCTGTCACGGCCTGCACGGCCTGCACAGTGAAATACTGCACTGCATGAATGCAGACTCATGTAGATGGCTGTCACGGCCTGCACAGTGAAACACTGCACTGCATGAATGCAGACTCATGTAGATGGCTGTCACGGCCTGCACGGCCTGCACAGTGAAACACTGCACTGCATGAATGCAGACTCATGTAGATGGCTGTCACGGCCTGCACGGCCTGCACAGTGAAACCCTGCACTGCATGAATGCAGACTCATGTAGATGGCCTGCACGGCCTGCACAGTGAAACACTGCACTGCATGAATGCAGACTCATGTAGATGGCTGTCACGGCCTGCACGGCCGGCACAGTGAAATACTGCACTGCATGAATGCAGACTCATGTAGATGGCTGTCACGGCCTGGACGGCCTGCACAGTGAAACACTGCACTGCATGAATGCAGACTCATGTAGATGGCTGTCACGGCCTGCACGGCCTGCACAGTAAAACACTGCACTGCATGAATGCAGACTCATGTAGATGGCTGTCACAGCCTGCATAAGGAGTTATATCAGAAGACCTGCCAACTGACATGGTGCCACCGTCTGCCACACGATTGTGGCTGTCTTCATGTGGTCACCCAATAAGGTGCCAACATCACATGGTTGGAGGCAAGAGGAGCTGGGAAGCACTGAAAATTATAGATTTCCAGCCCTCCCTGGAGGCTGTAAGCAACTGAAGTCCATTAACTGGTGTGAAAACACCACAGGACATCGTGCAGCCCCAGCAACATTTGCGGTTTTTGTTTTATTGGAGAGGAAGGTGGTCACTGGGGGCAGCCCATGGGCAGTCAGGCGTCAAAGGTAGAGCTCAGCATAAAGCCCAGACTCTCCAAGCCCCTCACCCCCACCCCCTACACACTCACACACACACACAAAAACAGCTGGCAGGTCTCCGTCAGACATATTTACACGGCTGTCATGGCATGCACTCGCGTACCATGAAAAGCTGACTTTCAAACATGCAAGTGTCAGACCTCCCGTATGATGCCCCACAGCATCACCTTGCTGGATGATCTGTTCAGTCTGCTGGAGTGGGGAGACCACCTTACCTTTCTGGAAAGGTCAGCGAGGTAACAATGAACTCTGAGAGCCAGCACTCAGTTATGAGAACAGGGCCATCGGTACTGTTCTTCAAGGCGCCACGAGATGGCGGCACAGCCTCACTAACCACAAGGTGTCGGAGCTGCACTGCCATCCGCACCGTTTGTATCACTCCAACACTGCACACCTTCCAGACACCTGTCCTCAGCCCTGCCAGCACCTCCCCATCACTACACACCCTCCAGACACCTCTCCTCAGCCCTGCCAGCACCACCCCATCAATGCACACCCTCCAGACACCTCTCCTCAGCCCTGCCAGCACCTCCCCATCACTGCACACCCTCCAGACACCTCTCCTCAGCCCTGCCACCAGCACTCCATCACTGCACACCCTCCAGACACCTGTCCTCAGCCCTGCCACCAGCACTCCATCACTGCACACCCTCCAGACACCTGTCCTCAGCCCTGCCACCAGCACTCCATCACTGCACACCCTCCAGACACCTGTCCTCAGCCCTGCCAGCACCTCCCCATCACTGCACACCCTCCAGACACCTCCCCTCAGCCCTGCCGGCACCACCCCATCACTGCACACCCTCCAGACACCTCCCCGCAGCCCTGCCAGCACCTCCCCATCACTGCACACCCTCCAGGCACCTGCCCTCAGCCCTGCCGGCACCACCCCATCACTGCACACCCTCCAGACACCTCTCCTCAGCCCTGCCGGCAACACCCCATCACTGCACACCCTCCAGACACCTGCCCTCAGCCCTGCCGGCACCTCCCCATCACTGCACACCCTCCAGACACCTGTCCTCAGCCCTGCCACCACCATTCCATCACTGCACACCCTCCAGACACCTCTCCTCAGCCCTGCCAGCACCACCCCATCACTGCACACCCTCCAGACACCTCCCCGCAGCCCTGCCAGCACCTCCCCATCACTGCACACCCTCCAGGCACCTGCCCTCAGCCCTGCCGGCACCACCCCATCACTGCACACCCTCCAGACACCTCTCCTCAGCCCTGCCGGCAACACCCCATCACTGCACACCCTCCAGACACCTGCCCTCAGCCCTGCCGGCACCTCCCCATCACTGCACACCCTCCAGACACCTGTCCTCAGCCCTGCCACCACCATTCCATCACTGCACACCCTCCAGACACCTCTCCTCAGCCCTGCCAGCACCACCCCATCACTGCACACCCTCCAGACACCTGCCCTCAGCCCTGCCACCACCACTCCATCACTGCATACCCTCCAGACACCTGTCCTCAGCCCTGCCAGCACCTCCCCATCACTGCACACCCTCCAGACACCCCTCCTCAGCCCTGCCAGCACCTCCCCATCACTGCACACCCTCCAGACACCTCTCCTCAGCCCTGCCAGCACCACCCCATCAATGCACACCCTCCAGACACCTCTCCTCAGCCCTGCCAGCACCTCCCCATCACTGCACACCCTCCAGACACCTATCCTCAGCCCTGCCACCAGCACTCCATCACTGCACACCCTCCAGACACCTGTCCTCAGCCCTGCCACCAGCACTCCATCACTGCACACCCTCCAGACACCTGTCCTCAGCCCTGCCGGCACCACCCCATCACTGCACAGCCTCCAGACACCTCTCCTCAGCCCTGCCAGCACCACCCCATCAATGCACACCCTCCAGACACCTCTCCTCAGCCCTGCCAGCACATCCCCATCACTGCACACCCTCCAGACAGCTCTCCTCAGCCCTGCCAGCACCTCCCCATCACTGCACACCCTCCAGACACCTCCCCTCAGCCCTGCCGGCACCACCCCATCACTGCACACCCTCCAGACACCTCCCCGCAGCCCTGCCAGCACCTCCCCATCACTGCACACCCTCCAGGCACCTGCCCTCAGCCCTGCCGGCACCACCCCATCACTGCACACCCTCCAGACACCTGTCCTCAGCCCTGCCGGCAACACCCCATCACTGCACACCCTCCAGACACCTGCCCTCAGCCCTGCCGGCACCTCCCCATCACTGCACACCCTCCAGACACCTGTCCTCAGCCCTGCCACCACCAATCCATCACTGCACACCCTCCAGACACCTCTCCTCAGCCCTGCCAGCACCACCCCATCACTGCACACCCTCCAGACACCTGCCCTCAGCCCTGCCACCACCACTCCATCACTGCATACCCTCCAGACACCTGTCCTCAGCCCTGCCACCAGCACTCCATCACTGCACACCCTCCAGACACCTGCCCTCAGCCCTGCCACCACCACCCCATCACTGCACACCTTGCAGACACCTCCCCTCAGCCCTGCCGGCACCTCCCCATCACTGCACACCCTCCAGACACCTGTCCTCAGCCCTGCCAGCACCTCCCCATCACTGCACACCCTCCAGACACCCCTCCTCAGCCCTGCCAGCACCTCCCCATTACTGCACACCCTCCAGACACCTCTCCTCAGCCCTGCCAGCACCACCCCATCAATGCACACCCTCCAGACACCTCTTCTCAGCCCTGCCAGCACCTCCCCATCACTGCACACCCTCCAGACACCTCTCCTCAGCCCTGCCAGCACCTCCCCATCACTACACACCCTCCAGACACCTCTCCTCAGCCCTGCCAGCACCTCCCCATCACTGCACACCCTCCAGACACCTGTCCTCAGCCCTGCCGGCACCACCCCATCACTGCACACCCTGCAGATACCTGCCCTCAGCCCTGCCGGTACCTCCCCATCACTGCACACCCTCCAGACACCTGTCTTCAGCCCTGTCACCACCACTCCATCACTGCACACCCTCCAGACACCTGTCCTCAGCCCTGCCGGCACCACCCCATCACTGCACAGCCTCCAGACACCTCCCCTCAGCCTTGCCACCACCACTCCATCACTGCACACCCTCCAGACACCTCCCATCAGCCCTCCCAGCACCACCCCATCACTGCACACCCTCCAGACACCTGTCCTCAGCCCTGCCAGCACCTCCCCATCACTGCACACCCTCCAGACACCTGTCCTCAGCCCTGCCACCACCACCCCATTACTGCACACCCTCCAGACACCCCTCCTCAGCCCTGCCGGCACCTCCCCATCACTGCACACCCTCCAGACACCTGTCCTCAGCCCTGCCAGCACCTCCCCATCACTGCACACCCTCCAGACACCTGTCCTCAGCCCTGCCACCACCACCCCATCACTGCACACCCTCCAGACACCTGTCCTCAGCCCTGCCACCAGCACTCCATCACTGCACACCCTCCAGACACCTCCCATCAGCCCTGCCAGCACCACCCCATCACTGCACACCCTCCAGACACCTGTCCTCAGCCCTGCCACAAGCATTCCATCACTGCACACCCTCCAGACACCTGCCCACAGCCCTGCCACCACCACCCCATCACTGCACACCCTCCAGACACCTGTCCTCAGCCCTGCCACCAGCACTCCATCACTGCACACCGTCCAGACACCTGCCACCACCACCCCATCACTGCACACCTTGCAGACACCTACCCTCAGCCCTGCCGGCACCTCCCCATCAGTGCACACCCTCCAGACACCTGTCCTCAGCCCTGCCACCACCACCCTATCACTGCACACCCTCCAGACACCCCTCCTCAGCCCTGCCGGCACCTCCCCATCACTGCACACCCTCCAGACACATGTCCTCAGCCCTGCCAGCACCTCCCCATCACTGCACACCCTCCAGACACCTGTCCTCAGCCCTGCCACCACCACCCCATCACTGCACACCCTCCAGACACCCCTCCTCAGCCCTGCCGGCACCTCCCCATCACTGCACACCCTCCAGACACCTGTCCTCAGCCCTGCAAGCACCTCCACACCACTGCACACCCTACAGACACCTGTCCTCAGCCCTGCCACCACCACCCCATTACTGCAAACCCTCCAGACACCTGTCCTCAGCCCTGCCGGCACCACCCCATCACTGCACACCCTCCAGACACCTGCTCTCAGCCCTGCCGGCACCTCCCCATCACTGCACACCTGTCCTCAGCCCTACCACCACCACTCCATCACTGCACACCCTCCAGACACCTGTCCTCAGCCCTGCCAGCACCTCCCCATCACTGCACACCCTCCAGACACCTGTCCTCAGCCCTGCCACCACCACCCCATCACTGCACACCCTCCAGACATCCCTCCCCAGCCCTGCCGGCACCTCCCCATCCCTGCACACCCTCCAAACACCTGTCCTCAGCCCTGCCAGCACCTCCCCATCACTGCACACCCTCCAGACACCTGTCCTCAGCCCTGCCACCACCACCCCATCACTGCACACCCTCCAGACACCTGTCCTCAGCCCTGCCACCAGCACTCCATCACTGCACACCCTCCAGACACCTGTCCTCAGCCCTGCCAGCACCTCCCCATCACTGCACACCCTCCAGACACCCCTCCTCAGCCCTGCCAGCACCTCCCCATCACTGCACACCCTCCAGACACCTCTCCTCAGCCCTGCCAGCACCACCCCATCAATGCACACCCTCCAGACACCTCTCCTCAGCCCTGCCAGCACCTCCCCATCACTGCACACCCTCCAGACACCTATCCTCAGCCCTGCCACCAGCACTCCATCACTGCACACCCTCCAGACACCTGTCCTCAGCCCTGCCACCAGCACTCCATCACTGCACACCCTCCAGACACCTGTCCTCAGCCCTGCCGGCACCACCCCATCACTGCACAGCCTCCAGACACCTCTCCTCAGCCCTGCCAGCACCACCCCATCAATGCACACCGTCCAGACACCTCTCCTCAGCCCTGCCAGCACATCCCCATCACTGCACACCCTCCAGACACCTCTCCTCAGCCCTGCCAGCACCTCCCCATCACTGCACACCCTCCAGACACCTCCCCTCAGCCCTGCCGGCACCACCCCATCACTGCACACCCTCCAGACACCTCCCCGCAGCCCTGCCAGCACCTCCCCATCACTGCACACCCTCCAGGCACCTGCCCTCAGCCCTGCCGGCACCACCCCATCACTGCACACCCTCCAGACACCTGTCCTCAGCCCTGCCGGCAACACCCCATCACTGCACACCCTCCAGACACCTGCCCTCAGCCCTGCCGGCACCTCCCCATCACTGCACACCCTCCAGACACCTGTCCTCAGCCCTGCCACCACCATTCCATCACTGCACACCCTCCAGACACCTCTCCTCAGCCCTGCCAGCACCACCCCATCACTGCACACCCTCCAGACACCTGCCCTCAGCCCTGCCACCACCACTCCATCACTGCACACCCTCCAGACACCTCCCCTCAGCCCTGCCACCAGCACTCCATCACTGCACACCCTCCAGACACCTGCCCGTAGCCCTGCCACCACCACCCCATCACTGCACACCTTGCAGACACCTCCCCTCAGCCCTGCCAGCACCTCCCCATCACTGCACACCCTCCAGACACCCCTCCTCAGCCCTGCCGGCACCTCCCCATCACTGCACACCCTCCAGACACCCCTCCTCAGCCCTGCCGGCACCTCGCCCTCTCTAGACCCCCAGACACCGAGGGCACCGCATGAGGGTTGCAGTGGCCCCTCTATAAACCCGTGACCCCGAGGGCCCCGCATGAGGGCTGCAGGAGCCCCTCTATAGACCCCTGAAACCGAGGGTCCAGCATGAGGGCCGCAGGTGCCCCTCTATAGACTCCTGACACCGAGGGCCCCGCATGAGGGCTGCAGGGCCCCTCTATTGACCCCTGAAACCGAGGGTCCAGCATGAGGATTGTAGGGGCCCCTCTATAGATACCAGACACCGAGGGCCCAGCATGAGGGCTGCAGGGGCCCTCCTATAGACCCCTGAAACCGAGAGTCCAGCATGAGGGCCGCAGGTGCCCCTCTATAGACCCCAGACATCAAGCCGCATGATGGTTGCAGGGGCCCCTCTATAAACCCGTGACCCCGAGGGCCCTGCATGAGTGTTGCAGGGGCCCCTCAATAGACCCCCAGACACCGAGGGCCCTGCATGAGGGTTGCAGGGGCCCCTCTACAGACTCCAGACACCGAGGGCCAGCATGAGGGCTGCAGGGGCCTCTCTATGGACCCCAGACACCGAGGGCCTAGCATGAGGGCTGCAGGGGCCTCTCTATGGACCCAGGGGCCTCTCTATGGGCCCCAGACACCGAGGGCCCAGCATGAGGGCTACAGGGTCCCTTCTGTATAACTCGTGCCTCAGAACCGACGTGGGGCCCCTGCTGGGGTTGTGTAGGGCCCCACCACACTGATAGGTCCCTGGGTGGAAGTGACTTCAAAGGTCCAGATATGAGGTGAGCGCGGGCGCGTGCCCCTCGCGGAGATCCCGCAATCCTGTGGAGAGAACCGGCAGGGGGCCTTGGCCCCACGGGGAGGGGTCCATCTGCAGGGACCTCCCCAGGACATCAGCCAGGCCCGGAGGTCTGTGCGGCTGGTATACAGGCCCAGATACAGGGACATCCCCCCCATGAGCTCTGGACCCCAAGACCTGCTGTGTGCATCCAGACATGGGAAGGGGACACTCGAACTGTGGGCTGTGCAGGTGGGCATAGTCTGCAAGACACCCCCACTATACCAGCCAGGCCTGCAGGTCTGTGCGGCTGGTATACGGGCCCAGATACAGGGACATCCCCCCCATGAGCTCTGGACCCCAAGACCTGCTGTGTGCATCCAGACATGGGAAGGGGACACTCGAACTGTGGGCTGTGCAGGTGGGCATAGTCTGCAAGACACCCCCACTATACCAGCCAGGCCTGCAGGTCTGTGCGGCTGGTATACGGGCCCAGATACAGGGACATCCCCCCCATGAGCTCTGGACCCCAAGACCTGCTGTGTGCATCCAGACATGGGAAGGGGACACTCGAACTGTGGGCTGTGCAGGTGGGCATAGTCTGCAAGACACCCCCACTATACCAGCCAGGCCTGCAGGTCTGTGCGGCTGGTATACGGGCCCAGATACAGGGACATCCCCCCCATGACCTCTGGACCCCAAGACCTGCTGTGTGCATCTGGAGATGGGTGTCGGGGAGACGGTGAATGGTGCCGGGTGCCTGGTGGCCCACGCCTCTCACTCCGCTGGACGAGGGGGGTAAGGGGGGGCTGGAGGAAACTGCACAGACTTCAGCAACAAGGAAGCACCCCACAACACAGGAGACATTCACAGGGGATACAAAGTCCAGACAAGCCCACCGGTACCGGTACCAGGACTGTACAGGTGAGCATGTGAAGGCAGCGCCGCTGGACATGAGGTCCGGCTCCTAACCCGCTCATTACTCAGTTCACACTTAGACAAGTAGACAAGAGTAAACTGCAAACGGACGTCCCTGGTGCGAGAGCCAGGTCCCATGAGGGAGATTTCCAAGGCAGAGGGACCAGACGCCGGAGTCCACCTCGCCAAAGACCAGGTGCTGCCGGTTTCAAAAGCAAAATACAGGCGCATTGGTGCGCTCGAGAGCAGCGGTACAGGGGGCGAGGCGGGCCCGGGGGGAGGGTGCCTACACCTGAGAGGTGAACTTCACTTTCAAGGACAGGCAGGCTCCTTACTGACCCCGCTCAAGCTGCCAGTCACAAGGACGCAGCGGGAAGACAGAGCCCCCGAGAGCTCCGATCACCAGCCACGCTCATGGACCAGTGATGCTCAGGGCTCCCGGAGGTTGCCATGGGAACTAGACTAGTCTACCGCTCAAGCGCCGACGCCTCTCCTGATGGGAAGTCTCCTTTGGGGTGTACAATTGTGTGCAGTGTCCCCGCTCTCTGGCTGTTGTGTGCACTGCAGTGCTGGTGCTTTCCAGGCCGGGCGTCACGCCCCCATGAGTGCCCCCTGGATTATCACGAGTGCCCCCTGGGTTATCGTGAGTGCCCCCTGACTTACCATGGGTGCCCCCTGAGTTATCATGAGTGCCCCCTGAGTTACCAGGAGTGCCCCCTGGGTTATCATGAGTGCCCCCTGGGTTACCATGACTGCCCTCTGAGTTACCATAGGTGCCCCCTGAGGGCCATGGGTGCCCCCTGAGTTATCATGGGTGCCCCCTGGGTTACCATGACTGCACCCAGAGTTTCCATGGGTGCCCCCTGAGTTACCATGAATGCCCCCTGAGTTACCATAGGTGCCCCCTGAGTTATCATGGGTGCCCCCTGAGATATCATGGGTGCCCCCTGAGTTACCATGAGTGCCCCCTGGGTTACCATGAGTGCCCCCTGAGTTATCATGAGTGACCCCTGAGTTACCAGGAGTGCCCCCTGGGTTATCATGAGTGCCCCCTGGGTTACCATGACTGCCCCCTGAGTTACCATGGGTGCCCCCTGGGTTACCATGACTGCCCTCTGAGTTACCATAGGTGCCCCCTGAGTTACCATGGGTGCCCCCTGAGTTACCATGAGTGCCCCCTGGGTTACCATGAGTGCCCCCTGAGTTATCATGAGTGACCCCTGAGTTACCAGGAGTGCCCCCTGGGTTATCATGAGTGCCCCCTGGGTTACCATGACTGCCCCCTGAGTTACCATGGGTGCCCCCTGGGTTACCATGACTGCCCTCTGAGTTACCATAGGTGCCCCCTGAGTTACCATGGGTGCCCCCTGAGTTATCATGGGTGCCCCCTGGGTTACCATGACTGCACCCTGAGTTACCATGGGTGCCCCCTGAGATATCATGAGTGCCCCCTGGGTTACCATAGGTGCCCCCTGAGTTACCTTGAGTGCCCCCTGAGTTATCATGAGTGCCCCCTGAGGTACCATGGGTGCCCCCTGAGTTACCATGAGTGCCCCCTGAGTTATCATGACTGCCCCCTGGGTTACCATGACTGCCCCCTGAGTTACCATAGGTGCCCCCTGACTTACCATGAGTGCCCCCTGAGTTACCATGAGTGCCCCCTGGATTATCACGAGTGCCCCCTGGGTTATCGTGAGTGCCCCCTGACTTACCATGGGTGCCCCCTGAGTTATCATGAGTGCCCCCTGGGTTACCATGACTGCCCTCTGAGTTACCATAGGTGCCCCCTGAGGGCCATGGGTGCCCCCTGAGTTACCATGACTGCACCCTGAGTTACCATGACTGCACCCTGAGTTTCCATTGGTGCCCCCTGAGTTACCATGAATGCCCCCTGAGTTACCATAGGTGCCCCCTGAGTTATCATGGGTGCCCCCTGAGATATCATGAGTGCCCCCTGGGTTATCATGAGTGCCCCCTGAGTTACCAGGAGTGCCCCCTGAGTTACCAGGAGTGCCCCCTGAGTTACCATGAGTGCCCCCTGAGTTACCATAGGTGCCCCCTGAGTTATCATGAGTGCCCCCTGGGTTATCATGAGTGCCCCCTGAGTTACCATGAATGCCCCCTGAGTTACCATAGGTGCCCCCTGAGTTATCATGGGTGCCCCCTGGGTTATCATGAGTGCCCCCTGAGTTACCATGAATGCCCCCTGAGTTACCATAGGTGCCCCCTGAGTTATCATGGGTGCCCCCTGGGTTATCATGAGTGCCCCCCGAGTTACCAGGAGTGCCCCCTGAGTTACCATGAGTGTCCCCTGAGTTACCAGGAGTGCCCCCTGAGTTACCAGGAGTGCCCCCTGAGTTACCATGAGTGCCCCCTTGGTTACCATGACTGCCCCCTGAGTTATCATGGGTGCCCCCTGGGTTACCATGACTGCCCTCTGAGTTACTATAGGTGCCCCCTGAGTTATCATGGGTGCCCCCTGGGTTACCATGACTGCACCCTGAGTTACCATGGGTGCCCCCTGAGATATCATGAGTGCCCCCTAGGTTACCATGACTGCTCCCTGAGTTACCATGAGTGTCCCGCTACGTCAAGATCCAATATGGGCGCTCCCATCAGTGCAGCTGTGTCGTGAACGCATGATGCAGCATTTTGGAGCAACACTCCTGGAACACTTGGAGTGTGACTGGTCTTTGTCATTCCGGCCAGTTCTGGATTGTGTGCAACCCGTGTTTCGGTGCCTCTGGTGTTCGTTTGAACATGCATTGACTCTCTGGGCCTCATTCTGACCCTGGCGGACGGCGGAGGCCGTCCGCCAGGGTACCGCCGCTGAATGACCGCACCGCGGTCAAAAGACCGCGGCGGCCATTCAGACATTTCCTCTGGGCCGGCGGGCGCTCCCCAAAAGAGCGCCCGCCGGCCCAGAGGAAATGCCCCTGCAACGAGGACGCCGGCTCAGAATTGAGCCGGCGTAGTTGCAGGGGTGCGACGGGTGCAGTTGCACCCGTCGCGTATTTCAGTGTCTGCTTAGCAGACACTGAAATACTTTTCGGGGCCCTCTTACGGGGGCCCCTGCCGTGCCCATGCCGTTGGCATGGGCACGGCAGGGGCCCCCAGGGGCCCCACGGCACCCCCTACCGCCATCCTGTTCCTGGCGGGCGAACCGCCAGAAACAGGATGGCGGTAGGGGGTGTCAGAATCCCCCATGGCGGCGCAGCAAGCTGCGCCGCCATAGGGGATTCTAAGGGCAGCGGTAAACCGGCGGGAGACCTCCGACCCTGGCCCCGGCGGTCTTAGACCGCCGGGGTCAGAAGGACCCCCCCTGTCTCTCACTGCAGCGCCCCCCAGTGGTTGATGCTACTCTGTTGATGTTCCCAATTAGGGCTCATTCCCAGACATGTGCACTGCGGTTGCGTTTACTTCGTGAGGCAGTTTACGAGATTCCCTTCCTGGAGGAAGATGGTATTGTCTCGTTCATAGGCCCCACACAGGGTGCCGCCTTGGATGGTTCTGGGGCTTTGGAACACACCTGCTCCGTGTTTCTATTTGGCGTGGATTTTCCGGTGTTGACGTCTGCCGAAGTGGAGGATATCCTGCTTTCCGTGGCTTACCTTTGACATTGGGTTTTTGTCTAAATTGACATTCTTTTTGATTCGGATTTGCCGTCACATGCTTCAAATTTAAATTCGGTTCTGTGCTTTGCTGTCCTCTGGACTTGTCAAAATATGTACTATGTATATTTTTTATCCGGGGCATATTATTACTGTTTGATTAGAACCACTTACTACCGACAAGGGGAGGGTGTAGTGTGGTTAGCTATATGTATCCTTTACGCATTTGCTTCAGGCGTTAGGCCTTTGTGCACTTTGCCCCGGGTGTATTTTTATTCCTTTGCTTGCAGCATTGAGCCCGTGCACTTTGCTCTAAATGCATTTTATTCAGCTTCGTACTGTTATTTTTCAATAGCCAGTTCTGCGGTCTTGTTTTATTTTTTATATCACACTGTTTAGCCTATTTCTGCGCTGGAGTTCTCAATAACACATTCTTGCTCTCTCTGGGCTCCAGTCAAGGATACAGTCTGGTACATTGCCGATAGAAGTGTTAGGAGTTTAGTCTTTGAATACATTCTTTCGTAGGGACATTTTGTGATCACACTGACATGTTAGTTATAAAAACACTTCCTTGTCCTAATACACGCAAGAGGGAGATTCCGGCCAGGGAACCACAACTAGACGCTGACTGCCTCGTTGCAGATGCTGAACCAGATCACAGGCCTTTGCTCAGATATGAGGGTTTATGGCTTCCTAGGGAATCTAAAAGGCAAGCTAATAGCTTAACATGCTGTGCTCGAAATATAATCTATTGAGAGAGAATAGAATCTATTAACACCATGATAGCATTGTTTTTATGTTTCACTCTCATAGTGACTATTTCAATCCTACTGTGTTGTATGGTTCTGGTTATTGCGGCTCATGCCTTAATATCTAAAATACAGTTGTTTTATTAAAAACAATCTATAAAACTTAAACTGCCTTTGTCATTTGTATATGAGATCATGCTGTAAATGAGAGAGCTGGTTGGGACCTGAGTGACCACGACTTCCCTGAGAAGTTCTATAGATGTCATGCGCTCGGCTGCCCAATCATCCCTTCCCCTTGGGAGAGATGAGGCACTGCTAGTTAGCCGGAGCAAAACCGGATTGAAGGTAACAAAGGTCCTTCAAAGTGGGTAAGACTCAGTCCCCCACACCAGGAACGACCTTGCTACCCTGAAATCCAGTAGTCTCATTTAGGATAATGAGAGCCCACGCGACAAAAGAGTACAAAGAAGGCAAAGGACTCACCCCTGGAGACACATGGAAGAACCACACCGCCAGGGAGCCCGAACTGCAGGTGTTTCCCATGTTAATTTATCTCCTTCTTCACTATGAACACCAACGCCGACAAAGACGATCACGGTGAGTACTGCCGCCTAGCACACAGGGGAGGGGGGAGGAAAAAGAGAGTGCCACACACATGCAACACGCACCCCCCCAGCCCAACACCATACACATAACCAGATGCAGTAACATTACATATTCACCAGTACCCCTCAGGAATAATGCAAGGACAAAAGGAATTGATTAAACTGAGTGTAATTAGATAAATGTGTAGAAAATCGAGCTTCAAAATCAAAACAGTATATACATATATACAAATGGAGGGAAACTGCCTGGTCCACAATGTCCGTGGGCCACAGGGCCACATTACATAGGCCAAGGCCCCACTTGACTGCAACAACACAGAGGAAAAACCGCAGGGGCATCAGGTTGAAAATACACAGGCACCTCAGGGGGACGGGGAATGGGGGGGGACCTCATCCGTAAGATGGTGGAACACCACTGATCCTGGAGGGGGCCACATGCCCTGTGCGATGTCCTGGGGAGTGCAAGCCCACAGTCTCTCAAGTGGGTGGTTTGCCCACTGCTAGGTCCTGGGGAGTGCAAGGCCACAGTCTCTCAAGTGGGTGGTTTGCCCACTGCTAGGTCCTGGGGAGTGCAAGGCCACAGTCTCTCAAGTGGGTGGTTTGCCCACTGCTTGGTCCTGGGGAGTGCAAAGTCACAGTGGTGGTGGGAGGCTCCAGCCCATCCCCTGCAGCCTCGGACGGCTGAACCGCCTGGGTTGGTGTCGGGGGCTCATAATCAGTCCCAGCACCAGGCCTCCTGTCCTTCCTGCCTGCAGGGGCAGGCCCCTTGCCCTGGCAGCTGGTGCTGCCTCCTTGCCCTTGGCAGCTGGTAGTGCCTCCTTGCCTTTTCCCCTTGGCAGCTGGTGGTGCCTCCTTGCCCCTGCCCTTGGCAGCTGGTGGTGCCTCCTTGCCTTTCCCCTTGGCAGCTGGTGGTGCCTCCTTGCCTTTTCCCCTTGGCAGCTGGTGGTGCCTCCTTGCCCCTGCCCTTGGCAGCTGGTGGTGCCTCCTTGCCTTTCCCCTTGGCAGCTGGTGGTGCCTCCTTGCCCCTGCCCTTGGCAGCTGGTGGTGCCTCCTTGCCTTTCCCCTTGGCAGCTGGTGGTGCCTCCTTGCCTTTTCCCCTTGGCAGCTGGTGGTGCCTCCTTGCCCCTGCCCTTGGCAGCTGGTGGTGCCTCCTTGCCTTTCCCCTTGGCAGCTGGTGGTGCCTCCTTGCCTTTTCCCCTTGGCAGCTGGTGGTGCCTCCTTGCCCCTGCCCTTGGCAGCTGGTGGTGCCTCCTTGCCTTTCCCCTTGGCAGCTGGTGGTGCCTCCTTGCCCCTGCCCTTGGCAGCTGGTGGTGCCTCCTTGCCTTTCCCCTTGGCAGCTGGTGGTGCCTCCTTGCCTTTCCCTTTGGCAGCTGGTACAGGCACACTGTCAGTGGTTATGGCTGGTTCCCTGGAGCCTCTCACACATGCAGTAGCTGCCGACACTACTGTGGCCGTGGACTGGGTGGCTGAGGTGCTCGGCTGGGTTCTGACCACCTTGGCTCGATGTGAAGGACAGGGGGAGGGGTAGGGAAGAGGTCAACGACAGAGAGGAAAAGCTTCTTACGGACACTGGGGCGGGAAGAGGGTGAAGGGAGTGGAGGAAAAGGGAGTGGTTGTGGGAGGTGTCGGTCTGCTGTGTCTGGGTGAAGGTGCAAGGGCTGGATGCTGTTGTGAGGTGGGTGGCTGTTGGGTGTCTGAGTGCTTGTGTTTGTGTACTTTGGGAGGATGGGGCACAGGAACAGAGGGAGAGGAAACAGGGGATGTGTGCATGGATGTGAGGGTGGTGACTGCCAGTGAGGGGTGTGTAGTGATAGGCGTGATGGTGATGGGGGTAGTGGATGAGGATGTAGTGCATGCAGGTGTGAGTGGAGACGCTACGGGGAGGGTGGTGGACGAGGAGGAAGAGGGGGGACACAGTGGAGGCAGTAGATGTTGGTCTGTCTGCATCTAGATGGTGTTTGTGTGAGTGCCGGTGGGATGATGTGTGGTGCTTGTGTTTGCCTGAGCCACTCCTGTGTGTTGTCTTGGGTGCATGCTGATCTGAATGTGTGCTTGGGATAGGTTGGGGTTGAGGGGAATGGGACTGGGTAGAGGAAGTTGAAGGGGGGGAGGCTAGAGACAGGGACAATGGCTGCCATTAGGGAGGAGGCCAGAGCCTGGATTGATCTCAGTTGGGCCACCATGCCCGAGTGAATGCCCTCCAGGAATGCATTTGTTTGTTGCAAATGGCCTGCCAGCCCCTGGATGGCATTCACTATTGTTGACTGCCCAACAGAGATGGATCGCAGGAGGTCAATAGCCTCCTCACTCAGGCCAGCAGGGCTGACTGGGGCAGGGACTGAGGTGCCTGGGGCGAAGGAGATGCCCACCCTCCTGGGTGAGCGGGCACGGGAAACTCACTGAGGAGCTGCTGGGAGGGCGTTGCTGGTACGGCGTGGCGGATGTACCTGTAGTTGGGGTGGGCACAGATGTCCTCCACCAGCAGGGAGCTTCCATCGGAGGAGGTAACACTGTCAGAGCTGTCCCCTCCTGTCTCCACGAGGTGCTCTCCTCGCCCTCTGTCCCACTGGTGCCCTCACCGTCGGTGGATTCGGTGTCATGGGCCATGTGGGATGCAGCTCCCTCCGGTGCCACTGCTCCTCCGCCAGATGATGCTAATGCACATAAGGACAGGGTGACAAAACAAAAAGGGGGGGGGAGAGACAAAGGATACACTTGGTCAATGGCGGCAACAACACCACCATTAGCGTACACAGCACCCTCACACAGGGAACAGGCCTACGCACTATGTAATGCACTACCAGTCACAATGCTAGTCACCAGCCCAAGGACAGGAATACCTAACGCCAGTAGCAGCAGACCTGACACCCACAGACCCCTGCCCAGTAGAGGATGCCTACTAGCTTTGTAGGAGGTGGTGTTCATCAGCCCCTGCCCAACATGGAACCTACCTTGCAATGTCCGGCCTAGCCTAGGGGCACCCACAGGCCCACATCCCCCACCTGTAGACCACCCCACCATGCGCAAGTTGTAGATTTGGAAACTGTACTCACCCCCTTGTGGCTGCTGTGATGCCCTCAAGCGCTCCGGATAGGCCACCACCAGTATGCAGAACATCAGGGGGGTCAGGGTTCAACGGGCACCCCTTCCTCGTTGGGAGGCTATCCCCAGCTGGGCCTCACCCGTCTTCCGTGCCCAGCGTCTCAGGTCTTCCCACCGTTTGCGACAGTGGGTGCTCGGCCTGCCGTAGACCCCCAGGGTCCGTACGTCCTTGCCGATGGCACGCCATATAACCTTTTTCTGGTGGGTGCTGACCTGCAGACAAATAAACATAGAAAAGGGTATCAGCCATACCGTCAGGCCTGTTACACTCATGTCCCACCATAGCCCTCCCATTCCCTTACGCACAGGCATTGCCCACCACACATGCAGCATGCTGCCCAGGACCCTTAGAACAAACCCCCCCTTACACGAGGCCCTCACATACAGCACTACATTCATTCATGCCCCATGCATCGTGCTCACAGTGTACTCACCTGTTGGTCTGGAGGCCCATACAGCATTCAGTACTGGGGTAGGACCCCATCCACCAGTCTCTCCAACTCCGCAGCAGTTAAGGCAGGAGCCATTTCCCCAGTGACTCGAGCCATGGTTGGTTCCAGACACAGGTCACAGCAGCACTTGCAGTGTAGGTCCTCTCCTGTTGAATGTCAGGTAGCAAGTGAGAAACAGATAGAAAATGGCGGTCACGTCCACGGCGTCACCGCCGGCGTACTTCACCATTGGCCACTGTAACCCATAGGGCCCAATGACAACCACTGAGGAGTTGCACGGCGGTAGTCGACCGCCTCCCACAACGGCACGCAACGGCACACAACATCAGCGGTATTACCTCATTTCCACATGTCCATCCACACAGGACAGGCGGACGCCATTTCGGGGGGGGCAGGCCATGGCACCTAACTGCGTCACGGTACACATAGGCACCATTTAGGCCTATCCAACGACATACTGTTACAGTCACAACATGCAATACAGTATACAGTTTGGAAATGTGGAATACTGACCAGCTGCTCACTCTTTTGCCCCCTAGAGTACAACCGCTGCAGATGAATAGGAGATGGCGACATCTCCCCGTGTACAGATCCCTGGTGGACTTGGCTACACTGGAGGACAGGCACATCATCTTCACCTATAGACTGGACAGGGCCACAATCACAGAGTTGTGTGCCCAATTGGAGCCTGACCTGATATCTGCTGTCTGTCACCCCACTGGGATCCCCCCTCTTGTGCAAGTGCTATCTGTGCTCCATTTCCTGGCAAGTGGCTCCTTCCAAGTGACAGTGGGCTTGGCAGCAGGAATGTCTCAGCCAATGCTCTCAATAGTGCAGACCAGAGTGTTGTCTGCCCTGATTAAACACACGCACCTACATTGTTTCCCCCAGGTGGAGGATTTGGCCACAATGAAAGCTGATTTCTATGCAATGGAACATATCCCCAACATTGTTGGGGCGATTGATTGTACACATATTCCATTTGTGCCCCCCGGTAAAATGAACAGGTGTTCAGAAATTTCACTCCATGAATGTGCAGATAGTGTGTCTGGCGGACCAGTACATCTTCCATGTCATTGCTAAGTATCCTGGGTCGGTGCATGATGCCTTTATCCTGAGGAATAGCAGCATCCCATATGTGATGGGCCAACTCCAGAGGCACCGGGTGTGGCTAATAGGTGAGCCCATGGTTCCAGCCCAGTATATGTTGGGGTATGGGTATGGGGTTGGCCCTAAGGGTTAGTGTTTGGCTAACAGGTATCCATCGATATTTGCAGGTGCCTTTTCTGCTGGAGGATGCGGCTGGAGATGGGCGTCTGGCAGCAGTGGACCATGTGGGCAGTGATGAAGAGGAGGCAGAGGATGAGGACAACAGAACATTAATCATACAGCAGTACTTCCAGTGACACACAGGTAAGACACTGTAACTTCACCTTCCATTGACAGTTTTGTGTTGGACATTGTACATGGCAGCCTGATTTTCCCACTACTATGGCAACCTACTGTTCCCTTTGGCATCACTATTTTCAGATATCTGTTCCCCACTCTGGCTCATGGTGTGTTGACTGCTGCCAACTACAGGTCATACCTATGTATACATTACTGTACAGTTGAATTGCAATGTTTACAGATAGTTAAATGAATACATATGTCAATCAATTGACAGACTGCATACTTGTATTTGTTCCAAGGGGGTTTATTTAGGTGCTAATAAGAGGAGGGGGTATTGCAATGGGCTGGGTTGCTGATGGTGGAAAGTCCAGGGTAGAGTCCAGTCTATTGGTATCACAGCTGCATTGCCCAAGGGGGCATAGGAAGTTGAGCCATGGCAGTTTAAGGTGGACAGGGTGACTGAGTGGGACACAAGGGTGACATTCAGGAGAGTCTTATTTCCTGACGGGGGTCTTGACAACGTTCTCTGGCTTCTGCCTGGATCGCAGGGACCGATTGTGGGGTGGTTCTCCTTCTGCAGGGGGTGGGGTGCTGGTGGCCTGTTGGTCCTGTGGCGGGGCCTCCTGTCCACTAGCGGCAGCAGAGGTGGAAGGCTATTCATTGTTTTGGCTAGTGTCAAGGGTCTGTTGATATGCCACTGCCTCCCTCATGGTATTGGCCATGTCAGCCAGCACCCCTGCAATGGTGAGTAGGGTGGTGTGGATGTCCCCCAGGTCCTCCCTGATCCCCAGGTACTGTCCCTCCTGCAGCCGCTGGGTCTCCTGAAACTTGGCCAGTACCGTGCCCATGGTCTCCTGGGAATGATGGTATGCTCCCGTGATGTTGGAGAGTGCCTCATGGAGAGTGGGTTCCCTGGGCCTGTCCTCCCCCTGTCACACTGCAGTGTGTCCCAGCTTCCTTGTTGTCCTGGGTCTCTGTCCCCTGAACCGTGTGCCCACTGCCACTGACCCCAGGTCCCTGATTGTGCTGTGTTTGTGGGTGTCCTAGGGTCCCTGTAGTGGTGGACACACTGCTGACTGACGTGTTCTGGGGACAGAGGTATGGGCCCGCTGGGAGGGTGCTGTGCTGGTGTTTCCTGAGGGGGGAGGCTCGGTGGTGGTGTGGGGCTGTGCCTGGGTCACTGACTGTCCGGAGGTCCCTGATGGGCCAGGTTGGTCATCCAGATCCAGGCGTCCAGAGCTGCTGTCATCACTGTGGGCCTCTTCTGGGGGGGGCTGGATGTTGCTGGCACCTCCTCTCCGGTGACGTTAAATGGGGGACCTGTGTGGATGTAAATGCAGTGTTATTGTTTCTGTGTGTGTCATCTTGTGCATGGGTGTGTTGCCCTCTATGGTTGGTATTGCCCTGGCAGCTTGCCCTTGTGTGAGTAGTGATTTTGTGGGCTAGGTGATTCTCTCTAGTGTGCATGCTTTAGTGATGTGTGTCCATGCACGTCTGTGATGGGGCTCTGTGCATTGGTGTTATGTGCAGGGCTTGGTATTGGGATGGGTGGGTTGTGATGGTGTGGTGTATGTGAGGTGGTGGGGTGATGGGGATGAGGGTAGGGGTGGGGGTTTGTGTTGGCATGCAGGTTGGGGTGTGATAGTAATAGAGAGTTGACTTACCAGAGTCAGTCCTCCTGCTACTCCTGCCAGGCCCGGAGGATGCATGATTGCCAAAACCTGCTCCTCCCATGTTGTTAGTTGTGGGGGAGGAGGTGGGGGTCCACCGCCAGTTCTCTGTACTGCTATCTGGTGTCTTGCTGCTGTGGAACGCACCTTCCCCCGTATGTCGTTCCACCTCTTCCTGATGTCATCCCTTGTTCCGGGGTGCTGTCCCACAGTGTTGACCCTGTCCACGATTCTCCGCCATAGCTCCATCTTCCTAGCAATGGACGTCTGCTGCACCTGTGATCCGAATAGCTGTGGCTCTACCCGGATGATTTCCTCCACCATGACCCTTAGCTCCTCCTATAACAACTTGAGGTGTCTTTGGGGTGCCATGGGTGTAGTGTGTGTGAGGGTGTGTGGGGTGATGTGTTGGGGTGTGTGCTGTAAGGTGCATGGATGGTGTATGGGTGATGGTGGTTTTTTGCTCTGGTTCTGTGGGTGCTCTTGGTCTGTCTCTCTCAGTTGGCAATATTGTTTCATCGTAAGGGGTTGTGGGTATTGTGTGTGTGTGTTTTATAGTGTTGTGGGTGTGTGTGTGTATGTGTGTCAGGTGTGTGTAGTTTGAATTGTCCAATGTGGTGTCGTTTTGTTAGGTTGTGTGTATTTTGAGCGCAGCGGTGCGTACCTCCAATGGTTTAGTGCCATTGAATGTCCGCTGTGGTGATTCGTGGGTCATAATGCTGTGGGCGTAGTTCTGTTGGCGTAACAGTGTGGGTTTTGGTATCGCCAATTTATCACTGACCTTTGGGCTGGCGGACTTGTGTGCGTGTAGTGACAGATTGGTATGTGTGCGTAATCTGCCGCTGCGCCTGCATGATGGGGACTTACCGCCAATGTCATAATGAGGGCCGTAATGCATAAATGGCTTTTCCGTGTGTGAACCCCCAGGTTCCGGTGGCCCTGCAGCTGAATTCTATAAGGAGCACAGAGACACGCGGGTACCACACTAGCTGCAGACATATAATGAGGCGTTCGGAATTGGACGCCTTCCTTGCACCACCAGAGCGGCAGCAGTTACACCTTTTTAAAAACCTGGGAAAGAAAAGCAAGTGTGTTGATCTTAGGGAGCCCTCTCATTACGCAACACTGGTAACTCTAGACAGAGTAATAGCCAATGGGATGTACAACTCCCCCCCCACACACACACTCTGATGACCTAACATGCGCTCTCGGATCAGGCTGAATACGGTACAGGGAGCACACAGCACACAACCTGTGTACTTATCTGCCATTACGCACCAGATTGTACAGGAGTTTGGGTGTTTCTGTATTTCTAGAGTATACTGGTATTAGTAGTATTGGGAAATGCAGCTGGGATGGTGGCAGGATATGGGAGATTTGTAGTACTGGGATGTGTACTTGAGATATTGGTGGGATATAGGAGACTCGTAGTACTGGGACAAGTAGCTGAGGTTGCATCGCTATGTAGGAGGCGTGTACTACTGGGACACAGCTGGGATACTTGTGGGATATAGGAGACTTGCACTATTGGGGCACGTAGCTGAGGTTGTGTCGCTATGTAGGAGGCGTATAGTACTGGGACACAGCTGGGATACTGGTGGGATATGGGAGACTCGTAGTACTGGGACACGTAGCTGAGGTTGCGTCGCTATGTAGGAGGCGTGTACTACTGGGACACAGCTGGGATACTGGTGGGATATAGGAGACTCGTAGTACTGGGACACGTAGCTGAGGTTGCGTCGCTATGTAGGAGGCATGTAGTACTGGGACACAGCTGGGATACTGGTGGGATATAGGAGACTCGTAGTACTGGGACAAGTAGCTGAGGTTGCATCGCTATGCAGGAGGCATGTAGTACTGGGACCCAGCGGGGATACTGGTGGGATATAGGAGACTCGTGGAATTGGGACACGTAGCTGAGGTTGCATCGCTATGTAGGAGGCGTGTACTACTGGGACACAGCTGGGATACTGGTGGGATTTATGAGACTCTTAGTACTGGGACACGTAGCTGAGGTTGCGTCCCTATGTAGGAGGCATGTAGTACTGGGACACAGCTGGGATACTGGTGGGATTTAGGAGGCTCGTAGTATCGGGTCATGTAACTGAGATATCAGCGGGATATAGGACATTTGTAGGATTGGGTCCCGGAGCTGAGATACCAGCGGGGTACAGGAGAGCTGCAGCCATATTGTTGTTACTTGCAAGTGCGGACGCCTACGTCACGGCTAAGAGACCCAGTCCCTAGGGTACAAGACTGACCAGAGGACGCCGTGTCTTGTACTAGTTCAGCAGACACTTATTCCGCGCAGACCAAGGGCTGTTCGGGCACCATCGCCTCAATATCTGTAGGGGAAGGACTCAGCTGAAGCCAGTCCAATCACTGAGAAGTACAATCACTCAACAAAGACATTATAAGGAGGCTTGAGAAAGCTATGCGGAGTGGAACAGTACAAGGATTGGCCTATCTCTGGTATGATGCAAGGCCCAGTCACAACTCTATGGGCAACCATTGGATAGCACATTGAGGAGGTTGGAGAAGGGGTCGACGTCACTAGGTTACACTGTCCACCTCTGTGTTGCTATCCTTGCTACAGAGCATTGCTTCTAAGAGTCATCTCTTCACTCCATCACTCTGCCCAAAACACCGCCAAATGACACTTATTTGCTGAACCTCCTAAGTTTGTGCTGAAGCTGATAAGTAAAGTTTATAAAAAGGAAAACCAGTAGAAACTGGAATCACCAAAGTCTGCAGAGCAGCAGCATCGCTGGATGGGCGCAACCTCCAGGGACCGCAGGACCAGATGAACCATCTTCTTTTTAAGAAACAGGCAGGCTGGCAGTCTGGTATCATCGCTTTGTTAATGTGAAATGTCTCGCTGTGGGTAACGCACTACAGCCACGGCTGCAATACCCCCGCCACAACAGTAATATTAGTAATAAGTATTCCCAGTTGAACTGAGGTGGCCACAAATGTAATCATGTCTGATGTTGTCACTGTTACAAAGTAGCTCAGGATACAGGCCTCGAAAAATCATTTAAATGTTACTAGAACGGCAGGTCGAGTAACTTGAATAATGTACTTGACCCAACTGTAATGCACTTGACCCATAAATGGGTCTCAATTGTGAGATCCTAGGCAAATATTTTATTTTACAGTCACCTTTTTCTTCATTCTCACATATGAGTGCACCTTCAAATATGTGACCAGCATTTCTGCAGCAAAAAAAACTCTTGTTTGATTAAATGAACTAAACGTTTCCTCCATGTATAATAAGAACCTAGCCCACGTAAAGGGAAGACGTGATCCCTGACTTGCCTCTTAGTTTCCTAATAGCATTGTCATTGGGGAAGGAGTAAATTCCAGTTCATATTTAAACACTGACTTTTAATAAATATTTTACTGAAGCATGATGTGGTATCGCCCTGTCACTTACAGATAGTAAATTCCCAAGAAATGTCCAAAAACCTTCCCAGTAACTTGCAGCTTTACTGATAAAACTATGTATTACAGAAATTACCGAAATTAATGGAGCTGTGAAAGTAACCTCCTCTCCCCAGAAGGCCCTAAGCCCCTGAGTCTTCCCTGAACCTTTAGAAGGGATAGATCTGTTCCCACCTTCTGGGTCCAGATCCCATCTAACTTGGAATACTTTTGAACAGTGCACTGTAGACATCCCTTGAATAGACTGAGTAAGCATTACATCTGAAAGGCAGGTGTGCTAAAGAGTAGCCCAGGTCTTCTCCAGGCACTGCTGATGTCACCTCTGCTCTGTGACGTCATAGACCACGAGCCCTGAGGTCACAGAATGCAGGGAAACCTGGGACATGAACCAGTCCCTTCCTCTCGGGGCAGGCTTCACCTGGCTTCCAGCAATCTTCATGGGATCATGGACGCGCCTTCGCCAGAAGCAGCATGGACATCGTTAGCCCCCAGTGCAGGTCCCGACCACCACCAGCCACATCTTGAAGTAGTCAACGCCGTCCTGCTCTTGCCTAGGAAACACCTTTACCATCTTCCTCAGTGTGCCACATAGGACATTCTCCCGGCCATGGTGAGAATTTGTCATATCACTTTCTTCTTCTCTTGGAAATGTATGTCCTACTCTCCTGCAAGCCACCTGCTGTCACTTTAGTAGTCTTCTGGTCATGATATGGAAATGTGGCAACCATCTTGTACTATTCATCCCAGAAACTCTGTGAAACTTTTTTCCATCCTGTCCACTGTAAAGTTGACATCCACTCAAGCCCACTTTCTAATATCTTTCCCTCTACACCTCAAGAAGACACATCTCCTCTCTTTGGACTTGACATCCTTAATCAAAACATCAACCACTATTCCCGTGCCCTATCCTTGAAACCCACCACTGCGCATGAGTATTTGATTCTAGGGAACACTTCAGGAGGATTTAATTTTCTTGCCCAACTCAATGCTTCATCCAACTACCTCCCAAGCCCAGGAGGAGACTCATGTTTTCACGAAGCCCAGTTTAGACAGGTTCTCCTCTTACCCAAGAGACATACTTCTGTTGATGTCTTCCTATCGCCCCTCAGTGAAATGTGTCCATCATCAGGTTGTGCATCCTGGAAAGAAGTGCAGTGCCTCGACCCGCTACCCCAGGAGATGCATAGGTCCCATCCTCCTAACTCTCACCAGGAAACCCTGCCCACGTGTGATCGCACACCTCTCGGGAAGTAGAGCAGCCACCCACTGCCTCCAATGGAGCATGACAGCCACCCACTGCCTCCAATGGAACATGACAGCCATCTACTGCCTCCAATGGAGCATGACAGCCACCCACTGCCTCCAATGGAGCATGACAGCCACCCACTGCCTCCAATGGAGCATGACAGCCATCCACTGCCTCCAATGGAGCATGACAGCCACCCACTGCCTCCAATGGAGCATGACAGCCACCCACTGCCTCCAATGGAGCATGACAGCCATCCACTGCCTCCAATGGAGCATGACAGCCATCCTCTGCCTCCAATGGAGCATGACAGCCATCCACTGCCTCCAATGGAGCATGACAGCCATCCTCTGCCTCCAATGGAGCATGACAGCCACCCACTGCCTCCAATGGAGCATGACAGCCATCCTCTGCCTCCAATGGAGCATGACAGCCATCCTCTGCCATCCTCTGCCTCCAATGGAGCATGACAGCCATCCTCTGCCCCAATCAAGCATGGCAGCCATCTTTCACCCCCAGGAAAGAAAGAACCCAATCCATGAGTTCACCTCACTTTGTAAAACACGGCACCCTCTTCCCCTATTCCGTGAGGAAGTACCCCGCCAGCGCCTTCCGCTGCCTCCGGGTGGGCGCCCGCCTGCGGTAAGGAACGCATCAGCCGCTACTGGGGCAGGAGGGGGTTCTCTCACCTGTGCCCCTCACCAGAGCTGAAGGAGGACGAGACTGAATGACACTCCGGTATGGGACTTGTCCAATGATGTAGGGTGGGGGGCTGTGTTGTGACGTTAATGGCTTCATACGAATGACTCCCACGCTTAGTGCGTTCATCTCCTGGTCTTCAAGCTACTGTCGGCTTCCTTTCTGCCATGCTATCTCTGGTCCGCCCGCCAGGGTACCGCAGGGCTTTTAGGCGCTTCCAGGGGGGCTCACCTCCTCCGTCCTTTGAGCATGCCCTGCACCCCTGCAGCCCCAGGACCCATCTACTCTCAGCCCTCTCTCTGAGCACTGGTCTCCTTCCCCAGAGTTTGTGCGTGGGATCTCAGTGGGAAGGAGCAGAGGGACCTGACAGCTCATTCTTCTGTTGTGGTTTCATGGCACCTTTGATGGCAGCTTATTCTATAAGTAGTGACGTAGTATTCTTCACCGTGCGCCTTGAAGTTGAATAGTTTGGAGAAAGCCCTTGTTCTGCACTCGGTGTTTCTTCGGGATGACATTCCAGTCCTTGCTGTTGTGCTACACAGCTGAGGTGCCGCAAGGCCCCCGGGTAACCCCCCCCCCCCCCAGAGGAAGCGTTCCGGGGGCAGGCTGCGGGGTAACACGGGGCGTTGGAGGGCCCACACCAGACACCACCACCCGGCCCCCGAGCCCTGCACAGCCCCTCTCCGGCAGCGTCGGGCTGGGCACTGTATACAGACAGCAGTGGACGACGCAGCGGGAGGTTTTTGTCCCAACAAGTATATTCAAAGAGTTATTGAGGCACTAGAAGTGACGCCGAGGTTGGTGTTTCTCTTACGCCATTCCAGGCCGCTTCCGGGGGCATTTCACCCTGTCTTGCCTGTTCTCGTGATCTGCAGATACGCTCTGTTACTGCCGTCAGTTTTGTCGCTTCCAGTTTGTTGGAAAGTTTTCATGTGTCTTGCACGTTTGTAGACAGCGGTCCCTGGTTCTCCCAGGCCCAGGAGTGTCTGGGTTTGCAGTGTGGACTGTGCAGACCAGCATCACCTGCGGGGGTCTCTCTCTCCCACCTCCGAGCATTGGCCTACACGTTATGTCTGCAGGCACAGGGGGGCTGGTATGGCGGGGGGGTGGCTCACCGTCCGTGAGGTTGGTGGAGGTCAGTGCCCCTTCGCCCTGACGTGACTCCTGCCATATTGTGACATCTTTCTCATAGACTGAGGTCATCGCCTGCACTGTGATGGTCTGTCTCTTCCCTGTCAGACACTGACCGTCTGATGAGCAACACCCATTACTGGGCAGCTGTTCACCAAACCTTTCTGTTTTTCAAACGCAAACTTATGGAAAACAAAATACTACTGACCTTGATACTTTGAGAGATTTCTTCTATAGTCATTAGTATTTTTTTGTTCTGGACCGCTAGGATTTCCCTTGTGGTCCTCGACAATAACAACATTTTTCCATCCACCATCAGTAGGGCAGGTGGTCTGTTCTTACACCAAGAGCCAGCACCGTCAGGCTGCTGGTGTCACGTTCTCACGACAGAGCCGGCAGGGCCACCGCTCTCAGGATCATGATAGTCACAGGAGGGCAGCTAGATCGCCAGCTTATCAGACGCAATACTCTGTCGCGCGCGTCGTGAAGGACCTGTCAACAGAAACTCAAACCCATAGTCTGAAAATGTCAAGTGTCCTGTAGTACTCTAGCTTGTTGTCCAGTCCCAGCTGTGTTCTGAGTATTTATACTGCGTGTTATTCCAGCTCTGTCTTCCAGTCTGATGTGTAATGGTT
The DNA here is from genome assembly GCF_031143425.1 of Pleurodeles waltl. Classification (NCBI taxonomy): domain Eukaryota; kingdom Metazoa; phylum Chordata; class Amphibia; order Caudata; family Salamandridae; genus Pleurodeles; species Pleurodeles waltl. The sequence continues at coordinate 22,459,189 of NC_090451.1, read as the reverse complement.
TTCTAGGCGCTGTGTTAAGCCGCCAGATCCCCCTTCCTGTGAGTGGCTTCACAGAGCTTGATGCTGGCGGGTGGTGCTGCTGGGTGACTGCCGCACTCCAGATAGCCTTCCAAAAAAGCCAGGTTGGAAATCTTTTTTCAAAGATACTTGCGCATTGTCCAAGGCTGTGAAAGCATTAACAAAACTTCCCGCATCTTTGACTAAGGGATCCCAAAAAGGAGAGCATTTGCCACAGAACCTGCTTCGGCTAAGGCAAGCTCTGTCAGTTTTGGGTTAATATGCATGAGTAGCGACTGGTGCCTTTCTGCTGATGTGGAGCAGTGTGCACTTTCTACCTAACAAGTGGCTGGTTGCGCCCGGCCAGCTAAGAAGTTCAGATCTATTGGAATATTTGATTCTTTAGTATGGAAGGCCATTTCCAAAATCTTTTATAGGGGGCCAGAGAGATCCAACAATTTGTCAGAAAAACACCTCCAGGAGAGGCTATCCTCTTATTGGGATCTTGAGAGATTTATTTTACTGAAAGTAGTCATGTGTAGGTAAACTGTAAACTTTGTACTTGTATAGTGCACTACTCACCCATTAGGGTCTCAAGGCACTGTACACATACCACTGTGGAACCCCTCCTGACTTTTCCCTGTGAGGTCCCCACTCCTGGGCAACCTCCAAGGTGAAGCCAAGCATCCCAGCGCTGTTGGGGCCATTGTGGAGATTAAGCAAGCTATTGCCCAGAGTTACAGAGTGGGACCCATGAATTAGATTAGGCACCGATGCCAGAATTATCAGGTCCAAGGAAATTGAGTTCAAGACCTGCCGAGGCGGGAATTGAACCCTGGTCCCGGACCAGATTTCTGCATCAGGGTCTGCCGCTCTAACCATTGAGCCACACTTCTCCAGGTCACCCTCTGTAGTTTCTGCCACTTCACTGGGGAGACCGGACGAAGATATTCAGCCATAGTTGATTGCGGACCTCTTTTCCAAATCTTTTTTAAAGGTGTGTTTGGATATAATCTGCTTCTGCAGGATTAGGATCCCAACCAGACGATCTGAGATGTACGATATTGTCAGGATCGAAGAAATAGAGCCATATTGATCCTTGGGAATCTCGGAAGCCGGACCTGTGGCTGTTTCAGGGTCACATTAGAATCTTCAGACTGACCAGATAGTCAGTCAGGGTCAGAATCATCTGGTTTGGCGTCACTCACGGGGGCTTCTGGGCACTGTTTTTGTGGTCCGGCACATAGGCATTAGTCTCTCAAGAGCATCCAAATGTGGCCATTTGTTGGTGTTAGGCATGGCCTTCGCTTTCTTATGTTCAGAGTTGTTCTGCTGGCCAACAGGGTGTGCTGCCTGTTCATCTCTCGGTGTGCTTTCACATACTGTTTGATTGTCTGGTGAAGGGATGACGTGTGACTTCCAGAGCTCTGCTAACTGATTATTGCACTAAAGTATCCAGTGCATTCACCAGGCCTTCCACCAGGAAACACTCAAAGTCATCACCACAGAATTCCTCGTATTCATCCAGGCTACATGGTCCAAAGCCGCCACAACGAAGATGGTCTACATCACCAAAAACAACACCCAGTGAGTATATGGGGGAACTTGGTCTGGAGGGTGGAGCCTGACAAGAGGAGGGGAGAGCAGCCCCACACGTTATCAAGTCTATCGACTGAGATGTGCACTTAGACTTCACCATGCGCTGCCCAGGACAAGCCAGTCTTGTGATCAGTGCAAACCTCAATCGCTCTGCTGCTGCGGGACGTGTAAAGGGATTCACCAGGTTTGAAACATCAGCTTCAGACACACCTTGCAGGTTTCTGTGAGGCCAAGGAGCTGGACTTGGAAGATTTCAACCTCAAGCAAGCGGCTGGGTTCTCCTCTGCATGCATGAGTAAAGGCTGGACTGCCGGGCACAGAGACATGTGGTCATGGAGAAGGAATGGGTCAGCGCTCATCCAACGATCAGCCAGGAGAACGCAGCCCACAACTCATCACACCTCAACACGTGCACCTGACCGGTGGGCCAAACCACTGAAAATTAAAAGTCACAAGCCCACAGGACAGGGCATGAAAACAATAAAATGTTAGGACTCCACCTGAGCACTCTGAAACTAGCATCAGATCAACACCATACGTTTATCATACATACAACAGAACTGTGACATATGGTGTATTATCATGGGAGCTGTAGGATTGGCTGCTGTGATTTTCAAGTAAAAGAAAGAGATGCATAATAAAAAAAAATCTAGTATTCGAAATAAAGAATTTTTGAATCTATTAAGGACGCGGAGGCTCCGATTATGCTTCCCTTTCTATACTGTATTTTCTCAGCAGCCAATAACCTTGGCCCATATAAATACTCCTGACACATGAGCTCCTCCCCATATAAATACCCCTGACGCATGAGCTCCTCCTCCTTCTTTGCATTCCAAGTCAATAACATTTCAAGGAACATTTCAACCAAGACTCAAACTCCACCAGGGAAAAAACACACTTCCCAAGGACTTGAAGTCAGCAGAAAACCCAGAGGAAAAAATTGGTCTTCAACTGTTTCTGACGTTGAACTATGCAGTGCGCCAAGCACTCAACTACTTCCTGGTATCAGTGGTGTAACAGCGATTATCCGGTCCTGAAAGGTGAAAACAAGACACAAAAAGCTGTAATCTTCACATTCCACCCTCTGTGTGTAGAATCGGAAAGAAATAACCATACTTCAAATATTAGGGAGGGTACAGTATGAAGCATATGAAAGCATTACCATCAGACATTATAATGAACAAAAAAAACAGCTTAACTCTTTTTTGTAACCGCCTGGGTGGGATAATCTTTGCCTCCGTGTCCTTAGTAGAACTGAAAAATCTTTTATTGTGAATGCTAGAAATGTTTTTATTCTATGACAGGACGAAGGTTCCGATTATGCTAGTTTAAAGCTGATCCATCACAATTGATGCAACATCTAGTATTTTTTTATAGTAAAAACTCTTGAAAGTAGCCTCAAAGGACCAATCCGCAGCTTTTAAAATGTCCTCTAAATGAGGCCCTACATAATATGATTTGGAAGCCATAGGCACCCCTTGTACAATGCGCGCTCTAGGAAGTTGGTTCTGTATATACTATATCAAAATGAGATATAGGGGGTCATTCTGACCCCGGCGGTCATGGACCGCCGGGGCCAGGGTTGGCGGGAGCACCGCCAACAGGCTGGCGTTGCCCCGCGGGGCATTCTGACCGCGGCGGTTTGGCCGCGGTCAGATGCGGAAAACCGGAAGTCTCCCGCCGGTTTTCCGCTGCCCTTTAGAATCCTCGAGCTGCGCCGCCATGGGGATTCTGACAGCCCATACCGCCATCCTGTTCCTGGCGGTTCTCCCGCCAGGAACAGGATGGCGGTATGGGTTGTCGTGGGGCCCCTGGGGGCCCCTGCAGTGCCCATGCCAATGGCATGGGCACTGCAGGGGCCCCCGTAAGCGGGCCCCACTTTGTATTTCAGTGTCTGCTTTGCAGACACAGAAATACGCGACGGGTGCCACTGCACCCGTCGCACCTTCCCACTCCGCCGGCTCAATTCTGAGCCGGCGTCCTCGTGGGAAGGCTCTTTTGCACTGGGCTGGCGGGCGGCCTTTTGGCGGCCGCCCGCCAGCCCAGTGCAAAAGCCAGAATCACCGCAGCGGTCTAATGACCGCGGAGCGGTGTTCTGGAGGGGGGAACTCTGGCGGGCGGCCTCCGCCGCCCGTCAGGGTTAGAATCACCCCCATAGTGTGCACAGAGTCCAGGGGTTCCCCAAGAGGCTTGACAGAGACAATAATAGATAATACTAATGCTCTATTTGTGATAGTGTGGTCGAGCAGTCAGGCTTATCAGAGGGTAGTGTTAAGCATTTGTTGTACACACACAGGCAATTAGTGAAAACACCCACTCAATGACTTAACTCCAGACCAATAGGTTTTTATATAGAAAAATATTATTTTGTTAATTTATTTCTAGAACCGCAATATTCATTCATTTAGCAGGTAAGTACATTAAATGAAAGGTACTTTGCATAGTAATACTTAGAACTTTAAATGGAATCAACAATTGTAGGATGTTGGCCTGGCTTATAGTGGGTACCTGATGGTACTTACACCCTGTGCCAGGTCCAGTTATCCCTTATTAGTAGATTAGGAGTGTTCTAGCAGCCTAGACTGATGGAGGTAGCTATAGCAGAGCAGCTTAGGCTGAACTAGGAGACATGCAAAGCTCCTACTATATCACTTATATCATATAGCACTATATCATAAGAAACACAATACTCAGAGTTACTAAAAATAAAGGTACTTTATTTAAGTGAAATGTGCCAAAAATATCTCCGAGGATATACTTCCTTAGGAGGTAAGTAAAATACACAAAATATACACACAAACCAAAATCACGTAAGTAAACAGTTAGAAAAGTAGTCAAACACTGCAGAATACAATAGGATGCAATAGGCCTAGGGACATCACAAACCATATACTAAGAAAGTGGAATGTGAACCACTTAGGGACCCCTGGCCTAGTGAAGTGTGTAGAGGGTCGCTGTGAGTGTAAGAAAACACTAAGGGTGTCCAAGATACCCCACCCCAAGACCCTGGAAAGTAGGAGTAAAGTGATACTACTTCCCCAGAAACACACTAAAGTCATGATAGGAGATTCTGCAAAGACCACAACAGACTGCAAAGCACTGAAGATGGATTCCTGGACCTGAGGACCTGTAAAGGAAGGGGACCAAGTCCAAGAGTCACGAGGTGTCGGGGGGGGGGGCAGGAGCCCACTAAACCCCGGATGAAGGTGTAAAATGGCTGCCTCCGGATGGAAGAAGCTGAAGATTCTGCAACAACGAAAGGTGCCAGGAACTTCTCCTTTGTGCAGAAGATGCCCCACGGTGTGCTGGAGGATGCAGCATTGTTTCTTTGGAGAAAAACCGCAACCAAGCCTTGCTAGCTGCAAAGGTCACAGTTAAAGGAAAAGGGTGCTGCCCGGGCCCAGGAAGGACCAGGAGGTCGCCACTTGGAAGAAGAGACAGAGGGGGCTCTCAGCAACACAGAGAGCCCACACACAAGAAGGCAGCACCCGCAGAAGTACTTGAACACAGGTTCAAGAAAACTGAGCACAGCGGTCGTCTCAACACTACAAAAGGGGGTCCCACGAGGCCAGTGGTCAACTCAGCGAGTTGAGCAACGCAGGACGGAGTGCTGGGGACCTAGGCTCTGCTGTGCATGAAGGATTCCTTGCAAAAGTGCACAGAAGCCCTAGCAGCTGCAGTTCACGCAGTACACAGGATTACTGTCTGGAGCGGGGAGACAAGGACTTACCTCCTCCAAATTTGGACAGAAGGACCTCTGGACTGTCGGGGTCACTTGGATCCAGCTCCTGTGTTCCAGGGACCACGCTCGTCAGGAGGAGAGGGGTCCCAGAGTACCAGTGATGCTGAGGTTTGGTGCCTGCGTTAGCAGGGGGAAGATTCAGTCGACCCACGGGAGATCTCTTCGTGGCTTCCAGTGCAGGGTGAAGGCAGACAGCCCTCAGAGCGTGCACCACCAGGAAACACTTGAGAAAGCCGACAGGATTAGGCGCTACACTGTCGCTGGTAGTTTTCTTGCTACTTTGTTGCAGTTTGGCAGGCGTCCTGGAGCAGTCAGCGGTCGATCCTTGGCAGAAGTCGAAGAGGGAGATGCAGAGGAACTCTGGTGAATTCTTGCACATTGTTATCTGAGGAAAAGCCCACTGGAGAGACCCTAAATAGCCCTCAGAGGAGGATTGGCCACCTAGTCAGGTAAGCACCTATCAGGAGGGGTCTCTGACGTCACCTGCTGGCACTGGCCACTCAGAGGCCTCCATTGTGCCCTCACATCTCTGGATTCAAGATGGCAGAGGTCTGGGACACACTGGAGGAGCTCTGGGCACCACCCCTGGGTTGGTAATCTACAGGGGAGAGGCCACTCCCCTTTCCTTTATCCAGTTTCACGCCAGAGCAGGGACTGGGGGTTCCCTGAACTGGCACAGACTGGCTTATGCAAGGAGGGCACCATCTGTGCCCTTCAAAGCATTTCCAGAGGCTGGGGGAGGCTACTCCTCCAGAGCCGTTAACACATATTTCCAAAGGGAGAGGGTGTAACTCCCTCTCTCTGAGCAAATTCTTTGCTCTGCCTTCCTGGGACTGGGCTGCCCAGACCCCAGGAGGGCAGAAGCCTGTCTGTGGGTTGGCAGCAGCGGTAGCTGCAGAGAAAACCCCAGGGAGCTGGTTTGGCAGTACCCGGGCTCCATGGTGGAGCCCCGGGGATGCATGGGATTGGCACCCCAATACCAGATTTGGCATGGAGGAACAATTCCATGATCTTAGACATGTTACATGGCCATATTCCGAGTTACCATTGTGAAGCTACATATAGGTATTGACCTATATGTAGTGCACACGTGTAATGGTGTCCCCGCACTCACAAAGTCTGGGGAAATTGCCCTGAACTATGTGGGGGCACCTTGGCTAGTGCCAGGGTGCCTTCACACTTAGTAACTTTGCACCTAAACTTCACTAAGTGAAGGCTAGACATATAGGTGACTTATAAGTTACTTAAGTGCAGTGTAAAATGGCTGTGAAATAATGTGTGCGTTATTTCACTCAGGCTGCAGTGGCAGTCCTGTGTAAGATTTGTCTGAGCTCCCTATGGGTGGCAAAAGAAATGCTGCAGCCCATAGGGATCTCCTGGAACCCCAATACCCTGGGTACCTAGGTACCATATACTAGGGAATTATAAGGGTGTTCCAGTGTGCCAATTAGAATTGGTAAAAATGGTCACTAGCCTATAGTGACAATTTTAAAGGCAGAGAGAGCATAAGCACTGAGGTTCTGGTTAGCAGAGCCTCAGAGACACAGTTAGGCACTACACAGGTATACACATACAGGCCACAAACTATGAGCACTGGGGTCCTTGCTAGCACGGTCCTAATGAGATGTATAAAACACACTGACAAATAGGGTTTTCACTATGAGCACTGGGGTCCTGGCTAGCAGGATCCCAGTGAGACAGTAAAAACACCCTGACATATACTCACAAACAGGCCAAAAGTGGGGGTAACAATGCTAGAAATAGGCTACTTTCCTACAACAATGTACACACTTTTCTTTAAAATGGCAAAAAGCTATTTTAAAAGTGGATACTGCGATTTTCAACAGTTCATGGGGGAGGTAAGTATAGTACAGTTTCCAGGGCATAGGTAGCCCACTGTTGGGGGTCCAAGATAACCCCAAACACCCAGCACCACCAACACAGGGCCAATTAAGTGCAGAGGTCAAACACGAGCCAAAATAACAGGGGCCCCTATAGAGAGAGGGGGTACTCCGGTTCCGGTCTGCTTGCAGGTAAGTTCCTGCGTTGTCGGAGGGCAGACCAGTAGGGTTTGGAGGAGTGCTGGAGGGGTCCCAGGTAGGCACAAAAACCACACCCTCAGCGGCACGGGTGCATCCGGGTGCAGTGTGCAAACAGGGTGTCAGTTTCTCAATAGAACTCTATGGAGGGACACAGGGGTCACTTAGGCGCTGAAGGCAGGGCACAGGGGGTCCTCTTGGGCAAGCCACCGACTGGGCAAGGGTGACGGCCACCTGCTGGTCGTTGCTGCTTTGGTGGTTGGTTTGTCTTTGGGCTGGGGTCTGAGGGTGCAGTGCTTCTCCAGGCGACGGATATCTTCGTCCCGGGCAGTCGCTGTCAGGGGGGTCCTCGGGATTCCCTATGCAGGCATCGCTGTGGGGATATAGAGAGGTCAGCCCAGGGTGGAATCGCCTGGGGAGCCTCTCTGGCTAGCTGGTTTCTCTGGACATGGGCCGGGGGCGTCGGCCGGGGGCGTCGGGTGCACAGTATTTGGACTCACGCTTCTGGAGTGAGGTAGGAGTCCCTTTAAAGATGGTTTCTTTGTCTTCTTTTTGGATAGGTCCGCTGTCCACTGGAGTTTCTTGGTCTACGATGATGCAGGCAGTCCCCTGGAGGCTTTTCATGGGTCGCTGGTCCTGCAGAATGATTTCCTTCTTCTCTTGCAGCTTTTTGAAGCAGGAGACGGACCGGTAGGGCTGGGCCCGAGTCAGATGTTGTCTCCTTCTCTTCTTTGCAGGCTTTTCAGCTCAGCAGTTCTTCTTCTTTCTTAAGGTCGTCAGGAATCTGAAGATCTGGGTTCAGGGTTGCCCCTAAATACTAAATTGAGGGATGTGTTAGGGTCAGGGGGCAGTAGCCAATGGCTACTGTCCCTAAGGGTGGCTACACCCTCCTTGTGCGCCCCTCCCTCTGGGGTGGGGGGCACATCCCTATCCCTATTGGTCTTAATCCTCCAAAGCAAGATGGAAGATTTCTCAAGGAGGGGGGTCACTTCAGCTCTGGACACCTTAGGGGTGTTCCTGGCTGAGGGGGTGACTCCTTGTTTTTCTCATTATCTCTCTGGACTTGCAGCCTAAAGTGGGGGCTCGTCCGGGGGACGGGCATCTCCACTTGCTGAAGTGACCTGGGGCATAACACCAGGCTTGAGCCTTTGATGCTCACCGCCAGGTGTTACAGTTCCTGCAGGGGGAGGTGAGAAGCACCTCCACCCAGTGCAGGCTTTGTTTCTGACCACGGAGGCACTCACCCCATGTGGTCAGAAACCCGTTTGGAAGTGGCAGGCTGGCATAGACCGGTCAGCCTTGCATTAGCAGTTGGGCGAACATACAGGAGGCATCTCTAAGATGCCCTCTGTGTAAATTTTTCAATAAATCCCACACTGGCATCAGTGTGGATTTCTAGTGCTGAGACGTTTGATACCAAACTTTCCAGTATTCAGTGTAGCCATTATGGAGCTGTGGAGTTCGTAATGACAAACTCCCGGACCATATACTCAGTATGGCTACCCTGCACTTACAATGTCAAAGAATTGACTTAGACACTGTAGGGGCATAGAGCTCATGCAGCTATGCCCTCACCTGTAGTATAGTGCACCCTGCCTTAGGGATGTAATGCCTGCCAGAGGGGCGACTTACCTATGCCACAGGCTGTGGTTGGTGAGCATGGTACCCTGAGGGGAGTGCCATGCTGACTTTGTCTTTTCTCCCCACTAGTACACACAAACTGCAAAGCAGTGTGCATGCACTGAGTGAGGGGTCCCTGGGGTGGCATAATACATGCTGCAGCCCTTAGGGACCGTCCCTGGTCACAGGGCCCTTGGAACCAGGGGCACCTTTTACAAGGGACTGTGTGCCAGGGCTGTGCCAATTGTGGAAACAAAGGTACAGTTTTAGGAAAAGAACACTGGTGCTGGGGCCTGGTTAGCAGGGCCCCAGCACACTTCCAATCAAAGCTGGCATCAACACTAGGCAAAAAGTGGGGGGTGACCATGCCAACAGTGGCATTTTCCTACACAACCTACCCCCCACCCCCCAAACGAAAAAGGATGAGACTATCCTTTCCCAAGAGAGTCTTCATTTTCTAAGTGGAAGAACCTGGAAAGGCCATCTGCATTGACATGGGCAGTCCCAGGTCTGTGTTCCACTACAAAATCCATTCCCTGTAGGGAGATGAACCACCTCAACAGTTTAGGGTTCTCTTCTTTCATCTGCATAAGCCATCTGAGAGGTCTGTGGTCAGTTTGAACAATAAAGTGAGTACCAAAGAGGTATGGTCTCAGCTTTTTCAGTGACCAAACTACAGCAAAGGCTTCCCTCTCAATGGCACTCCAACGCTGCTCCCTGGGGAGTAACCTCCTGCTAATGAAAGCAACAGGCTGGTCAAGGCCATCGTCATTGGTTTGGGATAGGACTGCTCCTAACCCATGTTCAGAGGCATCTGTCTGCACAATGAATTGCTTTGAATAATCTGGAACTTTTAGAACTGGTGCTGAGCACATATCTTGTTTTATGGTGTCAAAGGCCTTTTGACAGTCTAGGGTCCAGTTTACCTTCTTGGGCAGTTTCTTAGAGGTCAATTCTGTGAGGGGTGTCACAATGGACCCATATCCCTTCACAAACCTCCTGTAGTATCCAGTCAAGCCAAGGAATGCTCTGACTTGGGTCTGGGTGTTTGGAGCTTCCCTGCCCAGAATTGTCTGGATCTTGGGCTGTAAAGGTTGTACTTGGCATCCACCTACAAGGTGGCCCAAGTATACAACGGTGCCCTGCCCTATGTGGCATTTGGATGCCTTGATAGAGAGGCCTGCCGCTTGCAGGGCCTGCAAAACCTTCCTAAGGTGGACCAGGAGATCCTGCCAGTTGGAACTAAAGACAGCAATATCGTCAAGATAAGCTGCACTAAAGGACTCCAAACCACCAAGGACTTGATTCACCAACCTTTGAAAGGTGGCAGGGGCATTCTTTAAGCCAAAGGACATAACAATAAACTGATAATGCCCATCAGGTGTTGAGAATGCTGTTTTCTCTTTTGCTCTAGGTGCCATCTTAATTTGCCAGTACCCTGCAGTTAAGTCAGAGGTACTCAGAAATTTGGCTGCACCTAACTTGTCAATCAGTTCATCTGCTTTGGGTATGGGGTGAGCATCTGTCTTGGTGGCAGAGTTGAGCCCTCTGTAATCCACACAAAATCTCAGTTCTCTCTTTCCATCCTTAGTATGAGGTTTGGGGACTAGGACCACTGGGCTATCAGAGTGCTCTATTACCCCTAAATACAGCATCTTGTGGACTTCCACGTCGATGCTCTCTTTGACTTGGTCAGACTGTCTGAATATTTTGTTTTTGACAGGGAACTTCTCTCCTCTGTCCACATCATGGGTACACAGATGTGTTTGACAAGGGGTCAAAGAGAAGAGCTCAGCATACTGCTCCAGGACTTGCTTACAGTCAGCTTACTGCTGGGCAGAGAGGGTGTCTGAATAGACCACTCCATCTACTGTCCCATCCTTAGGGTCATCTGAGAGGCGGTCAGGGAGAGGTTCACTCTCTGCTACCTGATCCTCATCAGTAACCATCAGCATGGTTATATCTGCCCTATCATTATAGAGCTTAAGGTGGTTAACATGGATCACCCTCTTGGGTGTCCTGCTAGTGCCCAGGTCCACCAAGTAAGAGACCTGACTCTTTTTCTCAAGAACTGGGTAAGGGCCACTCCATCTGTCCTAAAGTGCCCTGGGAGCCACAGGTTCCAGAGCCCAGACTTTCTGCTCTAGTTGGAATTGAACCATTGCAGCCTTTTGGTCATACCACAACTTCTGGAGTTGTTGGCTGGCCTCAAGGTTTTTGGATGCCTTTTCCATGTACTCAGCCATCCTTGAGTGGAGGCCAAGCACAAACTCCACCAGATCTTCCTTAGGCTAATGGAGAGGTCTATCCCAGCCCTCTTTAACAAGTGCCAGTGGTCCGCTTACAGGGTGGCCAAACAGAAGCTCGAAGGGGAAAACCCCTACTCCCTTCTGTGGCACCTCTCTGTAGGCAAAAAGCAAGCATGGCAGGAGGACATCCCATCTCCTTTTGAGTTTTTCAGGGAGCCCCATGATCATGTCCTTCAATGTCTTGTTAAACCTTTCAACCTTTCAACAAGGCCATTGGTTTGTGGATGATAAGGTGTGGTGAACTTATAAGTCACCCACACTCATTCCACATATGTTTGAGGTAAGCTGACATGAACTTGGTACCTCTGTGGGAAACCACCTCCTTGGGGAACCCACACTGGTAGTGATACTAATTAGGGCCTTAGCTACTGCTGGGGCATTAGTTGACCTAAGGGGAATTGCTTCAGGGTATCTGTTAGCATGGTCCACTACTACCAGTATGTATTGGTTCCCTGAGGCTGTGGTAGGATCAAGTGGAACCACAATGTCCACACCAACCCTTTCAAAGGGGACCCCACCACTGGAAGTAGAATGAGGGGGGCCTTTGGATGGCTACCTGTCTTGCCACTGGCTTGACAGGTGACACCGCAGCTACAAAACTCCCTTATCTTCTGGGACACGTTGGGCCAATAGAAATGGTTGACAAATCTTTCCCAAATCTTGGTTTGTCCCAATTTAGGAGCTCTGGTTGCTCCTAAATTGCCCTTTTCTGAAGCGACCTTTGGTGTTGCGGTTCCTGGAAAGATAGAAGGTGAAGGACTGATCTTGGTAACCACCTCTGCCTCTTTGATAATAGTCTCTTTGAGTCTCTCTGCAGGCCTTGCTTGTATCCACAGCCGAAAGCTCGCCCCCTAAAGCATCCGGCCCTGTTTAAAAGTGGGTGGAGGACTTTTGTAATAGAACCCTGGGCCTTGTCCAGGTTGGAATAAGTTGCACCAAAGGGTGCTTCAAAAACGAGACACTGAGGTGAAGGCCAGCCTCCGAGGAGGCTAAATCGGATAGTTTAGGGTCCAACTTCAGTAATATGGATCTGCAACATTCTCTAGAAATAGCACAGTTCACGTTACCCAGCAGGCATATGGCACGCTGGGCCCACTCCACCAAAACTTTCGCATCAATCAGCACCTGAGATTCTTTGGAGTGGAAAGCCATCTCCAGGATCTTTGTCAATGGAACCGACATATCCAATAGCTTGTCGTGACATGCTTTCCATGCCCAATCTAACTCCTTCTTAGGGTCTTTGGTGTAGTTTTTAGGGTAGGTAACAATGGTAGGGTCCACCTTTGGGGTGTCTGTCACCTTGTCAGGTAAGTCTGGGCATTGAGACCTCAGTCGTGCACTAAAACCCCAAGAAAATAGGCCATCACCAAGTGTAAATTCACATAGGAAGTGAAAAGAAAAACAGGTCTGTATACGCTCTGGGCAGTGCCTCTGCAAATTTTACAACCCTGCCGAGCACAGTCGAGTCAGGATGTCAGTGGGAGCCAGAATAATCACTGCAAGGTGTCGTGGGGCAAAATCGCATGTCCCTGCGCTCTCTGAGACGAGTGTGCCAATCCCGGTTTCCAAATTTTCTCTCCACAAATTAAAAAACGTATGCAAAAATTGCCTTGCTTTGGAGGGTCGAACTGCCTCACACCGCTCCTGTGTCGCACACTAGGGAGACACAGTGCGAACAACCAAAGCACAATGTTATAATTAGACAAACACCTTATGTAAAAGTAAATGAGAATGCACTCAACGGGCTGCGCGCAGCAAAGAGAGAGGAGGAGTTTATGCATCAGGAGTATTTATATGGGCCATCTCTATGGTTTACCGTGTGACTGTTTTGTTTACTGTAAGGTTATTGGATGCTGAGAAAATACAGCATAGAAAGGGAAGCATAATCGTAGCCTCCTGTCCTCACATAGACTCTGAGCCTCAGGTCTTTACATAGCAGCATAATCCTCCTGTCCCTCCTGACATTGAATGCAGGACTCTCCCGGGGTGCGTATTTTGGAGACAATCCCTGACTCCCTTGGCCTGCATTTGGAGATGGTCCCTGAGGTTGCATAGTGTGCACTTTGCAGACCGTCCCTGAGGCTCTCCGCGGTTTGAACTCGTTCCCTGTTCTCACGGGCCTGCACTTTGCCGACAGTCCCCTAACACTGCTGAGCCTGCACTTTGCTGACGGTCCCTGGCTCTGGCGACCACCAGTTTGTAGATGGTACTTGACCCTCCCTTTCGTCTGCTCTATGGTGATGCTCCCTGACCTACCCAAAGTGTGCACTTTGTGGACACTCCCTGACCCTTTGAGAGACTGACTCTCTTCGGTCTTTACTTTGCAAAAAGTTTTTGAGTCCTTCCGGGGCTGCACTTTGCAGACGCTCCCTGCGACCTGCGTGTCTGCAGAGCACTGAGGTTTGTGGCTAACCCTGCGATGCACGTTGCAGGCGGGCCATGGTTTGCCTGAGGGTGTACACTTTGCAGACGCTCCCGGGTTCTCGCGAGAGCTGCACTTTGCAGACGGCCCCTGGTCCCCCTGTGCTCTGCGTGTCTGTACTGTAGGTTGTAGTTAATCCTGTCTATGCACTTCGCAGACGGTCCCCGGTTTTCCTGAGGTGTACACTTTGCAGACGGTCCCTGGTTCTCGCGAGAGCTGCACGTTGCAGACGGTCCCTGGTTCTCGCGAGAGCTGCTCTTTGCAGACGGTCCCTGGTTCTCGCGAGAGCTGCTCTTTGCAGACGCTCCCTGCTGGCTTGTAGCAGTTTCTCTGATTCACGAGTCTGGAATTTACATCTCATTGGCTGGTCGTTGACCAATGAGGCGTCGGCCCGTGGCCACGCCCCCGGGAGGGGGGGCAGGGCATTAAAACAAACACTATTACAATAAAAGCAGATTAAAGACCCGGCGGAGCGCGGCCCAGAGGGGTAAGAGGGCAGGGGAGGGCCGGAGGGGAGCGGGAGTAAGCGGGGAGGAGATCCGGGGTGCTGAGGGGCAGGAGAGACCCAGAGGGGAGACCAGGGGTGTTGAGGGGCAGGAGGGCGAGACCAGGGGTGTTGAGGGGCAGGAGGGCGAGACCAGGGGTGTTGAGGGGCAGGGGAGGGTAGAGGGGTTGGAGGGGACACCAGGGGTGTTGAGGGGCAGGAGAGGCCTGGAGGGGAGAGGAGTTGGAGGGGAGACCAGGGGTGTTGAGGGGCAGGAGAGGGCTGGATGGGAGGGTATAGGGGCTGGAGGGGAGAGCAGGGGTGTTGAGGGGCTGGAGGGGAGAGCAGGGGTGTTGAGGGGCTGGAGGGGAGAGCAGGGGTGTTGAGGGGCTGGAGGGGAGAGCAGGGATGTTGGGGGGCAGGGGGCTGGAGGGGAGAGCAGGGATGTTGGGGGGCAGGGGGCTGGAGGGGAGAGCAGGGGTGTTGAGGGGCAGGGGGCTGGAGGTGAGAGCAGGGGTGTTGAGGGGCTGGAGGGGAGAGCAGGGGTGTTGAGGGGCTGGAGGGGAGAGCAGGGGTGTTGAGGGGCAGGGGGCTGGAGGGGAGAGCAGGGATGTTGGGGGGCAGGGGGCTGGAGGGGAGAGCAGGGGTGTTGAGGGGCTGGAGGGGAGAGCAGGGATGTTGGGGGGCAGGGGGCTGGAGGGGAGAGCAGGGGTGTTGAGGGGCTGGAGGGGAGAGCAGGGGTGTTGAGGGGCAGGGGGCTGGAGGGGAGAGCAGGGGTGTTGAGGGGCTGGAGGGGAGAGCAGGGGTGTTGAGGGGCAGGGGGCTGGAGGGGAGAGCAGGGATGTTGGGGGGCAGGGGGCTGGAGGGGAGAGCAGGGGTGTTGAGGGGCTGGAGGGGAGAGCAGGGGTGTTGAGGGGCAGGGGGCTGGAGGGGAGAGCAGGGGTGTTGAGGGGCTGGAGGGGAGAGCAGGGGTGTTGAGGGGCAGGGGGCTGGAGGGGAGAGCAGGGGTGTTGAGGGGCAGGGGAGGGTAGAGGGGTTGGAGGGGACACCAGGGGTGTTGAGGGGCAGGAGAGGGCTGGAGGGGAGAGGAGTTGGAGGGGAGAGCAGGGGTGTTGAGGGGCAGGGGGCTGGAGGGGAGAGCAGGGGTGTTGAGGGGCAGGGGGCTGGAGGGGAGAGCAGGGGTGTTGAGGGGCTGGAGGGGAGAGCAGGGGTGTTGAGGGGCTGGAGGGGAGAGCAGGGGTGTTGAGGGGCTGGAGGGGAGAGCAGGGGTGTTGAGGGGCTGGAGGGGAGAGCAGGGATGTTGGGGGGCAGGGGGCTGGAGGGGAGAGCAGGGATGTTGGGGGGCAGGGGGCTGGAGGGGAGAGCAGGGGTGTTGAGGGGCAGGGGGCTGGAGGTGAGAGCAGGGGTGTTGAGGGGCTGGAGGGGAGAGCAGGGGTGTTGAGGGGCAGGGGGCTGGAGGGGAGAGCAGGGATGTTGGGGGGCAGGGGGCTGGAGGGGAGAGCAGGGGTGTTGAGGGGCTGGAGGGGAGAGCAGGGATGTTGGGGGGCAGGGGGCTGGAGGGGAGAGCAGGGGTGTTGAGGGGCTGGAGGGGAGAGCAGGGGTGTTGAGGGGCAGGGGGCTGGAGGGGAGAGCAGGGGTGTTGAGGGGCTGGAGGGGAGAGCAGGGGTGTTGAGGGGCAGGGGGCTGGAGGGGAGAGCAGGGATGTTGGGGGGCAGGGGGCTGGAGGGGAGAGCAGGGGTGTTGAGGGGCTGGAGGGGAGAGCAGGGGTGTTGAGGGGCAGGGGGCTGGAGGGGAGAGCAGGGGTGTTGAGGGGCTGGAGGGGAGAGCAGGGGTGTTGAGGGGCAGGGGGCTGGAGGGGAGAGCAGGGGTGTTGAGGGGCAGGGGAGGGTAGAGGGGTTGGAGGGGACACCAGGGGTGTTGAGGGGCAGGAGAGGGCTGGAGGGGAGAGGAGTTGGAGGGGAGAGCAGGGGTGTTGAGGGGCAGGGGGCTGGAGGGGAGAGCAGGGGTGTTGAGGGGCAGGGGGCTGGAGGGGAGAGCAGGGGTGTTGAGGGGCTGGAGGGGAGAGCAGGGGTGTTGAGGGGCTGGAGGGGAGAGCAGGGGTGTTGAGGGGCTGGAGGGGAGAGCAGGGGTGTTGAGGGGCTGGAGGGGAGAGCAGGGGTGTTGAGGGGCTGGAGGGGAGAGCAGGGGTGTTGAGGGGCAGGGGGCTGGAGGGGAGAGCAGGGATGTTGGGGGGCAGGGGGCTGGAGGGGAGAGCAGGGGTGTTGAGGGGCTGGAGGGGAGAGCAGGGGTGTTGAGTGGCAGGGGGCTGGAGGGGAGAGCAGGGGTGTTGAGTGGCAGGGGGCTGGAGGGGAGAGCAGGGGTGTTGAGGGGCAGGGGGCTGGAGGGGAGAGCAGGGATGTTGGGGGGCAGGGGGCTGGAGGGGAGAGCAGGGGTGTTGAGGGGCTGGAGGGGAGAGCAGGGATGTTGGGGGGCAGGGGGCTGGAGGGGAGAGCAGGGGTGTTGAGTGGCAGGGGGCTGGAGGGGAGAGCAGGGGTGTTGAGGGGCAGGCGAGGGCTGGAGGGCAGAGCAGGGGCACTGAGGGAAGGGGCAGGAGTGACATGAGGCATTAAGGGGGATGTAGCTCCTGTGGGGGCAGTAAGTACTGGGGTAATGGGAGGGGCTGGGTGGATTGGGGTGTATGGGGGTGAGTGATATGGGGGTATTCCTGGGTAGTGGGCGCAGAGGAGGAGAGGGGTAGGAGGGCGGGGGGCACTATACAGAGGTAGGGGAGTTTGCAGAGTGCCACTGGGGCCCTGATCGGTGGAGGGGTATTACACAAAGGGTAAAAGGGGTCACGAGACGGGGGGGGTCACTTGACTCCTGGGCGGAGGGGGCCCTCGGGGGGCTGGCGGGTCACCCCTCCGGCAGGGTAGGGCCTAGGGTGGGCGCCCGGTGGTCCGTGGGTGCAGTGGTAGGCGTGTGGCTGGTTTACCTGCTGGTGCACCCCTTTGTTGGGGCGGGACTGCACTGCCCAGGCGCGTCAGTCCTTGGTGGGGGGACACAGACCCACTTTGCTGCTCTGGTCTCTCTGGTGGGAGTGGGGGGGAGGGAGGGATGAGGTCTGTGCTCATGGGGTGTGTGGGTGTTTGTGGCCAAGGTGCGGGTCTGTGTGTGTGGTGGTTCTCTGGGTCGGTGGATACCTCCCTGTGTGGTAGTGGAGGGCTGGGGGTGTCTGGATGAACCAGGGTCAGTGGCTTGCTTGTTGCCTGGGGTCTGCACCCCTGTGGCTGAGGGTTTGTGGGTCGTTTGCTGCCACCAGGGGTGTGGATCTGGGGTGTCAGGTGGGTGTGTGTGGCTCAGCTGGGTACATTCCTGTGGCTGTAGCAGTACTTTCTGTCTGGGTGTCGCAGGTTGGTCAGTGGCTGCGGTCTGCATCTCTGGCTGGTTACTGCTTCTTAGCTGACTGGGCATGACATCTAGGGGTAGACACTGGCACGAGAAAAGTTGCTCTGGCATGTTGTTGGATGCCCTTTGGTTCTTCTCAGGTTGGTGGGTGGGGGCGGGTTCTGGGTTGGTGGGTGAGCCTCGTTCCTCAGGCGGCTGGTGATGGATAGCACCTTGTGTGGAGGTCGGTGGGTGACTGCTGTTTCTGTCGGTGTGTGTGTTGTTGCTCAGGTGTGTGGTGGTCGGATCTCTGCTCGCGTTGACTGCAGGCCTTGGAGTCAGCACTGTGGCTGGTGCACTTGTCCCTCAGCCCACTGCTGCTGGGGGGGGGGGGGGGGCTGCCCGCAGGGCACTTTGACAGATGTTTGATTCGCTAGGGCCCGTGCATGGCTGGATACCCAGGACTAGGCTCTGTGGGGCATGGGTTACTGCAGGCCTTGCTGAGGTCCTAGGCCCATGGGTGGCTTCAGGGCCCAGTATGAGCTCCATCGCAGGGTGGCTTTCAGGGCCCAGTGTGAGCTCCATCGCAGGGTGGCTTTCAGGGCCCAGTGTGAGCTCCATCCCAGGGTGGCTTTCAGGGCCCAGTGTGAGCTCCATCCCTGGGTGGCTTTCAGGGCCCAGTGTGAACTCCATCCCTGGGTGGCTGTAGGGCCCAGTGTAAGGCCCTATGGGCGGTTGCTTGCCCTACGGCTGTAATGCATGCCCCATGGCTGGCTTCTTCATTAACCATCCGTGGCCCTGGGGTTTCTGGATGTCTCAGGACTAAGATCTGTAGGCCATGGATGGCAGACTTGTGAGGTCCTAATACCCATGGGCGGCAGCAGGTCACAGGCTGAGCTCATGGGTGACTGCAGGGCGCGGGGTGAGGCCTTAGACAGGTGGGTGTTTTCGGGATGAGACCCTGGCCCTCTGATGACCTCAGGCCCACAGAATTGGCTGGTGCCCGGACTCCATGGGGAAGCCAGTGGACCCCCCTGGTGACTCCTAGGCTCCCAGTGAATGTAGTACTCATGATTCTGGCCTCCTAGAGTGATGCCTTGAGCCCCTCAGGGTGGCTGCAGATATTGGGGTGAGGCCACTGGCCCCCCTGGGTGGTTGCTGGGCCTGAGAGGTTTCTAGGAACCTCAGCGTCTCTGTCATAGAGGGCTCTTAACCCCTTGAGTGTCAGCCCCTTGGACGAGGACTCCGAGCCCAGGGAGTCACTGTTGCACTTCGGATGGGGCCCTGCGACCCCTGTATGGTCGCAGACCTCAGAGTGCAGAATCTGGGCCCCTAGGGCGGCTGCGCTGTTGGGGATGAGGACTCCGTTCGCACAGTAGCAGCAGCCCCTAGTTGGGATCTGATCCGACCAGGGTGACTGCATGTCCTAGGGTGGGGTCTCTGCGAGCCTAGGATCAGGAATCCGTGCCCCTTGGACCAGGCCTCGGTGCACCGCGGGTGGCTGCAGGCCTTGGAGTGAGGACTCTGGCCCCTGAGTGTGCTTTCTTCTTCTTCCAGGGTGGCTCTGTGCCCTAGGGTGAGGGCTCTGTGCCTCTAGGATCAGGACTCTGCCTCCTAGGGTGGCTGCAGGCCTTGGAGGGAGGACTCTGGCCCCTAGTGTGCTTTCTTCTTCCAGGGTGGCTCTGTGCCCTAGGGTGAGGGCTCTGTGCCCCTAGGATCAGGACTCTGTCCCCTAGGGTGGCTGCAGGCCTTGGAGGGAGGACTCTGTCCCCTAGTGTGCCATCTACCTCTTCTAGGGTGAGTTGTATGCCCTAGGGTGAGGTCTCTGTGCCTCTAGGATCAGGACTCTGCCCCCTAGGGAGGCTGCAGGCCTTGGAGGGAGGACTCTGGCCCCTAGTGTGCTTTCTTCTTCCAGGGTGGCTCTGTGCCCCTAGGATCAGGACTCTGTGCCCCTAGGATCAGGACTCTGTCCCCTAGGGTGGCTGCAGGCCTTGGAATGAGGACTCTGGTCCCTAGTGTGCTATCTGTCTGTTCCAGGGTGACATATATGAAGAGAGTGAAGCGTATGGGTCCCATAGGGACTGTAGGCCCAAAAGTGAGGCCTGTATGGATCACAGGGTATGCGCCTGTCTTACGGCGAGACCTCTAGGCCCTAATGTGACTGTAGGTCCTAGGGTGAGACCTGTTTCACCAAGAGAGGGTTCAGCCCTTAAGGCGAGTTATATGGGACCCAGGGTGGGTGTAGGCCTGATGACAAGGTTGCTAGGTGCCAGGGTGGGTGTAGGTCCTAGGGTGAGCTCTTTGGCCCTCAGGGTGGGTATAGGTCCTAGGGTGAAGCCTTTGGCCTCCAGGGTGGATGTAGGTCCTAGGGTGAGGCCTTTGGCCCCCAGGGTGGGTGTGGGTCATAGGGTGAGGCCTTTGGCCCTCAGGGTGGGTGTAGGTCCTAGGGTGAGGCCTTTGGCCCCCAGGGTGGGTGTGGGTCCTAGGGTGAGGCCTTTGGCCCCCAGGGTGGGTGTGGGTCCTAGGGTGAGGCCTTTGGCCCTCAGAGTGGGTGTGGGTCCTAGGGTGAGGCATTTGGCCCTCAGGGTGGGTGTAGGTCCAAGGGTGAGGCCTTTGGCCCACAGAGTGGGTGTAGGTCCTAGGGTGAAGCCTTTGGCCCTCAGGGTGGGTGTGGGTCCAAGGGTGAGGCCTTTGGCCCTCAGGGTGAGTGTAGGTCCTAGGGTGAGGCCTTTGGCCCACAGAGTGGGTGTGGGTCCTAGGGTGAAGCCTTTGGCCCTCAGAGTGGGTGTAGGTCCTAGGGTGAAGCCTTTGGCCCTCAGGGTGGGTGTGGGTCCAAGGGTGAGGCCTTTGGCCCTCAGGGTGGGTGTAGGTCCTAGGGTGAGGCCTTTGGCCCACAGAGTGGGTGTGGGTCCTAGGGTGAAGCCTTTGGCCCTCAGAGTGGGTGTAGGTCCAAGGGTGAGGCCTTTGGCCCTCAGAGTGGGTGTGGGTCCTAGGGTGAGGCCTTTGGCCCTCAGAGTGGGTGTGGGTCCTAGGGTGAGGCCTTTGGCCCTCAGGGTGGGTGTGGGTCCTAGGGTGAAGCCTTTGGCCCTCAGAGTGGGTGTAGGTCCATGGGTGAGGCCTTTGGCCCTCAGGGTGGGTGTGGGTCCTAGGGTGAGGCCTTTGGCCCTCAGGGTGGGTGTGGGTCCTAGGGTGAGGCCTTTGGCCCTCAGGGTGGGTGTAGGTCCTAGGGTGAGGCCTTTGGCCCACAGAGTGGGTGTGGGTCCTAGGGTGAGGCCTTTGGCCGTGGGTGTGGGTCCTAGGGTGAGGCCTTTGGCCCTCAGAGTGGGTGTGGGTCCTAGGGTGAGGCCTTTGGCCCTCAGAGTGGGTGTGGGTCCTAGGGTGAGGCCTTTGGCCCTCAGGGTGGGTGTGGGTCCTAGGGTGAGGCCTTTGGCCCACAGAGTGGGTGTAGGTCCTAGGGTGAAGCCTTTGGCCCTCAGAGTGGGTGTAGGCCTGATGGCGATGTTCCTAGGTGCCCAGGGTGACTCTAGGTCCCTGCCCCTCCCTCATTGCTTCAGACTCCAGTCCCCCCCCCCCCCCCCCCCCCCTTGCCCCTTACACTCCTGGGGGGTGCGGATCGGGGTGTCAAGTGTGCCCCAGTGTCACTGCCACCACCCACACGCCTTGTTTCTGTCACGATGCTGGGTGCCATCTGAAGGGTGGCAGGTGCTCCGGCCCCCTCCCCCCACACCTCTTGCTTCTCCTGGTTGTGGGGGTGATTTGCGGGTCCGGGGTGCCCTGGTATGACTGTGGGGTGCCCCAGTGTCTCTGCCACCACCCACACCCCCTGCTTCTCCCCGGTGCCATCTGAAGGGTGGCACGTGCCCCTGTGAGACCAGCCCCCTCCCCCAGGCTCCGCTGACAGAAGGGAAGTGATACCCGGCGGGGGCGGGGGTGAGCTGGCAGATGTGCTGTGCTGGCAGGGGGGGGGGGGGGGGCGCAGAGGCTGCAGATGACTGCTTATTCAAATTGGCACTGTTGGTTTTCAGAGAAAAAAAAAAACTTCCTTTTTCCTGTTGAGCTGTGCATGCAAAGGCCCCATGCAGGTGCCCCCTCCCCCGCCCCCCCGGGGCAGGTGCCTGGGGCGGGGAGGGGCGGTGAGCAATCTGCCCCAGATGATGGGCGCGGATCTGCTTGTGTTACTGCTGTCTGCGCCTTTGTTTCTTCGCATTCAGAACCCCCCCCCCTTATTTAGGGCCCTCCTGGAGTGGACCCACCGCCACACCCAACCCCTTCCTGAAGCACTGGGCGGGGGCAGCTCCACCTGCTGCACCGGGGGTCTCATCTCACTGCACCCCACCTTCTTTGGGGTTCTGTGCCCAGGTGAGCCCCCTCCGCTGGGTGGGGGCAGGGCTGCCTGGCCCAGGGGCAAACGGTGAAGTATCACAGACAAGCTGCTCCCTGGAAGCCTTTCTGTAGATGCACCCGCATGCCCCGCTGTGGAGGCCGCTAGGGCTGGGGCGGAGTCACACTCCTTCCTAACTCCTGTAAAGGTCTGCTAGGGCTGGGGCGGAGTCACTCCCCTTCCTAACTCTCCTGTAAAGGCCTGCCAGGGAGGAGTCACTCTCCCTAACTCTCCTGTAAAGGCCTACTAGGGCTGGGGCGGGGCCACTCTCCTTCCTAACTCGCCTTTAAAGGCCTACTAGGGCTGGGGCGGGGCCACTCTCCTTCCTAACTCCCGTAAAGGCCTGCTAGGGCTGGGGCGCAGTCACTCCCCTTCCTAACTCCTGTAAAGGCCTACGAGGGCTGGGGCGGAGTCACTCTCCTTCCTAACTCCTGTAAAGGCCTGCTAGGGCTGGGGCGGAGTCACACTCCTTCCTAACTCCTGCAAAGGCCTACTAGGGCTGGGGCGCAGTCACTCCCCTTCCTAACTCCTGTAAAGGCCTACTAGGGCTGGGGCGGAGTCACTCTCCTTCCTAACTCCTGTAAAGACCTACTAGGGCTGGGGCGGGGCACTCTCCTTCCTAACTCCTGTAAAGGCCTGCTAGGGCTGGGGCGCAGTCACTCCCCTTCCTAACTCCTGTAAAGGCCTACTAGGGCTGGGGCGGAGTCACTCTCCTTCCTAACTCCTGTAAAGGCCTACTAGGGCTGGGGCGGAGTCACTCTCCTTCCTAATTCTCCTGTAAAGGCCTGCTAGGGCCAGGGAGGAGTCACTCTCCTTCCTAACTCCTGTAAAGGCCTACTAGGGCTGGGGCGGAGTCACTCCCCTTCCTAACTCCTGTAAAGGCCTACTAGGGCTGGGGCGGGGCCACTCTCCTTCCTAACTCCTGTAAAGGCCGCTAGGGCTGGGGCGGAGTCACTCCCCTTCCTAACTCCTGTAAAGGCCGCTAGGGCTGGGGCGGAGTCACTCCCCTTCCTAACTCCTGTAAAGGCCTACTAGGGCTGGGGCGGAGGCACTCTCCTTCCTAACTCCTGTAAAGACCTACTAGGGCTGGGGCGGAGTCACTCTCCTTCCTAACTCCTGTAAAGGCCTGCTAGGGCTGGGGCGGAGTCACTCCCCTTCCTAACTCTCCTGTAAAGGCCTGCTAGGGCCGGGGATGAGTCACTCTCCCTAACTCGCCTGTAAAGGCCTACTAGGGCTGGGGCGGAGTCACTCCCCTTCCTAACTCCTGTAAAGGCCTACTAGGGCTGGGGCGGAGGCACTCTCCTTCCTAACTCCTGTAAAGACCTACTAGGGCTGGGGCGGAGTCACTCTCCCTCCTAACTCCTGTAAAGGCCTGCTAGGGCTGGGGCGGAGTCACTCTCCTTCCTAACTTCTGTAAAGGCCTACTGGGGCTGGGGTGGGGTCACTCACTATAACTCTCCCGGGCGGAGTCACTCCCCTTCCTAACTCCTGTAAAGGCCGGCTGGGGCGGAGTCACTCTCCTTCCTAACTCGCCTGTAAAGGCCTACTAGGGCTGGGGCAGAGTCACTCTCCTTCCTAACTCCTGTAAAGACCTACTAGGGCTGGGGCGGAGTCACTCTCCCTCCTAACTCCTGTAAAGGCCTGCTAGGGCTGGGGCGGAGTCACTCTCCTTCCTAACTTCTGTAAAGGCCTACTGGGGCTGGGGTGGGGTCACTCACTATAACTCTCCCGGGTGGGGTCACTCACCTTCTTGGATCGTCTATGAGTGACTGCAGAGTGAAGGGAGTTCTGTAATAATAAAAGACTTGTCTTGGAGTAGTCGTGGGAAAGAGCATGCAGGCCCTGTGACTTCTGCTTTTTTGGGTCCAGCACTTCAGCGCCGTGTGATCTTGGGTTTAGCAGGAGGATATCGGGGCGCCCCTGCAGCGATGCATCAGAGAGACCCGGGGGTGTGAACCCCAGACCCGAAGCCGTGTCCAAGGCCAGTTCCTACATCAGGAAGGAGTGAGTGCCAGTGTCGGGGTGTCGGAGGGTGGGCGCTGCCTCCAAGTGGGAGGCACCGAGCGTGGCCAGGGGTACACGTGGGCCACGGAGGAGAGGCCACGTTGTGCATGGCTCCCCAGCCTCTGCGCTGCACTGACAGGCAGGCGGGTGACTGGGGTGCTCATTCGTAACATACGGTTTCGATGGTCAAGGAGTGAATATGTAGGCGCCGTTGTTGTCCTCTGGGCGCTGAGTGACATTAAGGACAACTGGAACCGTCTGTTCGATGACCCTGGAAGGAGTGGGTGAAACGCGCCTGCGACCCCCGGTACCCAGTTATCCCTCCCTCTGCAGCCCCCTCGCTCCCGCAGGTTAACCGTGGTCTCCTGGCTTCACTAGTGGGCTGAGTACCGTGTCCCGCCCTCGTGGCCTGCGCTCGGTCTCCCCCATTCCCTCAGTGGTCTTCCCCGCCTGCTCTATTGCAAGAGCCCGGGTCCTGTGCGCAGAGCATCTCACAGCCTCGGGGGCTTCCAGTCTGCAGCTCGCTGCTTCTTTTCAAAAAGTGGTTAGTAGCGCAGCCGTGGACTCTCCGTGGGCTCCAAAACTACCCTGCACAACTCTTACTCCTTCAGCAATCTACCGGAGCGTCGGGTCTGCCTATCGTGGCCTCCTGGTGGCCCTACCCTTGGGCCACGAGGTACAGTGGTGGCTGTATCCACGACACCTCCCTGTGGTCTATCAGTGACCCTATGGCCTAGTGATGGCCCTACCCTTGAGGCCACGAGGTACAGTGGTGGCTGTATCCACGACACCTCCCTGTGGTCTATCAGTGACCCTATGGCCTAGTGATGACCCTACCCTTGAGGCCACGAGGTACAGTGGTGGCTGTATCCACGACACCTCCCTGTGGTCTATCAGTGTCGGGTCTGACACCCGTGGCCTAGCGATGACCGTACTCTTCAGGTGCACGTGGTACAGTGGTCCTGTATCCACGACACCTCCCTGTGGTCTATCAGTGTCTGGTCTGACGTCCGTGGCCTAGTGATTACCCTACCCTTGAGGTGCACGCGGTACAGTGGCCTCTGTATCCACGACACCTCCCTATGGTTTGTCAGTGCTCTTATGGCCTTGTAAATAACCCTACTCTTCAGGTGCACGCTGTACACTGGTCGCTGTATCTACCACACCTCCCTGTGGTCTATCAGTGTCGGGTCTGACACCCGTGGCCTATTGATGACCCTACCCTTCAGGTGCAAGCGGTATAGTGGCCCCCTCTACCCACAGTTATAACCACGGATTTTGGAGCATTCTCGCTGTGCAGTGTCGGTTCACCTGGCTTCTAGGTGCTTTTCTCCTGCATGACCTGCCCCTCGTCAGGTCTACAATCATGCCCCGTGGATGACTACCGTTCAGGTGCAAGAGACCTGGGGTTGCGCTATCCATGGAAGTTCCATCCACTACAGCCTCCGCTATGGAAGGTCCTCCAGGACACCGCTCCACCTGGGTTTTGGATAATCTTGTCTTCTGCGTGGCCGCCCTCTCCTCTTGGGACCCACGTCCTGTGGGATCGCACGCCCACGCTTCACCTTCCTGCTCTTTCATCTCACTTTTCGTTGAGGCTTCATGTTGAAGACATGTTTGTGGTTCTCGTGTTCTCCTGTCACCGTTCATCCCTGGCAGACTCTCTCAAAACCTGGCCCTTGCAACATCTATTGCCTCTCTCCGCTGTTGTGTTCAGTAGAGCGCTTGGAGCCCGCCTCTTGCTCACCATTTGATGGTTTGCTTGGCACTCTTCTTTACAGCCTCGTAGTTCGTCAAGGCATGCTCGGCATCATTTCCGTTCCTCTGTGTGGAGCAGGGACCAAGCACTGATTGATTTTAACTTTATTTGCGCCCGTCTGCTACTACCGAAGTGGTCGCGGTACTATTTTGTTCTAACTTCCAGTGCCCGCAAACTGAAGGCTTGTGACTGGTAAAAACGTGCCTAGCAGGAGAAACAAAACTGCTAAGTTGTCTTTTTTAAAGCTAACTTTATTTTGTCAAGTCGTCTTTTCTCAGTTTCCACTCATGATTTTTTTTTTTTTTTTTTTGTGTTTGCTCGTGGGCGGTGTTGTCAAAACATGACAATTAACTTGTTCTAAATGTGCGGGAGGTATTGCATTGCATATGCTTGGTTTTTTTTGTGGCCAAGGAAACTGGAACCAGTTGGTTGAGTTGGAGGGCCCACCAGCTGTACAAATCCCCACCTCCATGAATCGGAGCCGGGGACCACCATTGCCAAGGTCTTGTGCGTGGTGTCTAGGCGGGCGGGCGTCTAGGCGGGCGGGTTGGCGGCGTGCCACGCCTGCTGCGTGGGGTGTCTGGGCGCTCTGTGGGTTTGGAAGGCTTTCTCTTTCTCATGCAGGGCGCCCTCCATGGGAGTCTGTAATTTTGTCAGTAGGCCCCAGGTTAAGGTATTGTCTTGAGTTGCCGCCACAGGGCCGGGCTTCGGCGCACACCCCCCGCAGCACCTGGTAGATTACATCCTGTAATTCGGGTCCGGACTGCATTCCGCCGGAGTTTTGCTCAAACTGCTGCAGATCAGGTTCTCCCCCCTGCGGGTGGTGTAAACTGGGCCGGTGCAGACGAGGATCCTGGTAAGATGTGTTCGGGGATTGCGTTAAGAGATGCAAGTTAAATAGGACCATGTTGAATTCTCCAATGATGAGTGGCCTCAGCGTTTATTTTGTGTTAAATGTGCTGGTGGGATGTTTTATCCGCACATCTAGCGCCTCGGTGTCGGCACAGCCCTCGTGTGGGTGAGACTTGTTGACGGGTGTCCAGGGTTCTGCTCCATTTTGTACTCAGCAGAGAGGAGGTTGGGTAAATTGTCTTTAGATCCATGATGCATCTGTTCCTTCAAGGTACACCTAGCGCCTCGCAGCGCTGTGAGCCATCCCTTGGCCAGCTTCCTCCGGACACCTGTTCCTTCAGCTGCGCCTCCTGGGAGTCGGCCACATAATTCCCCATCAGATGAGCATAGGGACCCTGGTTCTTGGCCGTGGATGGCCCGTCCACCCCGGGCAGACATCAGGTGTGTTTCTAGGAGGGTTTTGCAGCTGGGCTGATGGTGGACGGGTTGATCTCTTCTAGGGAGGCTGGACACATCCACGTCCCGGCTCCTTGTCCTCCGAGAGCTGTGGGCAGATGAATCATCATGTGACTGCGCCGGGAGGAGGCCCAGACATCTAGATTAAAGAAATCCTGCGAAAGAAAGCAGTTGTGCCCAAGAACAAGTCTGGGCGCTGGAGGTGCGGATCTGAAGCAACCACTGCGCACCTGCGCGTCCGAGAGCTCCTTCCTGGTGGCCTCCTGGATTCCTGCCGCACTTTCAGGCCTGGCCCGGGAGAGGAGGGTGGGACCAGTGCATGATGTTTCTACTCACGCTCTGTCCTCCAGGGAGTCTCTGCTGGCGATCAGCGCAAGGCTTGTAGTGGCCCCGGGGCAAGGCCTGGGCACGTTCCTGGGCCAGACGGTGCACTTCCTGGTCAGTGTCCCATGGCTGACCCTCGGCTAGGGAACCCTTCTTCCGGCTCCTCTAGTCTGGCCCGGAATGGGCCGCGGCCGGTGCGTGGCTCAACTTGGACCAGGATTGGACCACGGTCTCCAGTCGCAGGATCCGTACTCCAAGCTGTGTGTCTTTCAGGCCTGGAGTGGATCCCAGGACATTGGGGGTGCTGGGACCCCCTTCCAAGGGCAGTCTAGATACAGCCCACGTTGCATCATAGGGTGCACTAGACGAGACTCCTTCGGGTGAGCTGTCTGCACCAAACAAGTCCCCCCCCCCCCCCCTGCCCTCGCACCCCCTCGCTGGGGCTGCGGAACACAACAGCCCCTCACCATCGGATTGGTTTGGAGTGTGGACAGGACGGGGGGTTGGGGGGCTGGATGTCTATTCTTGCTGAGCGCACGGTGGGATCACGCAACTTCCAAATGTCACCAAGTCATGAGTGACACCTCCAGTCAGTCCTGGCTTTCAGTCCGCACCACCTGGCCTGGGATGGAGGTGACCGGTTTGGTGCAAAGAATGAGGCTTTCGATAAACTATGCTTCGGGGGCCACCTCTCCGTCCCTCTGTTTGCACCTTCCCTGAACCCCACAAAACGACACTGTAATCCCTTAGAGATGGCTGATTTTTAACCCAGGTTCGCACTGCATGTGTATTATCTGAACGCCCTCATCGCCCTGCCTCGCCCACCCCTGACAGAAGCAGAGCGCACCCAATAACTGGACTAGCCGGTTTGTGGCTGAGCGGGTTTCTGTGCTAGATCTGCACGTCTGGTTTTACAGTGCACCCCACTCCTAACCCTAAGGATGTCCTGGGCTCTCATAACCGTTTTTATATCTCGGGGTCTCCTCCTCCTGGCCTTAGGAGCTTACCTGCTACGCGGGCTCTTATCACCTGGCTTCTGGGTGTCCACATGCTGGTCTCACCTGGTGTCTGGGTGTTCTTCACCTGTGTTCTGCTGGTCTCACCTGGTGTCTGGGTGTTCTTCACCTGTGTTCTGCTGGTCTCACCTGGTGTCTGGGTGTTCTTCACCTGTGTTCTGCTGGTCTCACCTGGTGTCTGGGTGTTCTTCACCTGTGTACTGCTGGTCCCACCTGGTGTCTTGGTGTTCACCTGTGTACTGCTGGTCTCACCTGGTGTCTGGGTGTTCTTCACCTGTGTTCTGCTGGTCCCACCTGGTGTCTTGGTGTTCACCTGTGTTCTGCTGGTCTCACCTGGTGTCTGGGTGTTCTTCACCTGTGTTCTGCTGGTCTCACCTGGTGTCTGGGTGTTCTTCACCTGTGTTCTGCTGGTCTCACCTGGTGTCTGGGTGTTCTTCACCTGTGTTCTGCTGGTCTCACCCGGTGTCTGGGTGTTTACCCGTGTTCTGCTGTCCTCACCTGGCTTCTGGGAGTCCACCTGCTGGTCTCACCTGGTTTCTGGGTGTTCGCCTGTGTTCTGCTGGTCTCACCTGGTTTCTGAGTGTTCGCCTGTGTTCTGCTGGTCTCACCTGGTTTCTGAGTGTTCACCTGTGTTCTGCTGGTCTCACCTGGTTTCTGAGTGTTCACCTGTGTTCTGCTGGTCTCACCTGGTTTCTGAGTGTTCACCTGTGTTCTGCTGGTCTCACCTGGTTTCTGAGTGTTCACCTGTGTTCTGCTGGTCTCACCTGGTTTCTGAGTGTTCACCTGTGTTCTGCTGGTCTCACCTGGTTTCTGAGTGTTCACCTGTGTTCTGCTGGTCTCACCTGGTTTCTGAGTGTTCACCTGTGTTCTGCTGGTCTCGCCTGTCGTCTGGGTGTTCACCTGTGTTCTGCTGGTCTCACCTGTCGTCTGGGTGTTCACCTGTGTTCTGCTGTTCTCACCGGTCGTCTGGGTGTTCACCTGTGTTCTGCTGGTCTCACCTGGTGTCTGGGTGTTCACCTGTGTTCTGCTGGTCTCACCTGGCGTCTGGGTGTTCACCTGTGTTCTGCTGGTCTCAACTGGCGTCCGAGTGTTCACCTGTGTTCTGCTGGTCTCACCTGGTTTCCGAGTGTTCACCTGTGTTCTGCTGGAGCTCACCTGGTGTCTGGGTGTTCACCTGTGTTCTGCTGGAGCTCACCTGGTTTCCGAGTGTTCACCTGTGTTCTGCTGGAGCTCACCTGGCGTCCGAGTGTTCACCTGTGTTCTGCTGGAGCTCACCTGGTGTCCGGGTGTTCACCTGTGTTCTGCTGGAGCTCACCTGGTGTCTGGGTGTTCACCTGTGTTCTGCTGGAGCTCACCTGGTGTCTGGGTGTTCACCTGTGTTCTGCTGGTCTCACCTGGTGTCTGGGTGTTCACCTGTGTTCTGCTGGTCTCACCTGGCGTCTGGGTGTTCACCTGTGTTCTGCTGGTCTCACCTGGCGTCTGGGTGTTCACCTGTGTTCTGCTGGTCTCACCTGGCGTCTGGGTGTTCACCTGTGTTCTGCTGGTCTCACCTGGCGTCTGGGTGTTCACCTGTGTTCTGCTGGTCTCACCTGGCGTCTGGGTGTTCACCTGTGTTCTGCTGGTCTCACCTGGCGTCTGGGTGTTCACCTGTGTTCTGCTGGTCTCACCTGGCGTCTGGGTGTTCACCTGTGTTCTGCTGGTCTCACCTGGCGTCTGGGTGTTCACCTGTGTTCTGCTGGTCTCACCCGGTGTCTGGGTGTTTACCCGTGTTCTGCTGTCCTCACCTGGCTTCTGGGAGTCCACCTGCTGGTCTCACCTGGTTTCTGGGTGTTCGCCTGTGTTCTGCTGGTCTCACCTGGTTTCTGAGTGTTCACCTGTGTTCTGCTGGTCTCACCTGGTGTCTGGGTGTTCTTCACCTGTGTACTGCTGGTCCCACCTGGTGTCTTGGTGTTCACCTGTGTACTGCTGGTCTCACCTGGTGTCTGTGTGTTCTTCACCTGTGTTCTGCTGGTCCCACCTGGTGTCTTGGTGTTCACCTGTGTTCTGCTGGTCTCACCTGGTGTCTGGGTGTTCTTCACCTGTGTTCTGCTGGTCTCACCTGGTGTCTGGGTGTTCTTCACCTGTGTTCTGCTGGTCTCACCTGGTGTCTGGGTGTTCTTCACCTGTGTTCTGCTGGTCTCACCTGGTGTCTGGGTGTTCTTCACCTGTGTTCTGCTGGTCTCACCCGGTGTCTGGGTGTTCTTCACCTGTGTTCTGCTGGTCTCACCCGGTGTCTGGGTGTTTACCCGTGTTCTGCTGTCCTCACCTGGCTTCTGGGAGTCCACCTGCTGGTCTCACCTGGTTTCTGGGTGTTCGCCTGTGTTCTGCTGGTCTCACCTGGTTTCTGGGTGTTCGCCTGTGTTCTGCTGGTCTCACCTGGTTTCTGAGTGTTCACCTGTGTTCTGCTGGTCTCACCTGGTTTCTGAGTGTTCACCTGTGTTCTGCTGGTCTCACCTGGTTTCTGAGTGTTCACCTGTGTTCTGCTGGTCTCACCTGGTTTCTGAGTGTTCACCTGTGTTCTGCTGGTCTCACCTGGTTTCTGAGTGTTCACCTGTGTTCTGCTGGTCTCGCCTGTCGTCTGGGTGTTCACCTGTGTTCTGCTGGTCTCACCTGTCGTCTGGGTGTTCACCTGTGTTCTGCTGTTCTCACCGGTCGTCTGGGTGTTCACCTGTGTTCTGCTGGTCTCACCTGGTGTCTGGGTGTTCACCTGTGTTCTGCTGGTCTCACCTGGTGTCTGGGTGTTCACCTGTGTTCTGCTGGTCTCACCTGGCGTCCGGGTGTTCACCTGTGTTCTGCTGGTCTCACCTGGCGTCCGAGTGTTCACCTGTGTTCTGCTGGTCTCACCTGGTTTCCGAGTGTTCACCTGTGTTCTGCTGGAGCTCACCTGGTGTCTGGGTGTTCACCTGTGTTCTGCTGGAGCTCACCTGGTTTCCGAGTGTTCACCTGTGTTCTGCTGGAGCTCACCTGGTGTCCGAGTGTTCACCTGTGTTCTGCTGGAGCTCACCTGGTGTCTGGGTGTTCACCTGTGTTCTGCTGGAGCTCACCTGGTGTCTGGGTGTTCACCTGTGTTCTGCTGGAGCTCACCTGGCGTCCGAGTGTTCACCTGTGTTCTGCTGGTCTCACCTGGTTTCCGAGTGTTCACCTGTGTTCTGCTGGAGCTCACCTGGTGTCTGGGTGTTCACCTGTGTTCTGCTGGAGCTCACCTGGTTTCCGAGTGTTCACCTGTGTTCTGCTGGAGCTCACCTGGCGTCCGAGTGTTCACCTGTGTTCTGCTGGAGCTCACCTGGTGTCCGGGTGTTCACCTGTGTTCTGCTGGAGCTCACCTGGTGTCTGGGTGTTCACCTGTGTTCTGCTGGAGCTCACCTGGTGTCTGGGTGTTCACCTGTGTTCTGCTGGAGCTCACCTGGTTTCTGAGTGTTCACCTGTGTTCTGCTGGTCTCACCTGGTGTCTGGGTGTTCACCTGTGTTCTGCTGGTCTCACCTGGCGTCTGGGTGTTCACCTGTGTTCTGCTGGTCTCACCTGGCGTCTGGGTGTTCACCTGTGTTCTGCTGGTCTCACCTGGCGTCTGGGTGTTCACCTGTGTTCTGCTGGTCTCACCTGGCGTCTGGGTGTTCACCTGTGTTCTGCTGGTCTCACCTGGCGTCTGGGTGTTCACCTGTGTTCTGCTGGTCTCACCTGGCGTCTGGGTGTTCACCTGTGTTCTGCTGGTCTCACCTGGCGTCTGGGTGTTCACCTGTGTTCTGCTGGTCTCACCTGGCGTCTGGGTGTTCACCTGTGTTCTGCTGGTCTCACCCGGTGTCTGGGTGTTTACCCGTGTTCTGCTGTCCTCACCTGGCTTCTGGGAGTCCACCTGCTCGTCTCACCTGGTTTCTGGGTGTTCGCCTGTGTTCTGCTGGTCTCACCTGGTTTCTGAGTGTTCACCTGTGTTCTGCTGGTCTCACCTGGTGTCTGGGTGTTCTTCACCTGTGTACTGCTGGTCCCACCTGGTGTCTTGGTGTTCACCTGTGTACTGCTGGTCTCACCTGGTGTCTGGGTGTTCTTCACCTGTGTTCTGCTGGTCCCACCTGGTGTCTTGGTGTTCACCTGTGTTCTGCTGGTCTCACCTGGTGTCTGGGTGTTCTTCACCTGTGTTCTGCTGGTCTCACCTGGTGTCTGGGTGTTCTTCACCTGTGTTCTGCTGGTCTCACCTGGTGTCTGGGTGTTCTTCACCTGTGTTCTGCTGGTCTCACCCGGTGTCTGGGTGTTCTTCACCTGTGTTCTGCTGGTCTCACCCGGTGTCTGGGTGTTTACCCGTGTTCTGCTGTCCTCACCTGGCTTCTGGGAGTCCACCTGCTGGTCTCACCTGGTTTCTGGGTGTTCGCCTGTGTTCTGCTGGTCTCACCTGGTTTCTGAGTGTTCACCTGTGTTCTGCTGGTCTCACCTGGTTTCTGAGTGTTCACCTGTGTTCTGCTGGTCTCACCTGGTTTCTGAGTGTTCACCTGTGTTCTGCTGGTCTCACCTGGTTTCTGAGTGTTCACCTGTGTTCTGCTGGTCTCACCTGGTTTCTGAGTGTTCACCTGTGTTCTGCTGGTCTCGCCTGTCGTCTGGGTGTTCACCTGTGTTCTGCTGGTCTCACCTGTCGTCTGGGTGTTCACCTGTGTTCTGCTGTTCTCACCGGTCGTCTGGGTGTTCACCTGTGTTCTGCTGTTCTCACCTGGTGTCTGGGTGTTCACCTGTGTTCTGCTGGTCTCACCTGGTGTCTGGGTGTTCACCTGTGTTCTGCTGGTCTCACCTGGCGTCCGGGTGTTCACCTGTGTTCTGCTGGTCTCACCTGGCGTCCGAGTGTTCACCTGTGTTCTGCTGGTCTCACCTGGCGTCCGAGTGTTCACCTGTGTTCTGCTGGAGCTCACCTGGTGTCTGGGTGTTCACCTGTGTTCTGCTGGAGCTCACCTGGTTTCCGAGTGTTCACCTGTGTTCTGCTGGAGCTCACCTGGTGTCCGAGTGTTCACCTGTGTTCTGCTGGAGCTCACCTGGTGTCTGGGTGTTCACCTGTGTTCTGCTGGAGCTCACCTCGTGTCTGGGTGTTCACCTGTGTTCTGCTGGAGCTCACCTGGTGTCTGGGTGTTCACCTGTGTTCTGCTGGAGCTCACCTGGTTTCTGAGTGTTCACCTGTGTTCTGCTGGTCTCACCTGGCGTCTGGGTGTTCACCTGTGTTCTGCTGGTCTCACCTGGCGTCTGGGTGTTCACCTGTGTTCTGCTGGTCTCACCTGGCGTCTGGGTGTTCACCTGTGTTCTGCTGGTCTCACCTGGCGTCTGGGTGTTCACCTGTGTTCTGCTGGTCTCACCTGGCGTCTGGGTGTTCACCTGTGTTCTGCTGGTCTCACCTGGCGTCTGGGTGTTCACCTGTGTTCTGCTGGTCTCACCTGGCGTCTGGGTGTTCACCTGTGTTCTGCTGGTCTCACCTGGTTTCCGAGTGTTCACCTGTGTTCTGCTGGAGCTCACCTGGTGTCCGAGTGTTCACCTGTGTTCTGCTGGAGCTCACCTGGTGTCTGGGTGTTCACCTGTGTTCTGCTGGTCTCACCTGGTGTCTGAGTGTTCACCTGTGTTCTGCTGGTCTCACCTGGCGTCTGGGTGTTCACCTGTGTTCTGCTGGTCTCACCTGGCGTCTGGGTGTTCACCTGTGTTCTGCTGGTCTCACCTGGCGTCTGGGTGTTCACCTGTGTTCTGCTGGTCTCACCTGGCGTCTGGGTGTTCACCTGTGTTCTGCTGGTCTCACCTGGCGTCTGGGTGTTCACCTCTGTTCAGCTGGTCTCACATGGCGTCTGGGTGTTCACCTGTGTTCAGCTGGTCTCACCTGGCGTCTGGGTGTTCACCTGTGTTCAGCTGGTCTCACCTGGCGTCTGGGTGTTCACCTGTGTTCTGCTGGAGCTCACCTGGCGTCCGGGTGTTCACCTGTGTTCTGCTGGAGCTCACCTGGCGTCCGGGTGTTCACCTGTGTTCTGCTGGAGCTCACCTGGCGTCCGGGTGTTCACCTGTGTTCTGCTGGAGCTCACCTGGCGTCCGGGTGTTCACCTGTGTTCTGCTGGAGCTCACCTGGCGTCCGGGTGTTCACCTGTGTTCTGCTGGAGCTCACCTGGTGTCTGGGTGTTCACCTGTGTTCTGCTGGTCTCACCTGGCGTATGGGTGTTCACATGTGTTCTGCTGGTGTCTGGGTGTTCACATGTGTTCTGCTGTTCTCACCTGGTGTCTGGTTGTTCACCTGTGTTCTGCTGTTCTCACCTGGCGTCTGGCTGTTCACCTGTGTTCTGCTGTTCTCACCTGGTTTCTGGGTGTTCACCCGTGTTCTGCTAGTCTCACTTGGTTTCTTGGTGTTCACCTGTGTTCTACTGTTCTCACCTGATTTCTGGGTCTTTCTCACCTGTGTTCTGCTGTTCACACCTGTCGTCTAGGTGTTCACCTGTGTTCTGCTGTTCACACCTGTCGTCTGGGTGTTCACCTGTGTTCTGCTGTTCACAGCTGGCTTCTAGAAGCATCGCTCCTATGATTTATCTTTCTCACTGAGCTTTTTATTTTTAAAGGGTGAGCACAAAGCGCTCCGACCCCTGTTGGAATCTCTCTTCGGGCTTCAAACCACGCCCATGTCACGTCAGTTTCTTTCATTGGTTCGTGGGCTTGCCTATTAAACTCCACTTGCTTTCATTAGTGTAAGGCATGCATACATCATGCCTTTTCCGGTGTTTGGCCCACCTCGAGTGCACCGACCAGCTACTAGAAACATGCGAGGCTCCATGTTTTCTGTGTGATTAATGCACTAGTTTTTCTCTTTATTTCGCAGCGCGATCGCGCACTTTTTTATTTGTCATTTATTGTGGCACAAACGTCCGGTAGGAGTTCACAACGCTAATAGTCTCACTTCTTGTGGATATTTTCATTCCCTTGGCTTTTTCCCCCTCTTTCCCAATCTCCACAGCTTTCATGTGATGATCTGCTGCATCAGTGCCAAAACATTTTTAAAAGCGAGCGCTGGATGGTGGGTGAGTGGCGATAACATCCGACTTTAGCTGGCCCTTAGGACAGAAGGAGAATAACCTCTCCGCCCCCGTTCTGTATTCTGCTTTCGTTCTGACAAGTGCGTGTTATGTGTCTCCGAGTGCCGTTTGCAGCTTTGCTGTTGAGGCTCTCTGAGGACTTACAAAGTCTGGGTCCAATGTGCTGTTCATAACCTCTAACCCAGGGTGCCGCAGTCACCCCCACACTTGAGGTGCATGTACCATGTGGGGAAGTGAGGTAGGTTCCTGCAGTCCCAGTGGTGATCATCCGGTAATGGGCTCTGATCTGTGGCATGAAAAGTCCAGTTAGGAGTTTACAAGGCTAATAGCTCTAACTCGACGAAATGCGAGACCCGTTGCATTGCAAATGCTTGTTTTCGTTTGGTAGTCTTAATATAGCGCTTCAACCCCCTGTTGAAGACCCGAGCCACTATGAGTGGTGAAGTCGGGGCTCTCCAGCTGTTATGGATGGCTGGTAGGTGCATCTGTAGACCGGCCTGAATGGGAACAGTGATTTGAAATTGGGACTTGAGGTCTCGAGCAACGCTTGAACCTTTCACCTTATAGCGGATCTGAAGCTTGGCGGGAAGATAAGATGTTAGGTGGAGTGTAGTGCATACCTCCTCACCCTACTCTACATGGGCTTGGTCTCTGCAGTTCTCCAGAACTCAGGCTGGTTGGAGATGATCCTTATTGTTGACGGGAGTGACCTGTAGAGACCAGACACATGGGCTGAGAAACACGTGCTGCTGGTGCCAGCCTTTCTGAAGGAAGGGGTGGTCCAGAGCGGATGCAGTCTGGCATGCAGTGGCTTCGTTTGAGAGCAGTAGCCTGGTTTCAGTTGGAAGATGGTGGTTCTCCCACAGCGGAGAGCCTGTTAGAAAATGCAGAGAGCCTGTGGTGAGGTATGTCTGGCCTTCGGCAACCAGTGGAGAGCTTTCAGTGCTGGAGATGTGTAGACTGGATGCTGTATTCTGCAGTCTGTGCAGGAGAAGGAGAGGGGTCCTCCAGGTACAGTCTGGTCGGTGTGACAGGACCAGGGCGATAGAGGCTGCAACCACTGGGAGGGAATCTTGGTTTATCGAAGATGTGTGCCCAGGTTTTCATGGTGTGGAAGGCACTTTTGATCCCTTGATGTAAGAGGTGCAGTGGACGGACTGGAGTTCATGCTCACTCTCAGGTTAGTCACCCCATGGCAGTGGCTTTAGATGTCCCAAGTTTCCAGATCCCAGTCACCACGGGTGAGAATCTGTCCTTTAGTTACGGGTGGCAGACATGGGTCTACTTTTTGGAGACAGTGGTCTAGGGAGCAGGAGTCGAGGTTTGTTGGATTTCCCAGCCCTGCGTTGAGCTTGGGTGTCGCCTGCATGGACTGGTGAGGTTCATTGTAGCAGTGAGTTAAGCTCTGAGGAGGAGACAGTGTTGTGTCTTTTTGCAGAGCAGGAAGACCTGCCTTCCAGGATGCTACGGATCTTGTGGTATGATGTATTGATGCAGAGTTCTTTCTGGGGGCAGGAGTGCTATGACCGTCGGTGGTGACTGTGTGATTATCCCAGATGGTGCCTGAGATAGTCATGTTTCTTCTGGGTCAAAACCTGTTTGTTGGTCGGCTGGGTTCAACTGCTCCCTTGACCTGCTTTTAAGAAGGTGCGTGAGGCTTACCAGGCAAAGTTCTCATGTCCATGGCATCGGGTAGCAGTTTCTGCATCATGATAAAGGGCTGTGCTGCTGCTGCGTGAGGGAGTGGTGGGCCCCAGGCTTTGTAGCAGTCTTGGGTGGGTCATCGGTGCCGTAGGAGATTGTTAAATGTGATGCTGCGGTTCAGCCTTTCATGTCTTCTTGTTTCTCTTTGTCCACAGGTGTGAAGATCTGGATGTGCCCCCTCAGTGGACCTTCTTTGACTACAACTCGACAGCAGTCCAGTGAACTACTGCTGAAGGGCTGAGCGGACGTCTGGGGCACACACCGGCACCTCTGAGAGTACCCGACCCATTGCTGGCCATGTGCAGGACTGTTGCCTGACGAGAGCCGGCCAGGCTGAAAGGACCGCCTTCCGTGTTTGATCGGCGCCGCTGCTGGCCTTGCTAGTTGCACTGGTCCCTTGCTGCTTCCGTTTCCGGAGTTAGTCCTGTTGTGCTACATGTGCACATGAGACACCTGGGCCTTCCTCAGCTTTCTCCTGTGGTGGGATCAAAAGCTGGGAGAATAAGGGAGGAGGAGGCCCAGGCCGCGCGGCAGTGCCAGCCCGCTGGCCGCCCCCGAGCCATGAAACTTCAAGCGGTGATGGAAAACCTGCAGCGACAGCAGCGAGCCCGGCTACAGCAGGAGCTTGAGGCCCGCCAGCAGCAGGAACTGGATGCTCGGCAGCCCCAGCAGGAACTGCAGGCCCGCCAACCGCCACTTCAGGAACTGCAGAGCCGACACCATCAACAGCAGGAGCTACAAAGTAGGCAACCGCCACAGCAGGAAATGCAGGCTAGACAATCGCCACAGCTGGAGCTGCAGGCCCGGCATCAACCACAGCAGGAACTTCAGAGAGAACAACTTGTGCCTCGCACCAGCCCTTCCTCTGCTAACCAGAACTACTCCCAGCCTGGCCACGCTGGGGGATTGAACCTTTCCCTGGGCAGCAGGGGGACCTCTGACGACAGCGAGCCAGAGGCTGCGCGCATCCAGCGTGCACAGGTGGCTGCATTAGCTGCTATGAGGGCTGCTGCTGCAGGACTCAGTCAGCAGTCCAGCCCAGGGGTGTCGGAGGACAGTCTTGGCTCTGAGGAGGATGAGCAGGACAGGGACTCCTACCCTGAGGAAGGCTTGCAGGACGGTGGGTCCGAGGAAGACGAGGAGGAAGAGTAAGTGCGGGGACTGAAACTGGGGCTGAATTGTGGTACTCTTGAAATTGGTGCACAAATCGTTCCCACTGCCCCTCTTACAGAATCAGAAGCTACTTCTCGGCTCACAGACTCTACTCTTGCTGCAGCACAGAAACATCAAAATAGCTCTGCGGGAGTATTTAGTCTATTTGGTGTTATACAGCGTCATCATATTTGAAATATTGACCTACCTTACATCATGAGGATGATATTGACGGCAGAAATATTCTCACAGTGGAGCCTGTCTTTGTAAATGTACTTTCACTTTGATGATATTTCTGGAGCCTTTATCATGATTTTTGATATTCGGGTTGGTCAGTATTTCGGGTGTTGATAACGTGACATCCAACCTTTGATTTGTTTTTGTAGCACACCAAAGCAACTTTGCCGTAGCTACAGAGCATGGGTTGGGCAGACGAGAGAGGTTGAGTGCTGTTCAAATGTGGGTGATGGGAAAGTGCAGGCTGAAAATGCGTGCAGGAACATCAAACTGAGTCAAACGGGCTCCTTTCAGAGTGGTTCACCATAAAAAAGGCAAACTGGACACAAGTTCACAAAGGGTCACATCCTTGAAAATGTCCCATATGTTGCGAACCCCGGAGTGTCTAAATGTCTAAGACATAGGAAGCACCATGGAATTACAAATATTTGGCCCCGTTCACTTGCCTTGGTGCCATGCTTCATCATCGGCCACCCTCGCTTACCTCGAACGGCAGGTGGGACCCTGCATCCGCAGGGAGTGCTTGTGGATGAAGGGCGGCGCATGGGATCCAGAGTGTGTGAATAAAAATCATGGTTGCCTTTTTAGGAGAATTCATTTTATTAGTAGAAACACAGCAAGGTAGTTACAAGCATTAGAGATGCATGGGCGTGGCTATTGCTCCTGCATCTGGTGGATCAACATGTTTCAGCCGGACCCCCGGGTCAGTCTATGGCATTCATCAGGACTTAGATCCTTAATTTCCTGGTCTACAACTCCCAAAAGCCAGTCTTCTATTTGTGCTGGAGAATAGTTAGCTTATTCCGTGGATTTGAGAGGTCCCTAGCATGTGCTTACGAGTGCCTCGTAGAGAAGTACGTGGGCACCCGTTTGCCAAAAGTCTCACCCGGCCACTGCACTGAGTACATCAGCATGACATCCAGGTTGGTGTATGAGACCATGTCTTACAAATTTTTGTAATTAATTGTTCTGTCTATTTCTTAGACACTTGTGGGTAATTCGAGAGATTTGTAAATGCGTCTCTCCTTTGCCTTTTTTTGTGATAAACGTTCTGTTCTAGGATGATGTGAGTGCAAACAGCCCGTACTTTCCTCTTGTTTCCTTGACCCCCCCTTCCTCACTCTGGGGATTACAGATGATAAAAGCCTTTCAAAGTTTGTCAGTCTAGATCAGGGGTCTCTGACCTTTTCTGTAGTGAGAGCTACTTCTGATCGGTGAAAATCGTTCACTTTCAAAGGCTAAACAACTCCTGCATAATTTCCAGACACCTTCACACCCAGCTACCTTGACTTTAAGCATAGTGTCCACAGAGCCAGATACTAGTATTTGAACCAAATACTTTGACTAGGGGCACTGCTGTGACAGGGCTGCCATGTGTGTTGGTGAGTGTGGTCTTTGGAGATGCATGAACGTATGTGCATATCAATGGAATATATATATGTATGGGTAACTGAAAGCCTGTGTTTTGTGTACTTGTGGTACAGGACATATTTTTCGCCAAATGTGGCACCATTATATGTATGTACCACACACACATGCAATCATTTTTAAAGTGCAACAATGTTCAGAATGTGCAACACTTCTCTGCCATTTAAATTTCTCCCATTTTAAGACAATGACTATATTTTTCAGTTATAGATATGGCACAGTGTTCTACTTGCCACACTGGGAGCAAGAGTCCTGCTGTTTGTAATTGCAACACTTTGTAAACAAACATAATTGGGAAAATTAAAATAAAAAGTTAACAATCATAAGGTAACTTTTATTTTAATTTTCTCTGATTTAAAAGCATTGAGAAACATCATTTTGCTCTCCCCTCCAATACTGAGTTGACAAGGACTTTTATTTAAGAGTTG
Organism: Pleurodeles waltl; assembly: GCF_031143425.1. NCBI lineage: Eukaryota > Metazoa > Chordata > Amphibia > Caudata > Salamandridae > Pleurodeles > Pleurodeles waltl. Next base: position 22,418,805 of record NC_090451.1, on the reverse strand, counting down.
AATACCTTAGTACTTCAGTTTTTCACCTCTGTGCCCTGGGTCATAGATCTGACTGAACACTGCTGATTATCAGGCCCTGCAATCTGCACCCGATGATGGTAATGTAAAATAAACACAACCTTCTCTTAACTTTAAAAGGAAAAAATGAGACCATGTAGTTGTTTTAAAAAAAAAAAAACTCTAGGCCCAAGCTACTCTGAAGGTGAATGGTAACTACTGGTAGTTTGCAATCAACTGTTTGGAGACCCCTGTGCTAGAACAGAAGTGTTCCAGTGGTTTCCCTTTGAACCCAGGAGGAGACCGATGGAGCGCTGTCCGTTCTTGTGTAACGAGGCTGAATTTGGAGTCTTATGCAGAAAGATCATTAGCGGGAGCAGAGTATTCGAACAAAGAAGTAAAGTATTTTTTTGTTAAAACATAAGACGACCTGTATGCCATACAACGCAAAACACCGCTACAACATAATCTATGATGTGTGGCAAAAGGTGTTGCCGGAACATAACTATAGAAGGGCTTCTTGTCCAGAGTTCAGTGAGAGTTAAAAGATCATGCTAAGACCTTGTTTGTGGAGTGTGAGCAAATCCTTCTCAAGCTGTGCTCCTTGAGTGTGTTATCATACCCCAGCTTTGCTCGCTGCATGTAGGGACATTCTACTTAGCTCTCTGCACGTAGGGACATTGTATCCTAACTGTGCTCGCTGTGTGTAGGGATATTGTCCATGAGCTGCACTCACTGTGCATAGGGACGTTCTACTCGACCTGCACTCGCTGTGCATAGGGACATTCTACTCGAGCTGTGTGCATTGCATGTAGAAGCATCACACCCAAGCCATGCTCACTGAATTTTTGAAGATTGTATCCAAGTCGCGTTTGTTAAGTGTGAGATTAATACCCGAGCCACGCTTCCCGAATATGAAGAGATTGTCTCTATGCCAGTCTTGCTGAATGTGAAGTGATCATGCTAAGACCTTACTTACCTAGTGTGACTGCACTCACTGGGGAACAGGGGTGTGGAATTCACCTATTGAGTGTCAGGGACAACGAGATTTCATGTTTATTTTGTCCTCAGGACCCCCACCCCCTGCAGCCCAAACCATTTGGCTGCCAGTTTACCACATTATGGAACAGGTAAGGGTATTGCCTGCAGTTAAGGTATTATATTGGTGTCCCTGTGTTAATGCTGGTGGAGCTTGTATTCATGGTTCATTAATGCAAAGCTTTCATTATTAGGGTGAGCGCTCCAAGGAAATGTTGAGCTTGGATTGCACTGATGAGAGGTCACAGCATACAAATGTGTACACTTGTTTGCAGAGTTTAACAATTTGAGGTTATGTATAATGCTCCCAGAATGCTTTCTGATTAGATGCAAATATCTTCAGATGCTTGAAAGCAAGATTGATAAGCCTTTGCTTTCAAATTAAATGTTCACAATAAGTGCAACTAGGAATTTTTTTTATACTATACTGTGAAATTTTAGGTACCATTTCTTTGGGGTGTCATCTACTAGAATGTGTTGATGCATGCTAGTAGTCTAAAAAAAAAAATATTCATAACGGACAAACGGAGCAACTAGCTTCAACAGGATTATAGGAAACATGAAAATAAACAATCATTGATAAACCCAATAGGTCTGACATTGGTGGTCAGACTTTTGGTTTTGTCAATGCTTATCTTCTTTTGACATGGTTTTAGTGAAACATTATTGTTGTGGGAGCTGCCAGGCCCTCACCATTATAAAAAATGTTGGTAAAAAGCAATAATATATTTTGGTATCAGAAAACCCACATTGCAACAGTGGTCTGTGGCACTCAAAACTGCTTTGTGTGCCGTTATGCTCCTTGTGAAAGAGCAGAATGCTGTCACTCACAGTGAAGACAGTCTCTGGACAGAGAGATCGAGACAAGAATTTTAATACATACACAAGGTCCTGGTTAATCAAGACCTTACTAGGGGCCCAATTATTTATTAAAGTCACAAAAGTGCACCCTTGGCATATGCCCTTGTGTTAGTGCACATTTACAGCTTTCATGAGTTCACAATAATTTACAGAAGTAGGCCAGGAAATTGTACTCTTAGAAAATATTTGTGAACTGCATTTTAGCACAAGCAAATATGCATATGCAGATTTGCTCATGCAAAAATCCTTTGAGCAGTTACGAGTTCACTTTCCCTCTGACCACTTTTTTCCCCAAACCATGGAAGAAATTGTATTTCTGCCCTTGTCAGGAGTACATTTCCAAACTTTTCTCGGTATAGAAAAAGATTAGAGAAGAGCTGGTGAAAACCCCATAAACATGCAAGTTAGCAAGTTTGCTTAGTGCTACTTCCAGCCCTAGTATGAATCTCTGTGGTAAGGTGGCAAAATGTGGGAATTGCTAGAATTTAAACCCTGCTATGGTATGAGCCGCAGCATAATCAGAGTGACTATTATCAGAGCTCTTTTATATAATGATATTGCTGCCATAATGTATCACAGAACTATGTGGCACCAGAGGGGACAAGTGGATTATTTACAGGACAAGTAGGTTTATGAAGAAACCTGTCCCATGGACAAGTAGATTTTATTAAATTCCACACCCTTGTCTCAGTATGAGATCATTCCCACAGTACACTCGCAGAGTGCATCAAGATGGTGATAATACCAAGCTCTGAGTTTGTGGTAGGGATGATGCCCAAGATGTGCTCACTAGAAGTGTGGAGATGAGGCAAAGGCCTTTTTGCAGAGCTGAAGAATGTGATAATGCCCAGGCCATGTTCAGCATGTGTGGGCCTAATCATGCTTTCATTATGCCTTCTAAGTGGGAGCTTCTCATGCTTGAGCCTTATTTTGTACTTTTTTGAGTGCACGGCAATCCTAATGCCCAGGCCTTGCTTGCAGAGTGTGTTGCGGTGCTAAAGTACAGATTGTGTACTCTGGGCATGGTGTAATGTCCACACTGCTTTCGGAAACTGGTCACGGCCTTGTCACGGCCACCTCAGAGTGTGAGGATGTGAATAATACCTACCCATGGTCCCAAAGATTGAGTATATCATGCTCCGGTTGATGTCCAGCGAGGGGTTACCTTTTTATGCAGTTCAGGCGAGGGCCAGACTGCAATGAGGAGACCACAGGGTTAGATAAAGTAACGTCTGTGGACTGTTGATTGTTCTGTATTGGCTGTTCTTGGCCCGCTTGCTTGACTTTTTTTTTTTTTTTTACCAGGAAGCGCAAGTGGGATGAGGATGACTTTGAGGAGGACATGGAGGAAGACTACGATGATGATCTGGATGAAGGACTTGTTGTGGATACTGGGAAGTCTGGCAAGGGACAAGTTCTTGACCTGAAGCAGCAGACGCCGCAGCTTTACAGGGGTGATGCACCAAGGCCGTCCGGCGGGCTTGAGCGCCTCTCATCTGGGCTCCCTCCTCTGGGACACTCGCAGCTCCCTCCTCAAGCTCAGGACCATGGGGACTGGACCTACGAGGAGCAGTTTAAACAGGTATGTACCCTGTCTAGGCAGGGGGGCAGGGCTGCTGTGTGTGCTGATGTTAGCTGTACCAGAGTCAAGTGTGACCTAGCATTGACCAGGGATTCTTCTCACCCAATCATCTCGTCACCAGAATCATGTTTCCTATTGGCGACAACGGTGGTGAGTGTGTAGGAGACCTGGTTATGTGGAAGAGGAGTGATTTCGAATGGGCCCGTTAGCATGAAATTATATTTGGAGAATTTCAACATTGAGAGATGTTGAGAGATGTAATCGTTTGACTGGAAGAGTGGGATACAGAGTGTTGGGGGAGTGTTGTAGTGAGGCTGTAGATGTAGGAGAGAGGGTGGTGTACAGTAAGATATGTCATTGTTGATGGTTGTGTGGCTCATGAGTTGTAGCTTGTGTGTGTGTGTGTGTGTGTGTGTGTAAGAGTCCAAATATGGAATTGTAAGTTAAGGAAGGTGCCTGTTGAGGTTCTGTGTAAGGTGGGGCATGTTGGGATCTCCTTCTGCCCTGCAAGTGCCAGAATGGCAGTGACCGATCTACTGGTCTAGTATTGAGAGTGAGGATGCCTTCCTTCTTGTCTATCTTTTCTTTGATGTGGTTAATTATCGCCATGGTTGGTATGCTATGCTGATGTCCAGGCGGGCTTACAGACGAGGTGGACCTCTGTCCAAGTGTAGGCAGCCTGTGGGGGTGTTTGTCAGAGGGGGGCTGTGATTGTGTTCTGGGGTACACTTTACTGGTGCAACCCCCACTCTGCTTGAGGTTTGTGATTTACAAGCCGTGGCTTGGCATGGTTGTCTCCCCCTCTAGACGTTGGCCGTATAGCTGTTGGAAGTCTTGCACACCTGCGGGTTCTTTTATTTTACTGTCTCTGGTATAATGTGTTAAAACACGTAGACTACAGTTCTACCTTCTACGGAGAGAGACGTCGGCTTTGTGGAGGGGGTGTGTTTTCAGGAGCGGCGCTGATGTGGTGGTTGACGCCACTGCCATATCCCCACCTTTCCACTGTCTCCTCCTTGCAGTCACTGTGTTTTTTTCAGTTTTATTAAACTGGACTCTTGTGATTACTGAGATTCTGCTACCTTGTTGGATGTTACCGCTCTGCGTCATCCTGGGTATAGCAGCGTTAACGTGACTTCCTGTTCTTATGGCACAATTTAAAAATAGGTCGGTCCATCCACGACCAGGGTCACTGAGTTGTTTATTTTTTTTTTAAAATAACTCCACCATCTTGGCAGAGGTCCTGACAGGCAAATTTAGAAATGCCTGTTGGGCCAAATGACATTTGTAGAATTTACAGGAACCACGGTCAAGGTTCCCATAAATGCGCTGTAACTTTATCATATGGCTCCGTCAAACATGACAGAGCTGTAACAGCAAAGTTACAATTTTTTGTTTTTATTGTCCAAAACAAAACCTAAAGTCCAGATTTTGTTTTTGAAACTAAAAAAAATACCCACCCTCTCACCACAGGAGTCCTCTCTCCTGGCAGGGTAGGGCATTTTGATGTTTTTACTGCCCCTTATCGCCAGGGTTTTCCTTGCGATGATGGGCTGTAAAAAAACAGCTATATATCTGCCCACCCTCTTCGGATAGGCGGTCATAGCCAATTCATCAGCAGCCCTTACTCTGTCGGGCCTTCGGAGAAGTTTGGCCACGACTCAGATGGATTAGTCTCTGCCGTCGCCGGCCTGTGGTCCAGCCATTTATAAATTTGGTAGATGCTTTTTTTTATGTAAATATTTTATAGAGCTGTTTGCTTTTGGATTTAGAGATAAATTGCTCATTCTGAAGAATTAGAGCAGATATTTTTAGGGTCGAGCCTGTGATACCATGCGCTGTTGCATGCATCTCGCTTGCTAGATACCGTTGTTAACAATAAGGGCTTGGAGCCCGCCCGTTGTTTGCCATTTGTTGGCTTGCCTTCGTCTTCGTTTGTCACTGAAGGCCTGGCATCATCTCCGTTCCTCTCTGTGGAGCAGGGACCAAGCACTACTGATTCAACTTCATCAGCCCCAGTCTTCTGCTCCCTACATGTTTGAGGTACTATTTTGTCAATTTTAATTTTAGCACCCTGCAACAGAAGGTGTGTGACTGGCAAACATGTGCCCAGCAGAAGAAACAAAATTGCAAAAATATATTTTCTGTAGTGAGATTTCTTTTTATTTTGCCAAGTCTTGTTTTCTCACTTTGCACTCCTATTTTCTTTTGTTTTTGCTCCAGGGCTCTGTTCTGAAAAGATTATTATTTTGTTGAAACATTGCAAAGCAACATTGTTTCTTTATTATGTGTAATTTCCAAAACGGTGTTCACACATTGTCCAATGCACCCCAATCCACCCCACTCAATCCAATCCACCCCAGACCAATCCAATCCACCACACGCCAACCCACCCGCTCCATCCAAAACCATCTGCCCCAGTAGACTCCACTCCAATCCACCCCACCTGAAAGCATTCCACTCCACCCCACCCTAATCCAATAGCCCTGCTCCACCCCATGTCAATCCACCTCACTCCAATCTAATCTACCCCCCAGTCCACCCCGCTCCTGCCCACTCGCCCTACTCCACTCTAATTCACCCCACTCCAAACATCCTACGGTAACCCACCCCACCACAGACCTGTCACTCCGGTCCACCCCCACCAATCCAGTGTACCCCAATCAATGCACCTCACTTCAATCTACACCACTCTAATCCAGTCCACCCCAATCTACTGCAATTCAGTCCAGTCCACTACCTCACTCCACTCCCAGCCACTGAACTCCACTCCCTGCCACTGAGCTCCACTCGACACTACTCCGGTCTACGACGCTCTACTCCAGCAAACCCAGTGTACCACACTTGGATACAACATGGCAAAAGCACATGGCCGAAGCCAGTAGCGTTTATGTAGGCCAGACCTATTGGCTTTGCCAATGCTTGTCCAGATTTGTTGGATACCCTTTGAAACGCACCATTGTCCATCCGTATATTGAATTCCTTCTGTTGTGTCAGTTGTTTTCTTTTCTGCACGTCAGTGACCTCGACCCCTTGCTTGTGAGACCTGCCCGAGTCCCGCAGGTTCACAGGGGCCATTCACTGATATTCACGCCCTCCTGTCTCTGCTGGGGTCTCCCCCCTCGGGCCCGGACCCCTCTAGTCATCAGGTAGCACCCCAGAGCTGGTGGCCCTCCCCGTACCCGGGGTCTGACCTTCCTTACAGCGCTTGCATGTCTTAGAGGCAAGACGCGGCGCTACACGAAGCGCCGCGAGTAACCCGTGCAGCGCACAGCGCTTTCCCCTCCTGCTGGCTGGGTGAAGGCAGGGTCTCCGGCCTTGGACAGCAGAGCTATCCCTCGCAGGATTTCCCTTCTCCCGGCCTTTCCTGTTTCCTGCAGAGGAGGTTTATTGATGTCACGTGAGTGCTGGGAAGCCTTCAGTGCGGTACATTTTATATAGGGGGGCGGCGCTGCCCCCCTCCCCCACCAGCGCCTCGACTCATCAGTGGAATGTCTTCTAATGTGTTCATGCCCCCAGGGGAGGCTCCACATCGGAGGACTGCAAATGTGGGGGTGGGGTGTAAGGAGCAATGTCTGATTGTGCAGCCTGGTGACCCGTGCACTCTGCCTGGAGCTGTCACTGGGAGCCCTCACTGAGCTCTGATCTGCTGTCACTCAGTGCAGCAGGCTGGACTCGCACGGGGCCCTTGTGCACTCGCTGTGCACCCCCGGTGCTCTCTAAGGAGTGCCGTGCACCAGGCTGGGCTCGCACGGTACCCTGGCGCACCCTTGGTGCACTCCAAGGAGTGCTGTACACCAGGCCGGGCTCCCACAGTGCCCTTGTGCACCCCCGGTGCTCTCTAAGGAGTGCCGTGCAGCAGGCTGGACTCGCACGGGGCCCTTGTGCACCCTAGGTGCTCTCTAAGGAGTGCCGTGCACCAGGCTGGGCTCGCACGGGGCCCAGGTGCACCCTCGGTGCTCTCAGGCTGGACTCGCACGGGGCCCTTGTGCACTCACTGTGCACCCCCAGTGCTCTCTAAGGAGTGCCGTGCACCAGACCGGGCTCCCACAGTGCCCTTGTGCACCCTCGGTGCTCTCTAAGGAGTGCCGTGCACCAGGCTGGGCTCGCACAGTACCCTTGTGCACCCTCGGTGCTCTCAGGCTGGGCTCGCACGGGGCCCAGGTGCACCCTCGGTGCTCTCAGGCTGGACTCGCACGGGGCCCTTGTGCACTCACTGTGCACCCCCGGTGCTCTCTAAGGAGTGCCGTGCACCAGTCCGGGCTCCCACAGTGCCCTTGTGCACCCTCGGTGCTCTCTAAGGAGTGCCGTGCACCAGGCTGGGCTCGCACGGTACCCTTGTGCACCCTCGGTGCTCTCAGGCTGGGCTCGCACGGGGCCCAGGTGCACCCTCTGTGCTCTCAGGCCGGGCTCGCACCGTGTCCTTGTGCACCTTCGGTGTGCACCCTTGGTGCTCTCTAAGGAGTGGTGTACACCAGGCCGGGCTCCCACAGTGCCCATGTGCACCCCCGGTGCTCTCTAAGGAGTGCCGTGCACCAGGCTGGGCTTGCACGGTACCCTGGCGCACCCTTGGTGCACTCCAAGGAGTGCTGTACACCAGGCCGGGCTCCCACAGTGCCCTTGTGCACCCCCGGTGCTCTCTAAGGAGTGCCGTGCAGCAGGCTGGACTCGCACGGGGCCCTTGTGCACCCTAGGTGCTCTCAGGCTGGACTCGCACGGGGCCCTTGTGCACTCACTGTGCACCCCCAGTGCTCTCTAAGGAGTGCCGTGCACCAGACCGGGCTCCCACAGTGCCCTTGTGCACCCTCGGTGCTCTCTAAGGAGTGCCGTGCACCAGGCTGGGCTCGCACGGTACCCTTGTGCACCCTCGGTGCTCTCAGGCTGGGCTCGCACGGGGCCCAGGTGCACCCTCGGTGCTCTCAGGCCGGGCTCGCACGGTGTCCTTGTGCACCTTCGGTGTGCACCCTTGGTGCTCTCTAAGGAGTGGTGTACACCAGGCCGGGCTCGCACAGTGCCCTTGTGCACCCTTGGTGCTCTCTAAGGGATGCTGTACACCAGACCAGGTTGGCACAGTGCCCTTGTGCACTCAGTGTGCACCCTTGGTGCTCTCTGACTGCTGTACACCACACTAGGCTCGACTGGTGCCCTTATGCATCCTTGGTGCTCTGTAAGGAGTGCTGGGAAGCTGGGCTTCCACAGTGCCCTTGTGCACCCTCTGTGTTTCTAAGGAGCGCTGTACACCAGGCTGGGCTTGCACGGATCCCTTGTGCACTCATTCTGTATCCTCAGTGCGCTCCAAGGAATGCTGTACACCAGACTGGTGTCCCTTGTGCACCCCATGTGGCACTGAGCGTGCTCACTGCCCTCTAAGTGCCCTGTACACAGGGGTAGGCTCACACAGTGCACTTGTGTGGCACTGTACTCCGCAGCGAGAGTGTGCACAGTACACTAGGATAGGCTTGCACGTGTACTTGTGCACTCCGTCCGGCACTGTGCCCTACACTGTATATATTCGGTGCTTTCTAGCACTGTGCACCAGAGTAGGTTTGTGTAGACTCTGTGGCTCTGTGCACCACAGTGTGCATGGTAGGTGCTCTCCAAGAAGCAGGGTAGGCTTGCATGGTGCACTTCCACACTTCAAGTGGTACTGTACCCCACAGCGAGCATGCTGGTCTCTGGCACTGTACACCAGGGTAAACCTACGCTGTCTGCTTGTGTGCTTGTACACTCCCTGTTACACTGTGCACCACAGTATGCGAGCTGGGTACTCTCTACCTGGCACCGTGCACCAGGGTAGGACTGCACGGAGAGCTTGTATGCTCCCTGTTATACTGTGCACCACAGTGTGCACGCTTGGTGTTCTCTAACTTGGACCATACACCAGGGTAGGACTGCACGGAGAGCTTTACGCCCCCTGTTATACTGTGCACCACAGTGTGCATGCTTGGTGTTCTCTAACTTGGGCCGTACAGCAGGGTAGGACTGCGCAGAGAGCTTTTCACTCCCTGTCATACTGTGCACCACAGTGTGCAAGCTGGGTGCTCTCTAAGTAGCACCGTACAGCAGGGTAGGACTGCACGGAGAGCTTTACGCCCCCTGTGATACTGTGCACCACAGTGTGCATGCTGGGTGCTCTCGGACTAGCATCGTACACCAGGGTAGGACTACACGGAGAGCTTTACGCCCCCTGTGATACTGTGCACCACAGTGTGCACACTTGGTGGTCTCTAACTAGCATCGTACACCAGGGTAGGACTGTGGGGAGAGCTTTACGCCCCCTGTGATACTGTGCACCACAGTGTGCACGCTGGGTGCTCTCTAAGAAACGCTCTACCCTGAGTAGCGCTGCGTGGTGCACGTATAAGCTTTTTGTGGCACTGTACCCCTTGCAGCACTTGTGCATTGCCCGTCACACCATGCATCAGTGTGCATGCTCGGCGTCCTTGAAGGAGCATTGGACCCCAGATGGACCATGCTCTTACAAATGTATCTTCTTAAAACTACGCCACACTGGCCTCCCCAAAGCTTTTGTACACTTGGTGCCCACTGTATGCTAGTGGTCATGCTCGAAGCTCGATGCTCTCAGTAGCACTGTTCACCAAGTTCAGAGCACTCGTAGACACTGTGACCCGCAGTGTGCATTACTGATGCCACCGCTAGCGTCCTCTATGCTGACCTGCCTAGAGCTCTTGTACACTCAGTGCGCACTGTACGCTGGAGTGGGCCTGCTCGGTGCCTTCTGCGTAGCACTCTTCCCAGGGTGGGCTCACAGTGTGCTCGTACACACTGTGCACCAGTGTCCGTTCTTTGCGCCCTTCATGTAGCGCTGTACTCCTTACTGACCTGCTTAGAGCTCTTGTACACTGTGTGCACTGTACACTAGAATGGGCCTGCTTCGTGCCTTCTGCGTAGCACTATTCACCAGGGTGGGTTCACACTGTACACACTCTGTGCACCAGTGTCCATTCTCGGTGCCTCTATGCAGTGCTGCACTCTATACTAACCTGCTTGGAGTTCTTGTATCTCAGTATGCTAAAGTGGCCTGCTCCGTGCCTTCTGCTTAGCACTGTTCACCAGGGTGGGTTCACACTGTACACACTGTGCACCAGTGTCCATTCTCGGTGCCCTCTATGCAGTGCTGTACTCCACACTGACCTGCTTGTACACTCAGTCAGCACTGTACGCTAGATTGGGCCTGCTCGGTGCCTTCTGCATAGCACTGTTTACAGGGGCTCACACGGTGCGCTCGTACACACTCTGTGCACCACAGAGTCCATTCTCGGTGCCTGCAAAGTAGTACTGTGCACCACTGACTTGCCTAGAGCTCTTGTAGAAGTGGTCATTGTACTTTAGAGTGGGCCTGCTCTGTACCGTCTGCGTAGCACTGTTCACCAGGTGGACTCACAAGGAGCGCTCATACACACTCTGTGCACCAGAGTGTCCATTATTGGTGCCCTCGTTGTAGCACTGTACTCCACACTGACCTGCTTAGAGCTCTTGTACACTCGGTGCGCACTGTGCACTATAGTTGGCCTGCTCAGTGCATTCTGCGTAGCGCCATTCACCAAGGTGGGCTCGCACAGTGCACTCGTATGCACTCTGTGCACCACAGTGTCTATTCTCTGTGACCTCTACTTACCACTGTAGTACTCCACATCACCTGCCTTCCTTCAGCCCTTGTACACTTAGTGAGACACCGTATGCTAGAGTGGCCCTAAGCGGTGCCTTCTGTGTAGCACTATTCACCAGGGTGGGCTCACACGGTGCGCTTCTACACACTGTGCACCACAGGGTCCATTCTGTCTGACCTCTACGTAGCACTGTACTCCACACCAACCAGCCTAGAGCTCTTGTACACTCAGTGCGCACTGTACGCTGGAGTGGGCCAGCTCAGTGCCTTGTGCGTAGCACTGTTCACCAAGGTGGGCTCACACGGTGCGCTTGTACACGCTCTGTGCACCACAGGGTGAACTCCCTGTCCTCTGCGTAGCACTGTACTCCACACCAACCACCCTAGAGTTCTTGTACACTCAGTGCTCACTGTACGCCACAGTGGGCCTGCTCGGTGCCTTGTGCGTAGCACTGTTCACCAGGGTGGGCTCACACTGTGGGCTTGTACACGCTCTGTGCACCACAGGTTGCAATCCCTGTACTCCACACCAACCAGCCTAGAGCTCTTGTACACTCAGTGCGCACTGTACACTGGAGTGGGCCTGCCCGGTGCCTTCCAAATAGCACTGTTCACCAAGGTGGGCTCACACGGTGTGCTTGTACACGCTCTGGGCACTACTGGGTGCAATCTTTATGTCCTCTACATGACACTGTAGTCCACACTAACCTGCTTAGAGCTCTTGTACACTCAGTGAGCACCGTACGCTGGAGTGGGCCAGCTCAGTGCCTTGTGCATAGCACTGTTCACCAGGGTGGGCTCACACTGTGGGCTTGTACTCGCTCTGTGCACCACAGGGTGAACTCCCTGTCCTCTGCGTAGCACTGTACTCCACACCAACCACCCTAGAGTTCTTGTACACTCAGTGCGCACTGTACGCCACAGTGGGCCTGCTCGGTGCCTCGTGCGTAGCACTGTTCACCAGGGTGGGCTCACACTGTGGGCTTGTACACGCTCTGTGCACCACAGGGTGCACTCCCTGTCCTCTACGTAGCACTGTACTCCACACCAACCGCCCTAGAGCTCTTGTACACTCAGTGCTCACTGTACGCCACAGTGGGCCTGCTCGGTGCCTTGTGCGTAGCACTGTTCACCAGGGTGGGCTCACACTGTGGGCTTGTACACGCTCTGTGCACCACAGGTTGCAATCCCTGTACTCCACACCAACCACCCTAGAGTTCTTGTACACTTGGTGCGCACTGTATGCTTGAGTGGGCCTGCTCGGTGCCTTCTGCGTAGCACTCTTTACAGGGGGCTCACGCGGTGTGCTTGTACACACTCTGCACCAGAGTCCATTTTTGGCGACCTCTATGTAGCGCTGTACTTCACACTTACCTGCCTTGAGCCCTTGCACACTCAGTGTGCGCCGTGCACTAGTGGCCTGCGTGATGCCTTCTAAGTAGCGCTGTGCACCATGCTCCGAGCACTTGCAGGAGCTCTGTGGTGCTGTGCACCACCTCTCGCGTGGTCCCTGTGGCCGAGGCAGCTGCTGCAGCTCTTGTGAAAAGTGTCTGGTGGGGCGGGGCAGCTCTTTCGAGGGTTTTGCCACTGTGTTGTGGGTTGGAAGGAAGCTGAACTCTGCGTTGAGTAATCTGCGGTAATAGTCTCTCGAGCACCTCTGGAGCTCCGCCAAAGGTTTCTTCGTGAGTAATTCTGGCCCCGAGAGCCTCTGGCTGAGCTCCAGCACAACCTTGTGAATGTGCACGAGTCAGCCGAGAGCTGAGAGGAATGTAAACACGGGGCATGCTGGTGTGGGCTGGCGCGCCTGTGCGCTCCGCAGCTGCCGGGCATGCGGGGGTGGACCTGTGTCAGAACTGGGCCTGAGAGGGCGGGGGTGGACCTGCGCCAAAACTGGGTCTGACAGGGCGGTGAGAGGACCTGCGCCAAAACTGGGCCTGAGAGGGGGCTGGTGTGGAGCTGTGCCAAAACTGGACCTGAGAGGGGGCTGGTGTGGACCTGCGTCAAAACTGGACCTGAGAGGGGGCTGGTGTGGAGCTGTGCCAAAACTGGACCTGAGAGGGGGCTGGTGTGGAGCTGCGCCAAAACTGGACCTGAGAGGGGGCTGGTGTGGACCTGCGTCAAAACTGGACCTGAGAGGGGGCTGGTGTGGACCTGCGCAAAAACTGGACCTGAGAGAGGACTGGTGTGGAGCTGTGCCAAAACTGGACCTGAGAGGGGGCTGGTGTGGAGCTGTGCCAAAACTGGACCTGAGAGGGGGCTGGTGTGGAGCTGTGCCAAAACTGGACCTGAGAGGGGGCTGGTGTGGAGCTGTGCCAAAACTGGACCTGAGAGGGGGCTGGTGTGGAGCTGTGCCAAAACTGGACCTGAGAAGGGGCTGGTGTGGAGCTGTGCCAAAACTGGACCTGAGAGGGGGCTGGTGTGGAGCTGTGCCAAAACTGGACCTGAGAGGGGGCTGGTGTGGAGCTGTGCCAAAACTGGACCTGAGAGGGGGCTGGTGTGGAGCTGTGCCAAAACTGGACCTGAGAGGGGGCTGGTGTGGAGCTGTGCCAAAACTGGACCTGGGATGGGGCTGGTGTGGAGCTGTGCCAAAACTGGACCTGAGAGGTGGCTGGAATGATCCTGTACCAAAACTGGGCCTGAGAGGGGACCGGTGTGGAGCTGCGCCAAAACTGGACCTGAGAGGGGACCGGTGTGGAGCTGCGCCAAAACTGGACCTGAGAGGGGACAGGTGTGGAGCTGCGCCAAAACTGGACCCGAGAGGGGGCTGATGTGGACCTGAGCCAAAACTGGACCTGAGAGGGGGCTGGTGTGGAGCTGTGCCAAAACTGGACCTGAGAGGGGGGGGGGGGGGGCTGGTGTGGAGCTGTGCCAAAACTGGACCTGAGAGGGGGCTGGTGTGAACCTGTGCCAAAACTGGACCTGAGAGGGGGCTGGTGTGGACCTGTGCCAAAACTGGACCTGAGAGGGGGCTGGTGTGGAGCTGTGCCAAAACTGGACCTGAGAGGGGGCTGGTGTGGAGCTGTGCCAAAACTGGACCTGAGAGGGGGCTGGTGTGGAGCTGTGCCAAAACTGGACCTGAGAGGGGGCTGGTGTGGAGCTGTGCCAAAACTGGACCTGAGAGGGGGCTGGTGTGAACCTGTGCCAAAACTGGGCCTGAGAGGGTGTGGACCTGTGCCAAAACTGGGCCTGAGAGGGGGCTGGTGTGGACCTGTGCCAAAACTGGACCTGAGAGGGGGCTGGTGTGGAGCTGCGCCAAAACTGGACCTGAGAGGGGGCTGGTGTGGACCTCTGCCAAAACTGGACCTGAGAGGGGGCTGGTGTGGAGCTGTGCCAAAACTGGACCTGGGATGGGGCTGGTGTGGAGCTGTGCCAAAACTGGACCTGAGAGGTGGCTGGAATGATCCTGTACCAAAACTGGGCCTGAGAGGGGACCGGTGTGGAGCTGCGCCAAAACTGGACCTGAGAGGGGGCTGGTGTGGGCCTGTGGCAAAACTGGACCTGAGAGGGGGCTGGTGTGGATCTGTGCCAAAACTGGACCTGAGAAGGGGCTGATGTGGGCCTGTGCTAAAACCTGGGCCTGAGCGGTGCTGGAGTGGTCCTGTGCCAAAACTGTGGTGGGAGGGCGGGATTGGACCTAGGCCTAAGAGGGGGCGGGAGTGGATTTGTACAAAATCTGGGGCTAGAAGTGGGGCTTGGATAAACCCATGCCAAAACCGGGGTAGAAGTGCAGCTGTGCCAAAACTAGACCCGACAATCGGCGGGAGTTGACCTACACCCAAACTGTGTTATGGGAGGGGACAGGAGTGGACATGTGGCAATAATGGGCCTGAGAGGGCGAGAGTGGCCCTGTGCTAGATAGACCTGTGCCACAACTGGGGCATGGCGGCGAGATAGATTTCTGCAGGAACCTAGTACGATGGTGGAGGTGGAATTGTGCCCAACCCGGAATAAGGCTGCGCCACTGGTCTGTGCCAAACCAGGGGGAGGCTGTGGGAGGGCACTTTTCTCAAACCCAGAGTTGGAAGGTTGGAGCGGCTCTCCACTAAAAGTGCCCGAGCGATGGGAATGAGGTCTGTGCCCAGACGGGGAAGAGCCCCGAGTGGGTCTGTGGCAGAACTCGTGTCGGAGAGGGTCTGCGGGGTGCGCCTTCGCCAAACCCCCAATTGAGGCCGAGGGTCCTGACCTCGAGACGTCCTGGCAGAGGCGCACTTTAGGACTGCTGTGGAGATGGTGCCCAGTATAGCTGAGCGGGTCACGGGGCGTTGGTGGGATTGATGCCCACCCCCCCTAACCTGGAGAAGCAGCAACTGAAGGGAGTAAATATACCTTCCTTCTGCGCGGCCAGGGCAGAAGGGAGCGGTGCCCTCTGGTGGGCCGGCACTCACCGGTCCCTGGGGTCGAGACCACCATGAAGAAATGGCTGACTGCAGCGCTTTGTTGCTGTGACGGGCTTTTCCCCAGATTCAAGGCCGGTTTTGGAAGTTTCCCTTCTCTGCATTTCTATGGTGCACATTCAGCTGTGGGGTTGGCCTCGGGGCGCTTTCAACAGCACAGAGACTGATTCCGCTTGTGGCCTGTGGGCTGCTGTCCGGTCGTTCTCTGTTGGTGGCAGTGCCTCATTCAGTGAGCTCTGGCTGTGAAATGTTTGTCAGAGGCTGTGGCAATGCGCCTTGACGGTTGTGTAGTGACCTCTAGGAGCGTGGGTGTGCCGGACCAGGTGAGGGGACATCTGCATCTGTGGGGCAGTGGCCCCTACTGAAGAGAACCAGTGCGGACACAAGCATTGTTGGGGGGCAGGAGGGCGCCTAGCCAAATAATAAATCCTCCTTAGAAGGATGAGAAGCTGAGTGGTTCTGCCAGGATTCAAATGTGAAATGTGCCCTTTGCACATTAACCAATGGTCGCTGCACACAGTTGCGCCTAGAAACGGGTAGGACGCCAGCAGCGCCTTCTGTGCACCCTGGGAGTGGTCCTGACAGTGTCCTGCACAGCACCTCCAGGGGGGCACCGAGAGAGACTCCTCCTGTGCTGCAGCTGGGGAACAGGGCGCCCCCTGATGGGAGCTGTGGTACCCGGATGGTGGGTCCAGGCCGCCTGGTGTGTGCTGTGACTCCTGGGAGCAGGGCGGGCCCTGTGCGCGGTGGGACCCCCAAGAGGTGCCTCTGATGGCTTCTGCTGGGAGTTTGTTGCCTCTTGTGAAGTGGCTCTCAGTTCTCTTTGGTGGCGCCCGGGGAGCGCTGATCCCTCTAGGGATAGGTGGAGCTCAGTTACCCAGAGCGAGGCACCCACAGAGGCCACGCAGCCCTCTCGCTGCTTTAAACACCCAGGTGCGCCGAGAGGCCAGTGATGAGCAGGGTTCCTTCCCCGGGGTGACCCCTCCTGAGAGGCCTGCCTGCACCCTGGCCTGTGGGACTGAAAGGGTGGCCTCTGGCAGAACACGAGCGCCCCCCACAGGACACTCCCTCACATCACCCCTCGATGCTAATAAAGCGCTTCCGCACCTCCCTGAAGCCCTCTCTCTGCTGCTTCCAGTGTAAGTCGGGCGGTGGGTTGGGGAGCTACCCTGCGGCCTCCGGATTGGCCGGGCATGGGGAAGGTATGGTTTAATACTAGGAGATACTTCAGTCCAGGTGCCCCGAACGGTGCAAACTGTGAGCATTGCAGGAGAGTACCAGAACACTTAACAAAGACCGGGCGCTTGAGATGCCCTCTCCAGCGATCATTCACCCCTCTCGCCCACCCGGGCCTCGCCATCTTCCCCCTTACCCCCCCCCCCCCCAGCTGGACACCCACACCTCCACTGAATGAGTTCCTCTCACCCTCCCGGGCACTCCCCTGAGTTCCCCTCACCCACCCGACTACTCCCCTCCCCTCCCCATGGACTCTGCTCTCCAGCTTTATAAAAGGCCTTTGTTCCAGACCACAGTAGCCTCGTCTTAATGGAGTCTTTTCCGCTCCCAAAGTATCCTGCACTCTGGAGGCCGCCTCCAGCCAGCAGGAAGTTCACGTGACCCAGTGTGCACTGCAGTCTCCAGCCCTGGGCAGACCCCAGTGACTCACTGCAGGGTTTGGAGTCCAGCCCTGGGCAGACCCCAGTGACTCACTGCACGGTTTGGAGTCCAGCCATGGAACTGACCCCAGTGACTCACTGCACGGTTTGGAGTCCAGCCATGGGCAGACCCCAGTGACTCGCTGCACGTTTTGTTGTCCAGCCATGGGCAGACCCCAGTGACTCGCTGCACGTTTTGTTGTCCAGCCATGGGCAGACCCCAGTGACTCACTACAGGGTTTGGAGTCCAGCCATGGGCAGACCCCAGCGACTCGCTGCAGGGTTTGGAGTCCAGCCATGGAACTGACCCCAGTGACTCGCTGCAGGGTTTGGTGTCCAGTCATGGGCAGACCCCAGTGACTCACTGCAGGGTTTGGAGTCCAGCCATGGAACTGACCCCAGTGACTCACTGCAGGGTTTGGAGTCCAGCCATGGTCCAGCCATGGGCAGACCCCAGTGACTCACTGCAGGGTTTGGAGTCCAGCCATGGAACTGACCCCAGTGACTCACTGCAGGGTTTGGAGTCCAGCCATGGAACTGACCCCAGTGACTCACTGCAGGGCTTGGAGTCCAGCCATGGGCAGACCCCAGTGACTCACTGCAGGGCTTGGAGTCCAGCCATGGGCAGACCCCAGTGACTCACTGCAGGGCTTGGAGTCCAGCCATGGGCAGACCCCAGTGACTCACTGCAGGGCTTGGAGTCCAGCCATGGGCAGACCCCAGTGACTCACTGCAGGGTTTGGAGTCCAGCCATGGGCAGACCCCAGTGACTCACTGCAGGGTTTGGAGTCCAGCCATGGGCAGACCCCAGTGACTCGCTGCACGGTTTGGTGTCCAGCCATGGGCAGACCCCAGTGACTCGCTGCACGGTTTGGTGTCCAGCCATGGGCAGACCCCAGCGACTCGCTGCAGGGTTTGGTGTCCAGCCATGGGCAGACCCCAGCGACTCGCTGCAGGGTTTGGTGTCCAGCCATGGAACTGACCCCAGCGACTCGCTGCAGGGTTTGGTGTCCAGCCATGGAACTGACCCCAGCGACTCGCTGCAGGGTTTGGTGTCCAGCCATGGAACTGACCCCAGTGACTCACTGCAGGGTTTGGTGTCCAGCCATGGGCAGACCCCAGAGACTCACTGCAGGGTTTGGTGTCCAGCCATGGGCAGACCCCAGAGACTCACTGCAGGGTTTGGTGTCCAGCCATGGGCAGACCCCAGTGACTCACTGCAGGGTTTGGTGTCCAGCCATGGGCAGACCCCAGTGACTCACTGCAGGGTTTGGTGTCCAGCCATGGGCAGACCCCAGTGACTCACTGCAGGGTTTGGAGTCCAGCCATGGGCAGACCCCAGTGACTCACTGCGCGTTTTGATCTCCAGCCATGGGTCAGGCCTCAGTGAGTGACCTCATGGTTTGGCTCATGGGACGCAGACATCAGTGACTCACTCCATGGCTTGGTATCTAACCATGGGTCAGATCTCAATGACTCACTGCATAGTTTGGTATCCAGCCAAGAGGGAGAGCTCAGTGACTCCCTGCACGGTTTGGTATTCAGCCATGGGGTAGACCTCAGTGACTCACTCCGCGGTTTCCTCTCCAGCCGCGGGATGGAGACCTCAGTGACTAACTGCACGGTTTGGTATCCAGGAGTATGGCAGACCTCAGTGACTCACTGTACAGTTTGGTGTCCAGCCATGGGACGGAGACCCCAGTTACTCACTGCACGGTTTTGTATCTAGCCGTGGGACAGACCGCAGTGACTAACTGCATGGTTTGGTCTCCAGCCATTAGAAGACCTCAGTGACTCATCTTGCGGATTCGTATCAAACCATGAGTCAAACCTCAGTGACTCGCTGCGCAGTTTGGTATCCAGCCATGGGATGGAGACCTCAGTGACTCACTGCACAGTTTGGTATCCAGCCATGGGATGGAGACCTCCGTGACTCACTGCCCAGTTTGGTAACCAGCCATGGGGCGTACCTCCTAGACTCACGCCACAGTTTAGTATCCAGCCATGGGTCAGACCTCGGTGACTCACTGCACGGTTTGGTGTCCAGCCATGGAACTGACCCCAGTGACCCACTGCAGGGTTTGGTGTCCAGCCATGGACAGACCCCAGTGACTCGCTGCAGCCATGGACAGACCCCAGTGACTCACTGCACGGTTTGGAGTCCAGCCATGGACAGACCCCAGTGACTCACTGCACGGTTGGAGGCAAACCATGGGCAGACCCCAGTGACTCACTGCAGGGTTTGGAGTCCAGCCATGGGCAGACTCCAGTGACTCACTGCAGGGTTTGGAGTCCAGCCATGGGCAGACCCCAGTGACTCACTGCAGGGTTTGGAGTCCAGCCAGGGAACTGACCCCAGTGACTCACTGCAGGGTTTGGAGTCCAGCCATGGGCAGACCCCCGTGACTCACTGCACGGTTTGGAGTCCAGCCATGGGCTGACCCCCGTGACTCACTGCACGGTTTGGTGTCCAGCCATGGAACTGACCCCAGTGACTCACTGCAGGGTTTGGTGTCCAGCTATGGAACTGACCCCAGTGACTCACTGCAGGGTTTGGTGTCCAGCCATGGAACTGACCCCAGTGACTCACTGCAGGGTTTGGTGTCCAGCCATGGAACTGACCCCAGTGACTCACTGCAGGGTTTGGTGTCCAGCCATGGAACTGACCCCAGTGACTCACTGCAGGGTTTGGTGTCCAGCCATGGAACTGACCCCAGTGACTCACTGCAGGGTTTGGAGTCCAGCCATGGGCAGACCCCAGTGACTCACTGCAGGGTTTGGAGTCCAGCCATGGGCAGACCCCAGTGACTCACTGCAGGGTTTGGAGTCCAGCCATGGGCAGACCCCAGTGACTCACTGCAGGGTTTGGAGTCCAGCCATGGGCAGACCCCAGTGACTCACTGCAGGGTTTGGAGTCCAGCCATGGGCAGACCCCAGTGACTCACTGCAGGGTTTGGTGTCCAGGCATGGAACTGACCCCAGTGACTCACTGCAGGGTTTGGAGTCCAGCCATGGTCCAGCCATGGGCAGACCCCAGTGACTCACTGCACGGTTTGGAGTCCAGCCATGGGCAGACCCCAGTGACTCACTGCACGGTTTGGAGTCCAGCCATGGAACTGACCCCAGTGACTCACTGCAGGGTTTGGTGTCCAGCCATGGAACTGACCCCAGTGACTCACTGCAGGGTTTGGTGTCCAGCCATGGAACTGACCCCAATGACTCACTGCACGGTTTGGAGTCCAGCCATGGAACAGACCCCAGTGACTCACTGCACGGTTTGGAGTCCAGCCATGGAACAGACCCCAGTGACTCACTGCACGGTTTGGAGTCCAGCCATGGAACAGACCCCAGTGACTCACTGCACGGTTTGGAGTCCAGCCATGGAACAGACCCCAGTGACTCACTGCACGGTTTGGAGTCCAGCCATGGAACAGACCCCAGTGACTCACTGCACGGTTTGGAGTCCAGCCATGGAACAGACCCCAGTGACTCACTGCACGGTTTGGAGTCCAGCCATGGGCAGACCCCAGTGACTCACTGCACGGTTTGGAGTCCAACCATGGGCAGACCCCAGTGACTCACTGCACGGTTTGGAGTCCAGCCATGGGCAGACCCCAGTGACTCACTGCACGGTTTGATGTCCAGCCATGGGCAGACCTCAGTGACTCACTGCACGTTTTGATCTCCAGCCATGGGATGGAGACGTCAGTAACTCACAGTACAGTTTGGTGTCCAGCCACGGGACAGAGACCCCAGTTACCCACTGCACAGTTTGGTATCTAACCATAGGACAGACCCCAGTGACTTACTGCACGATTTGGTCTCCAGCAATGGGGCATACCTCAGTGAGTGAACTCACGGTTTGGTGTCCAGCCATGGGACAGACCTCGGCGGCCCAATGCACCTTTTGCCATGAGGCAGACCTCAGTGATTCACAGCACAGTTTGGTCTCCAGCTGTGGGATGGACACCTCAGTGACTCACTGCACAGTTTGGTATCCTGCCATGGGGCAGAGGTCGGCGACTAACTGCACGGTTTGGTATTCAGCAATGGACAGACCTTAGTGAGTCACTGTAGGAAAGTACCCTCTTTTTGGCACGTTACCCCCAATTTCTGCCTGATGTCAGTGTGTTTGACTGTGTCACTAGAGTCCTTCTAACCAGGACCCCAGTGCTTATGCTCTCTCTGTTTCCAAATTTGTCACTACATATTGGTAACCCAGTATTTCATCCCACATTGGCATACTGGTCACCCCTTATAAGTCCCCAGGGCCTTGGGGTTCCAGAGGATCCCTATGGGCTGCAACATTACTTTTGCCACCCATAGGGAGCCCATGCAAACGCTTCTGCAGGACTGCCATTGCAGCCTGTGTGAAAGGGTGCATGCACCCGTTCACTGCCATTTACACTGTGCCAGGTCACTTACAAGTGACCCATATGTCAGGCCTTCCAACCCTGAAGGCTTTGTCCAGAGTGCCTGTGTGTGAGGGCACCCCTGCACTAGCAGAGGGGCCCCACGTCGTCCAGGACCATTTTCCCAGACTTCGCAAGTGTGGGGACGCCGTTTTATGTGTGCACTGGACATAGGTCAATGCCTATGTACAGCTTCACAATGGTAACTCCGAATATGGCCATGTAAGGTGTCTAACAATGGGAATTGTACCCCAATACTGATTCGAGTATTGATTGTACAATCCCATGCACTCTGTGGGCTCCACAGTGGACCCCCAGTACTGCCATTCCAGCCTTCTGAGGTTTTCCAGGCAGCCCCAGCTGCTGCCACCTCACAGACAGGCTTCTGCCCTCCTGCTGTGTGACCAGCTCAGTCCCAGGAAGGCAGAACAAAGCATTTCCTTTGGGACAGGGATGTTACACCCTTTCCCTTTGGAAATAGGTGTTACAGGCATGGGGGGGGGATTTATCCTCCCAGAGCCTCTGGAAATGCCTTGAAGGGCACATTTGGTGCCCTCCTTGAATAAACCAGTCCACACTGGTTCAGGGACCCCCAGTCCCTACTCTGGCACGAAACTGGACAAAGAAAAGGGGAGTGACCACTCCCCTGTCCATCGCCACCTCAGGCGTGGTGCCCAGAGCTCCTCCAGAGGGTCCCTGGGTTTTGCCATATTGGAATCCAAGGCGGTGGGACACTCTGGGAGCATCTGAGTGGCCAGTGCCAGTAGGTGACATCAGAGCTCTCCCCTAATAGGTGCTTACCTGGTTAGGTGTCCAATCCCCCTCTCAGGGCTACTTAGGGTCTCTCCTCTGGGTGGTTCTTCAGATTTGGATTGCAAGACTCCACCAGGAATCCTCTGCATCCTTTACTTCATCTTCTACCAATGGAACCGCAGCTGAACCCTCCAGGAACTCTACAAACTGCAACAAAGAAGCAAAGACGACTTCTGCAACATTGTATCTTGAGCTCCTGCCAGCAATTGCAACTGTTTTCAGGTCGTGCATCCTCCGAGGACTGCCTGTCTTCAGCCTGCACCAGAAGAATCAAAGGAATCTCCCTTGAAGTGAAGGAGTCACTTCCCTGCTTCAGCAGGCACCTCTCTGCAGCGATGATGACCCGTGTCGTGGGTCCCCTCTCTAGACGACGAGCGTGGATCCAGCAACACGGGAGATGGACTAAAGTGACCCTGACAGTCCCAATGTCCAGCTGTCCATCTTTGAGGGTAAGAGCTTGCCTCACCATGGAAGACAGTACCCCCGTGCACCGTGTGACTTGCAATTGCCAAGGCTTGTGTGCGACCTTCCAAAAATGTCTTCATGCACAGCTTAGGCCCCCAGCACTCCATCCTGCGACGCACAGCTTCCTGACTGGTTCTCCGACGATGTGGTGCTGCGTGGGCCTCCATTTACACCTTCTTTGTTCCCATGCTGTGGGATTCCTGTGCACGCTGCCTGGTCTTCTGAGGGCTCTAGGAGTTACTGAGAGCCCCCTCTGCTTCCACCCCTGGGTAGAGGTCACCTGGTCCTGGGCAGCGCCATTTTCCGCTAACCACGTGTAGGAAAGTACCATCTTGCCTGGCATGTTACCCCCATTTTTCACTGTATATATGTTGTTTTAGTTGTATGTGTCACTGGGACCCCGCCAGCCAGGGCCCCAGTGCTCATAAGTGTGCCTGACTGTGTTACCTGTGTTATGCCTAACTGTCTCACTGAGGCTCTGCTATCCAGAACCTCAGTGGTTATGTTCTCTCATTTCTTTCAAATTGTCACTAACAGGCTAGTGACCAATTTTACCAATTTACATTGGCTGACTGGAACACCCTTATAATTCCCTAGTATATGGTACTGAGGTACCCAGGGTATTGGGGTTCCAGGAGATCCCTATGGGCTGCAGCATTTCTTTTGCCACCCATAGGGAGCTCTGACAATTCTTACACAGGCCTGCCACTGCAGCCTGAGTGAAATAACGTCCACGTTATTTCACAGCCATTTTTCACTACACTTAAGTAACTTATAAGTCACCTATATGTCTAACCTTTACCTGGTAAAGGTTAGGTGCAAAGTTACTTAGTGTGAGGGCACCCTGGCACTAGCCAAGGTGCCCCCACATTGTTCAGGGCAAATTCCCCGGACTTTGTGAATGCGGGGACACCATTACACGCGTGCACTACATATAGGTCACTACCTATATGTAGCTTCACAATGGTAACTCCGAATATGGCCATGTAACATGTCTATGATCATGGAATTCCCCCCTCTATACCATCCTGGCATAGTTGGCACAATCCCATGATCCCAGTGGTCTGTAGCACAGACCCTGGTACTGCCAAACTGCCTTTTCAGGGGTTTCACTGCAGCTGCTGCTGCTGCCAACCCCTCAGACAGGTTTCTGCCCTCCTGGGGTCCAGCCAGGCTTGTCCCAGGATGGCAGAACAAAGGACTTCCTCTGAGAGAGGGTGTTAGACCCTCTCCCTTTGGAAAATGGTGTTAGGGCTGGGGAGGAGTAGCCTCCCCCAGCCTCTGGAAATGCTTTCATGGGCACAGATGTGCCCAATTCTGCATAAGCCAGTCTACCCCGGTTCAGGGGACCCCTTAGCCCTGCTCTGGCGCGAAACTGGACAAAGGAAAGGGGAGTGACCACTCCCCCTCCAGTGTGCTCCAGACCTCTGCCATCTTGGAAACAGAGGTGCTGCTGGCACACTGGACTGCTCTGAGTGGCCAGGGCCAGCAGGTGACGTCAGAGACTCCTTCTAATAGGCTCCTTCAGGTGTTGCTAGCCTATCCTCTCTCCTAAGTAGCCAAACCCTCTTTTCTGGCTATTTAGGGTCTCTGCTTTGGGGAATTCCTTAGATAACGAATGCAAGAGCTCATCAGAGTTCCTCTGCATCTCTCTCTTCACCTTCTGCCAAGGAATCGACTGCTGACCGCGCTGGAAGCCTGCAAAACTGCAACAAAGTAGCGAAGACGACTACTGCAACTCTGTAACGCTGATCCTGCCACCTTCTCGACTGTTTTCCTGGTGGTGCATGCTGTGGGGGTAGTCTGCCTCCTCTCTGCACTAGAAGCTCCGAAGAAATCTCCTGTGGGTCGACGGAATCTTCCCCCTGCAACCGCAGGCACCAAAGAACTGCATCACCAGTACCCTGGGTCTCCTCTCAGCACGACGAGCGAGGTCCCTTGAATCCAGCAACTCTGTCCAAGTGACTCCCACAGTCCAGTGACTCTTCAGTCCAAGTTTGGTGGAGGTAAGTCCTTGCCTCCCCACGCCAGACTGCATTGCTGGGAACCGCGACTTTTGCAGCTACTCCGGCCTCTGTGCACTTCCGGCGGAAATCCTTTGTGCACAGCCAAGCCTGGGTCCACGGCACTCTAACCTGCATGGCACGACTTTCTAAGTTGGTCTCTGGCGACGTGGGACTCCTTTGTGCAACTGCGGGTGAGCACAGTTTCACTCTTCTTCGTAGTGCCTGTTCCGGCACTTCTGCGGGTGCTGCCTGCTTCTGAGAGGGCTCCTTGTCTTGCTCAACGCCCCCTCTGTCCCCAGACGCAATTGGCGACATCCTGGTCCCTCCTGGGCCACAGCAGCATCCAAAAACCCTAACCGCGCGATTTGCAGCTAGCAAGGCTTGTTGGCGGTCTTTCGGCAGGAAAACACTTCTGCACGACTCTCCACGGCGTGGGGGATCCATCCTCCAAAGGGGAAGTCTCTAGCCCTTGTCGTTCCTGCAGAATCCTCAGCTTCTACTGTCCAGTAGCAGCTTCATTGCACCCACAGTTGGCATTTCCTGGGCATCTGCCCATCTCCGACTTGCTTGTGACTTTTGGACTTGGTCCCCTTATTCCACAGGTACCCTCGACTGGAAATCCATAGTTGTTGCATTGCTGGTTTGTGTCTTTCCTGCAGAATTCCCCTATCACGACTTCTATGTCCTTTGGGGAACTTTAGTGCACTTTGCACTCACTTTTCAGGGTCTTGGGGTGGGCTATTTTTCTAACCCTTACTATTTTCTAATAGTCCCAGCGACCCTCTACAAAGTCACATAGGTTTGGGGTCCATTCGTGGTTCGCATTACACTTTTGGAGTATATGGTTTGTGTTGCCCCTATCCCTATGTGTCCCCATTGCATCCTATTGTAACTATACATTGTTTGCACTGTTTTCTAAGACTATACTGCATATTTTTGGTATTGTGTACATATATCTTGTGTATATTTGCTATCCTCATACTGAGGGTACTCACTGAGATACTTTTGGCATATTGTCATAAAAATAAAGTACCTTTATTTTTAGTATATCTGTGTATTGTGTTTTCTTATGATATTGTGCATATGACACTAGTGGTACTGTAGGAGCTTCACTCGTCTCCTAGTTCAGCCTAAGCTGCTCTGCTAAGCTACCATTATCTATCAGCCTAAGCTGCTAGACACCCTATACACTAATAAGGGATACCTGGGCCTGGTGCAAGGTGTAAGTACCCCTTGGTACTCACTACAAGCCAGTCCAGCCTCCTACACCTCAAGCTTTGCGTGTGCCAAGGCTTGTTGGTGGAATCCAGCTATGCAAACCAGACTGCAGTCATCCATCCTGAGTGGGACATGTTCTGCACCAACCAGGAACCCGCATCCATCTTCTTGGGTGCAGTACTGACGTCTTCACCGGTGGTTCTTCTTTTGACCCTTTATCTGGGTTGGCCGGGGCTCCTGTTCTCTCTGGACTCTTCAGTGCTTCTTGGACTTGGGTCCCCTTGTTCCACAGGTCTTCAGGTCCAGGAATCCATCATTGGTGCCTTGCAGTCTCTTCTGGTTCTTGTATTATCTTCTATCACGTGTTCTTGTGTGTTCTAGGAAACTTGCTGTGATTCACTCCTGCTTGCCTGGGCTCTGGGGTGGGTTCTATTACTTACCTTTGGTGCTTTCTTACACCCCCAGCGCTCCATTACACACCACTTGCCTAGGTGGGAGACCGACTTTTGCATTCCACTATTTTAGTGTATGGTTTGTGTTCCCCCAAGGCCCATTGCAATCTATTGTGATTTTCACTATTTGCACTGTTTTCTAACTGTTTACTTACCTGTTTTTGGTTACTACTGTGTATATTACTTACCTCCTAAGGGAGTATAGTCTCAACGTATTTTTGGCTGTTGTGTTACCAAAATAAAGTACCTTTATTTTCGTAACACTGAGTATTTTCTTTCTTGTGTGTGAGTACTATGTGACTACAGTGGTATTGCAAGAGCTTTGCATGTCTCCTAGTTCAGCCTTGGCTGCTCTGCCTACATCTACCTCTAGACAGCCCGGCTTCTAGACACTGCCTACCTTTCACTAATAAGGGATAACTGGACCTGGTATAAGGTGTAAGTACCTTTGGTACCCACTCCAATCCCAGCCAGCCTCCTACAGTCACTGCATGGTTTGGTATCCCGGCATGGGATGGAGACCTTATTGACTCACTGCAAGGTTTGGTATCTGGCCATAGGACAGATCTTGACGACGCACTGCACCGTTTGGTATCTGTAGGAGGCTGGCTCGGTTTATGGTGTACACCCTTAGTGATAGTGAACAGGTGAGCACAAGCTCTCTAGGGGTAGAAGAGGCGAGCAGCTGAAAACTATCCAGGAGTGTAAAGCACTCACGATACCACAATAGTCAATTAGTAACTCTCACACAAGAAAGAACCACACCAGGTGCTGCAAAAATAAAGTACTCTTTATTACAACACTAAGGCTATACTAATGTTGGGATATCTCCACTTGGCGATATCTACACACATCCACTTAGGAACAAACAGGAATAGCATAGAAATACATGGGTCTCTATGGGGGGGGGGCTAAACTATATACGAAGAAAGTGGTATAAGAATGGAGGTGCCTGACCAGGGTAAGTGTGTTAGGATCCCAGGGGCTGGGGGAGTAGGATCACCAGAGGCAAGTACCACACATCCCGCAGGCACGCGGCGCAGAGTTGTTATGGGGCCCGGTGTCCCATAGGGTAACACAGGCCTGTTGCAGTTGGGTTTTTATGGAGATTCAGGACCCTTCCCAGTGGACCCAGAGGAAACCTACTGGGAGAAAGAAGGTTGGAGAGTGCCCCCACCCGTGGATACCCAGGAGACCGGAGTACCTACACCAGGGAGCCCGGGTGAATAGAGAGAAAGTGGTGTCAGAAACACTCGTTGGAGTCTGTGTTCCAGCTGCTGTTGTGACCGGTGGACCAGGCCGGTGGAACCCAAAGGTGGATTTTGGACGTGAAGAGCCTGAAAAAGAAGGGTACAGTGTCCAGTACACTTGGGATGTCCAGGGGGTGCAGGTAGGTAATGCCGACCCTCTTGGAGGCGAGGTTTCTGCAAGATGGAGAAGGAAGAAGTCCAGCTGTGGAGTCAAGGGGGATACAGGAGAGCCTTGGAGTAGCCCACAAGCTGTCCCATGTCAGTCGCTGGATTGCAGGAGAGTCTGTGATCAGCAGGGCCTCCAACACGCCTTGGTAAGCGCAAATAGTTGCTGCAAGAAAGATTGTAGGCTTTTGAGGACCAGCAAGGTCCTAGTGACTCAACCCTTGAAAGAGTCAGGGCAGGCTTTCAGTAGGGAGGAGATTCCGGCCTCAGCAGCACAAAAAACTGAAGTCGCAGGAGCTGCAGAGTTGAAGCTGATCTTAGAGTTGGAGAGTGCTCGAGGCTGGAGCTTCTTGGAGCCTGAAGATCGCCTGGAGGAAGAGCCAGCAAGCCTTGGCAAGAGCAACAGTTGCAGTGCACAGGGGTTCTGTTCCAGTGGCTGCAGCAAGCGCCACTGTCTCTGAAGTTGGTCAGAAGACGAGGGACCCGGAGAGGACCACAGAACCACCACCTGTGAGCAGAGGCTTTTCATTGTCCGTGGGACCGCGGGATCCACCACCTGGTCCTCGCCGTCTTGAGGTGCCTGCGGAAGCAGGGGAGTGACTCCTTCACTCCAAGGGACATTCCTTCTTGCTTCTTGGATGCAGGCGAAGTACTTGTGACCCTGGAGGATGCACAGCCATGGATGTTGTAGAAATCTTGCAGGAGCTGGAGAAACAATGTTGCACGGGAGCCCCCTCCCCCCACTGGATACAGTCTTGTTTCAATTCCTAAGGCAGACAGCAGCAGTTCCCGGATGCCAGGAGCAGAAGATGTCTTGCAGAGCGTTCCTTGTCGGGTCTTGCTCCACAAATTTGAGGACCCCCCCCTTTCGTAACCCTAAAAGCGAGTTGGTCACTCTCTGTAGTGACCCACCTATCAGAGGGGGTCAGGGACATCATCTACCTGGCCTAACCAGTCAAATGCTCCCAGGGGCCTCTACCTACCTTGTTTTCAAGATGGCAGAATCAACTGGCCACCTGGCAGAGCTCCATGCACCTCCCTAGGGGAGGAGCTGGACGGGGAGTGGTCACACTCCCCTGTCTTGTGTGATTTCACACCAAAGTGGGGACCGGGGGTTCCTGGACTGGTGCAAACTGGTTTATGCATGGAGGGCACCCAGTGCGCCATTGAAAGCAGTCTGGTGGCGCTGGGAGGCCACCCCACACCAGCCCAGAGACACCTAGCAATGGGCCGCAACGAGCCACCCCATCCTGGCGAACTTGTCATCTTCTAATAGAAGGTCTGGGGTAGAATTGAATATTGACCTTCTGTTCTGTTCAAGCAAAAAGTATAATTACCAATTTGCTTCTTCTCCCTTTTGTGGTCTGAAGGAATGAGATTTGAATAACTTAAACATTTTCTCCAAATGACAATTATTGAGGCTTTGTAGTATCCAATAATGAAGTGGGCATAAGAATATTCCTTGGATTAAGGAAGCCAGAAAATCCACCTGAGCAGGCCAAACGGCGTGGAGAGATGGGAGAAACTGCAATGACGATTACTGAATGGAACCTGGGACCTGAATACCACGTGTTCAAGTTCCCTTAGAAACCCTCAAACTCTATAGACTTTCATGATCTAAACAACCATTTTGCTTGATCTATGACAAAACCCTGACTTCTCAGGAATAAAATGGTCATCAGGAGTCTGGTATGAGAACACTTGTCTTGTCACAGAATTAGAATATCGTCCGGATAAATGAGCAGGCAATAACCTGAAATCTTAGATGGTTTATGGTTGGTTTTAGAGGTTGGTGAAACACCAAGGAGCTGAAGAAAGGCGGAATGTGAGTTGGAAAATGTATTCTCTTTAAAAGTGAAGAAATGTGTGAAAAGGCGGGTGGATTGGCACCAGGACATGCGTGCCCTTTAAATCTAGATGCCTCCTGCGGTTGGAGGCAATCTCGAAAATGGCTTCCCATGTTGAAATGGCGTTACATCACATCGTGGTTGAATTGTCAAAGGATTATTATCTGGGTCAGTTTTTCTGTTCTTTTTCACAAGAAATATTGGCCTAAGAATACTGACGGATTGTAAACTGTTCTGTGACTCCCTTTGATAATAACTCACCAACTTTACAGGAAATGTGTGTCTTGTGTGACGGAAGTATAGCGTGAGGAAACCAAGTCTCAAGCAGGTTAAAACTCTGTGGTAGCCCCTCACCCCCCTAATGTTTCAAGGGTGTGGAATTCCTATGACGTATTGTTTGGTGTCGAGGACTACAAGTTTTCATGTTTGTTTCGTCCTTGGGACAAGTAGTCCCAGCCCCCTGCAGCGCAAGCCCTTTGGCTAACGGCTTACCAGAACCGAGCTGTCTGCAGTTAAGTCATATTTGTGTCCATAGGTTGATGCCATTGCAACTTGTATTTATGGTTTATTAATGCAAAGCCTTTATTATTAGCTTGAGCGCTCTAAATAAATGCTGTAAGGTCACACTGCACCACTGACAGTAGATCCAGTAAAAAATGTGTGCGCGCACGTTTGAAAAGTTTAACAATATGAGGCTAAGTATAATGCTTCCGGAATGTTCTTTGAATAGATGCAAATGTTTGCAGAAGCTTGTAAGCAAGAGTGATAATTCTTTGCTTTCAAAAATAAAATGTGCAGAACAAAAACACAAAGAAAAATGTTTTGTTAAATTACTGTGAAAATGTAGGTACTGTTTCTTTGAAGCATCATTTAGTAAACTGTTGATGCATGCTAGAATTTCCAAAAAATATTCATAATGAAAAATCAATGTAACCATTTTCAACAAGAATATGGGAAACATGAAAATAAGTGAGCACTGGCAAAGCCAACTGATCCTGCATTGGTGGTCAGTCTCTTGGTTTTGTCAATGCGTGTCTAGTTTTGACATTGCTTTTTCAACACTTGATTGTAGTGGGAGCTGCCAGGCCCTCACCATTGTAACAAGCATTGGCAAACAGCAGTAGTTCCTGGCACTGAACAAAACTAGTTTGTGTGCCAATATGCTCCTTGTGGAAGAGCAGAATGCGATCACTCACAGTAAAGCCAGCCGATAGATGGATTGAGAGAAAAATAGAATTTTAATACAAACAAAATGTCTTGGTTAGCGCCAGACCTAATTTGGGGCCCAATTCTTAAAGAAAGTCATAAAAGCGCACCCAGGGTCTATGCTTTTGCATTAGTGGCTTTCATGAATTCACAAGAATGTACAGAAGTAGAGCAGGAAATCGTACTCCAGGAACATATTTGGGAACTGTATTTTAGCACGGACAGATATGCATGTGCGTGTGTGCGTGTAGAATTGCTCATGCGAAAATCTATTGAGTGGTTTACAAGTTCACTTTCCCCTCCAACCACTTTTTCCCTCACCCCTGGAAGAACTTCTACTTCTGCCCGTGTCAGGAGTGGATTTTCAACCTTTCTCAGTAGGGGGAAAGATTAGAGAAGAGCTGGTGAAAATCTTTAAAACATGCAAGTTAGTAGGTTTGCAGACTCGAAGGCATTCCAGCCCTGGAACTATTGCTTACTGCTGCCTCCATCCCCAGTATGTAGACCCGGCAAAATAAGGAAATCGCTCTAGTAGGGCTTGAAACTGCTAGCATTCAAGCCCTACTCCAGCTTTAGCCCTGGCAGAGTCAGAGAGGCTATTGTCAGAGCTCCTACATAATGAGATCGCTGCCATCATTTGTTGCGCTACGTGGCACCAAGGGGACAAGTAGATTTTTTTTTTTTTTTATTAACAGGACAGGTAGATTTATGAAGCAACCTGTCCCATGGACAAGTAGATCATTTATTAAATTCCACACCCCTGTTTATAGAATCCAGGGCTCTGTGGAAATTTGAAGCCTTGTTGGATAAAAGATTGTAATTCGCCAGCGCGCATTCTGTAGTGGTTTCCCACTTTTCGTTGGTAACTTTTGGTCTGGTGCGATCTCTAAAGTGGCTTCTGGCACCCCTCACCTTTAGGGCTAGGCATTGGTCTACTGGTATCGGGACTGGCCTCCTCTGCTGGAGAGCTGGGACTGTGTCGCTGTCCATAGCTGGTAGGGCAGCCCCTGTTCTGCCAGGGCCTGACAATCATGTTATCCAAATGCCCTTTTTTAAGGGATTGATGCGCCTTATCAGTCCATTTTAATATATATATTAACATACTTGTTGATTTCATTCACATTGTAAAGTGATCATCAAATTATTCCCATGTTGGGCGTCCTTCCTCCATGGAAACTACTGCCATCATTGTTGGATCCAGGTTTAAGTATGATTCCTCGGTCGTCTCCGTAGAGACCACTGTGTTCGCATTGTCAGCAAGGCACAGGGCCTTTTGTGTCCAGTTGGAAACCTCTAATGCTTCAGTTGTGAAGGAGCCATTGTTTGTTTTTTCAGTCATTTAAAATGTCTGTTATGGGACACATGGTGTCCAGAACTTTATCTTCCAGGCCGACTAGGCCCAGCTAGTTCCCATATTTAGAGAAGTAACTCTGTAATTCTGGATCTCTTGCAGAAGTTGATAAATTATGTTCCGCCGTTAAAGGTTTTGAGTGCTTCAAGTTCTGTTGGCTTCTATTCGCTTTTCCTAAAGGCGACCTCATATCTGGCTGAGCAATCTGATGGGATGGTAAATGGGTCCCAAGCAAAGGCCCCGAAGCATCCTGGATTTGACAAGGAGATTATGAACCTGTCTTTTCTTTTGTAAATATAGATAACCTTTTTATTTGTTTTTATCGGGCCCTAACCAGTCGGGGTCTGAATGCAGCTTGTTGCCTGAATCTGAAACTGGAAATTGCGGTGCTATAATCTTCTCCAGCATTGGGTCTTTCGTAGATTCTCACGCTAGAATAATTCCCCTTCAGCAGACTGGGGACTTCTGTTTTTTTCAACAG
Organism: Pleurodeles waltl; assembly: GCF_031143425.1. Taxonomy (NCBI): domain Eukaryota; kingdom Metazoa; phylum Chordata; class Amphibia; order Caudata; family Salamandridae; genus Pleurodeles; species Pleurodeles waltl. The sequence continues at coordinate 22,385,982 of NC_090451.1, read as the reverse complement.
CAGTACATATAACATACCATCAGCGTATACTCAACCTATAGCCTTCCATAGTAAACCAATGGGCATCTTTTGCAGCCCATCATTATCTTTATATGACCCAAACTTCAGCCCATTAAAATGCTCTCCCACCTGCTGACCTCCCACTGAACCTTTCTTCTGTGGCTGGAATGGTCCCCTACAGTATGTGGGAAATGGTACGTTATAGCGCATGGATGCACCCCCCATCTGGAGGGTCCCTCAGGTGGGACACCGTGTCATCCAGGGACCTGCCTGCCTTCAGCAGTTGTTTTACAGCCTCAGAACCTTGTGAGCGATGATCCTGCCAGACCTGAATGCCCTTTAATCCTAGATAGTGGGGGTTTGGGCTTTGACCGTGGGGAGGGGGTGGGGTTCATGGAAATTGTACCATGTGGCAATAGGGACTTTTAGTGGCTGAAGGAAAACACCATTTAGGCGGGATAACCCCAGGAGGCAAGGTGTGGGCTCGAGTAGTTATCTTCTGCCGATGTTCTGCAGAAAAGACTCCACTGAGCTAATCACAGCAGACTATACTGCATTATTCAGTTTTTTTCTGTGCAGAAATAATTTTTTTTTTCATCCGTTCCCTTGTTTTATGCGGGGTCTTTTTTTGTATAGAAAATATTCTGGTTTTCATTGAATGAGAAAATCCTCCCGGTTGTATCCTATAAAAGCGCTCTGCCTCGACAGTGACAATGCATTAGTTAAATTTCCCCAAAGAACGCGTCCTTCCTCGGAGTAGTAAAAGTGACTCCGCGCCCTTTGCCCCGAGCCGCGCCTCTGCTCAAACGAGGGACTCTGCAAGACGATTCCGTGAACCTTGTTAGAAGTTCTTGGAACCGGTTTGAAAAAGCCCGCTCCAGCGCTGAGAAGGGAAGGTGCGGCCTCGAGGCGCTCGTCGTGGCCTTCAGCGGGGCAAAGGCGAAACGTTGTGCCTGCATGGGGGGAAAGCTGCTCATGAAACATTGCTGGAGCTCCCAGAGTAAACTCCCACGAAACCGTCACTCACTGACAGAATATCAGGCCGCGGCAGAATGAACCTATCCTGCTGGCAGCAGAAAGAAAGAGGACATGGTGGCCTACCAAGGGCCTATATATATGTGATTAAACAGCAAGGTAGACTGCATCATACAAGCCTCTGGTCTTGACACTATCAGGGTCACCAGTGACCCCCCCATCTTCAGCATTGTGAAGTGGCTTGTTGTGATGGGCCCAGGACTCCTTGCAACCCCGTCCTGGAGGTCGCCGCCCCTGGGTTTGACCATCCTGTGCCCATTGCTGGGTTGGCACTGTCTCTGGGTGTGAGCGCCAAAGGACTGCTGCTGTCACGTTTATTTAAAAGGCCCCTTTCCTCCTGGGAAGTGCGCATGGCGGGGGGCTTGTAGCGTGGACCCCGGCTTTGAGGCGCTGCATGTTTGCACTGTCCTGGTTCACTTCCTGCAAGGGTCTGCCTGGTGCTCGTGTGCCAGGGTTTCTTTGATGAAGTTTTGGGGTGCCTGGATTTTCACCATGTAATGTGATCATTTACACTCCCCAAACCCAGGAAAGCTGCAGAAAGGATGGCACAGCCGGTCTCTGCAGTTGTACCTCCTCCGAAGGGGTTCTCTGCTCTGTGGCACTGCAGAGGAAACAATAGTTTTCTGCATAAAGTATCTTCTGCAAACCTTGTTATTCACAAACACGTGTGACAGACGTGGTCACAAAACCTATCGTGTTCATATTTTCCTGCAGAAGAGGTAACACGTGTACAGCCTGAGCTGTCCATGAACCCTTGCGGCCGGTGGAGTGCCCGCTGCCCACCCATTCTGTTATGAATGTGGCACCTTAACTGCACCAGGTGTGCCCCCCCCCTTTCCTCCCTGTGCCCCAGGAGTCCACCTGCACCTCACTTCTGAGGGGAAACCTGGGGTAGCCTTCTCCTGGAGTGGCTCACTGATGTGTGCGGGCCTCTGCTCTTGCTCTGACTGCGCGTGTCACAGTGATGTGAGCGTGTAACCGCAGGTGCTCAGACCACACGTGTCAGTGATGTATGTAACCGCAGGTGCGCAGACCGTGTGTGCCTCAGGAATGTGTGCATGTATCCGCAGGTGCCTAGACTTGCGTGTGTCACAGTGATGTGTGTGTATCCGCAGGTGCCTAGACCGTGCGTGTGTCTCAGTGATGTGTGCGTGTAACTGCAGGTGCGCAGACCGTGTGTGCCTCAGGAATGTGCATGTATCCGCAGGTGCGCAGACCACACGTGTCGGTGATGTATGTATCCGCAGGTGCGCAGACCGTGTGTGCCTCAGGAATGTGTGCATGTATCCGCAGGTGCGCAGACCACACGTGTCACAGTGATGTGTGTATCCGCAGGTGCGCAGACCGTGTGTGTGTCTCAGTGATGTCTGCATATATCCGCTGGTGCCTTGACTGTGCGCGTGTCTCAGTGATGTGTGTATCCGCAGGTGCGCAGACCGTGTGTCTCAGTGATGTGTGCATGTATCCGCAGGTGACTAGACCATGCGTGTGTCTCAGTGATGTGTGCATGTATCCGCAGGTGCCTAGACCGTGCGTGTGTCAGTGATGTGTGTCGATCCGCAGGTGCGCAGACCGTGCGCGTGTCACAGTGATGTGTGTATCCGCAGGTGCGCAGACCGTGTGTCACAGTGATGTGTGCATGTATCCGCAGGTGCCTAGACCGTGCGTGTGTCTCAGTGATGTGTGCGTGTATCTGATCCGCAGGTGCGCAGACCGTGTGTCTCAGTGATGTGTGTGTATCCGCAGGTGCCTAGACCGTGCATGTGTCTCAGTGATGTGTGCGTGTATCCGCAGGTGCGCAGACCGTGTGTCTGTGATGTGTGCATGTATCCGCAGGTGCCTAGACCGTGCGTGTGTCTCAGTGATGTGTACTTGTATCCGCAGGTGCGCAGACCGTGCGTGTGTCTCAGTGATGTGTGTGTATCCGCAGGTGCGCAGACCGTGTCTCTCAGTGATGTGTGCATGTATCTGCAGGCGCGCAGACCACACGTGTCACAGTGATGTGTGCGTGTATCCGCAGGTGCGCAGACCGTGTGTCTCAGTGATGTGTGTGTATCCGCAGGTACGCAGACCGTGTGTCTCAGTGATGTGTGCATGTATCCGCAGCTGCCTAGACCGTGCGTGTGTCTCAGTGATGTGTGCGTGTATCCGCAGGTGCGCAGACCGTGCGTGTGTCTCAGTGATGTGTGTATCCGCAGGTGCGCAGACCGTGTCTCTCAGTGATGTGCGCATGTATCCTCAGGCGCGCAGACCACACGTGTCCCAGTGATGTGTGCGTGTATCCTCAGGCGCGCAGACCACCCGTGTCACAGTGATGTGTGCATGTATCCGCAGTTGCCTAGACCGTGCGTGTGTCTCAGTGATGTGTGTGTATCCGCAGGTGCGCAGACCGTGTCTCAGTGATGTGTGCATGTATCCGCAGGCGCGCAGACCACACGTGTCAGTTATGTGTGCGTGTATCCGCAGGTGCCTAGACCGTGCGTGTGTCACAGTGATGTGTGTATCCGCAGGTGCGCAGACCGTGTGTCTCAGTGATGTGTGCGTGTATCCGCAGGTGCGCAGACTGTGTGTCACAGTGATGTGTGCGTGTATCCGCAGGTGCCTAGACCGTGTGTGTGTCACAGTGATGTGTGTATCCGCAGGTGCGCAGACCGTGTGTCTCAGTGATGTGTGCGTGTATCCGCAGGTGCGCAGACTGTGTGTCTCAGTGATGTGTGTGTGTGTATCCGCAGGTGCGCAGACCACACGTGTCACAGTGATGTGTGCATGTATCCGCAGGTGCCTAGACCGTGCGTGTCTCGGTGATGTGTGCATGTATCCGCAGGTGCCTAGACCGTGCGTGTGTCTCAGTGATGTGTGCATGTATCCGCAGGTGCGCAGACCGTGCGTGTGTCTCAGTGATGTGTGTATCCGCAGGTGCGCAGACCGTGTCTCTCAGTGATGTGCGCATGTATCCTCAGGCGCGCAGACCACACGTGTCAGTGATGTGTGCGTGTATCCTCAGGCGCGCAGACCACACGTGTCACAGTGATGTGTGCATGTATCCGCAGTTGCCTAGACCGTGCGTGTGTCTCAGTGATGTGTGTGTTTTCGCAGGTGCGCAGACCGTGTCTGTGATGTGTGCATGTATCCGCAGGCGCGCAGACCACACGTGTCACAGTGATGTGTGCGTGTATCCGCAGGTGCCTAGACCGTGCATGTGTCACAGTGATGTGTGTATCCGCAGGTGCGCAGACCGTGTGTCTCAGTGATGTGTGCGTGTATCCGCAGGTGCGCAGACTGTGTGTCACAGAGATGTGTGCGTGTATCCGCAGGTGCCTAGACCGTGCATGTGTCACAGTGATGTGTGTATCCGCAGGTGCGCAGACCGTGTGTCTCAGTGATGTGTGCGTGTATCCGCAGGTGCGCAGACCACACGTGTCAGTGATGTGTGCGTGTATCCACAGGTGCGCAGACCACACGTGTCACAGTGATGTGTGCATGTATCCGCAGTTGCCTAGACCGTGCGTGTGTCTCAGTGATGTGTGTATCCGCAGGTGCCTAGACCGTGCATGTGTCACAGTGATGTGTGTATCCGCAGGTGCGCAGACCGTGTGTCTCAGTGATGTGTGCGTGTATCCGCAGGTGCGCAGACCACACGTGTCAGTGATGTGTGCGTGTATCCACAGGTGCGCAGACCGTGTGTCTCAGTGATGTGCGTGTATCCACAGGTGCCTAGACTGTGCGTGTGTCAGTGGTGTGCGTGTATCCGCAGGCGCCTAGACTGTGCGTGTGTCAGTGATGTGTGCGTGTATCCACAGGTGTGCAGACCACACGTGTCAGTGATGTGTGCGTGTATCCGCAGGTGCCTAGACCGTGCGTGTGTCACAGTGATGTGTGTATCTGCAGGTGCGCAGACCGTGTGTCACAGTAATGTGTGCATGTATCCGCAGGTGCCTAGACCGTGCGTGTGTCTCAGTGATGTGTGTATCCGCAGGTGCCTAGACCGTGCGTGTGTCACAGTGATGTGTGTGTATCTGCAGGTGCCTAGACCGTGCGTGTGTCACAGTGATGTGTGTGTATCCGCAGGTGCCTAGACCGTGCGTATGTCACAGTGATGTGTGTATCCGCAGGTGCGCAGACCGTGTGTCTGTGATGTGTGCATGTATCCGCAGGTGCCTAGACCGTGCGTGTGTCAGTGATGTGTGCATGTATCCGCAGGTGCCTAGACCGTGCGTGTGTCTCAGTGATGTGTGTGTATCCGCAGGTGCCTAGACCGTGCGTGTGTCAGTGATGTGTGTGTATCCGCAGGTGCGCAGACCACACGTGCCACAGTGATGTGTGCGTGTATCCGCAGGTGCCTAGACCGTGCGTCACAGTGAGGTGTGTATCCGCAGGTGCGCAGACCGTGTGTCACAGTGATGTGTGAATCCGCAGGTGCGCAGACCACACATGTCACAGTGATGTGTGCATGTATCCGCAGGTGCCTAGACCGTGCGTGTGTCAGTGATGTGTGCGTGTATCCGTAGGTGCGCAGACCTTGCGTGTGTCTCAGTGATGTGTGCGTGTATCCGCAGGTGCATAGACCATGCGTGTGTCACAGTGATGTGTTTGTATCCGTAGGTGCGCAGACCACACGTGTCAGTGATGTGTGTGTATCTGCAGGTGCGCAGACCACACGTGTCACAGTGAAGTGTGTGTACCTGCAGGTGCGCAGACCGTGCGTGTGTCTCACTGATGTGTGTGTATCCGCAGGTGCCTAGACTGTGCGTGTGTCTCAGTGATGTGTCTGTATCCGCAGGTGCCTAGACCGTGCGTGTGTCTCAGTGATGTGTGCATGTATCCGCAGGTGCCTAGACCGTGCGTGTGTCTCAGTGATGTGTGCATGTATCCGCAGGTGCCTAGACCGTGCGTGTGTCTCAGTGATGTGTGCGTGTATCCGAAGGTGCGCAGACTGTGCGTGTGTCTCAGTGATGTGTGTGTCCGCAGGTGCGCAGACCGTGTGTCTTAGTGATGTGTGCATGTATCCGCAGGTGCCTAGACCGTGCGTGTGTCAGTGATGTGTGCATGTATCCGCAGGTGCCTAGACCATGCGTGTGTCTCAGTGATGTGTGTGTATCCGCAGGTGCCTAGACCGTGCGTGTGTCAGTGATGTGTGTGTATCCGCAGGTGCGCAGACCACACGTGTCTCAGTGATGTGTGTGTGTATCTGCAGGTGGGCAGACCGTGCGTGTGTCTCAGTGATGTGTGTATCCGCAGGTTCCTAGACCGTGCGTGTGTCTCACTGATGTGTGTATCCGCAGGTGCCTAGACCGTGCATGTGTCACAGTGATGTGTGTGTATCCACAGGTGCCTAGACCGTGCATGTGTCTCAGTGATGTGTGCGTGTATCTGCAGGTGGGCAGACCGTGCGTGTGTCTCAGTGATGTGTGTATCTGCAGGTGCCTAGACCGTGCGTGTCTCAGTGATGTGTGTATCCGCAGGTGCCTAGACCGTGCGTGTGTCACAGTGATGTGTGTGTATCTGCAGGTGCCTAGACCGTGCGTGTGTCACAGTGATGTGTGTGTATCCGCAGGTGCCTAGACCGTGCGTGTGTGTCAGTGATGTGTGCGTGTATCCGCAGGTGCCTAGACCGTGCGTGTGTCTCAGTGATGTGTGCGTGTATCCGCAGGTGCCTAGACCGTGCGTGTGTCTCAGTGATGTGTGCGTGTATCTGCAGGTGGGCAGACCGTGCGTGTGTCTCAGTGATGTGTGTATCCGCAGGTGCCTAGACCGTGCGTGTCTCAGTGATGTGTGTATCTGCAGGTGCCTAGACCGTGCGTGTGTCACAGTGATGTGTGTGTATCCGCAGGTGCCTAGACCGTGCGTGTGTCACAGTGATGTTTGTGTATCCGCAGGTGCCTAGACCGTGCGTGTGTCTCAGTGATGTGTGTATCCGCAGGTGCCTAGACCGTGCGTGTGTCTCAGTGATGTGTGTATCCGCAGGTGCCTAGACCGTGCGTGTGTCAGTGATGTGTGTGTATCCGCAGGTGCGCAGACCACACGTGTCACAGTGATGTGTGCGTGTATCCGCAGGTGCCTAGACCGTGCGTGTGTCTCAGTGATGTGTACTTGTATCCGCAGGTGCGCAGACCGTGCGTGTGTCTCAGTGATGTGTGTGTATCCGCAGGTGCGCAGACCGTGTCTCTCAGTGATGTGTGCATGTATCTGCAGGCGCGCAGACCACACGTGTCACAGTGATGTGTGCGTGTATCCGCAGGTGCGCAGACCGTGTGTCTCAGTGATGTGTGTGTATCCGCAGGTACGCAGACCGTGTGTCTCAGTGATGTGTGCATGTATCCGCAGCTGCCTAGACCGTGCGTGTGTCTCAGTGATGTGTGCGTGTATCCGCAGGTGCGCAGACCGTGCGTGTGTCTCAGTGATGTGTGTATCCGCAGGTGCGCAGACCGTGTCTCTCAGTGATGTGCGCATGTATCCTCAGGCGCGCAGACCACACGTGTCCCAGTGATGTGTGCGTGTATCCTCAGGCGCGCAGACCACCCGTGTCACAGTGATGTGTGCATGTATCCGCAGTTGCCTAGACCGTGCGTGTGTCTCAGTGATGTGTGTGTATCCGCAGGTGCGCAGACCGTGTCTCAGTGATGTGTGCATGTATCCGCAGGCGCGCAGACCACACGTGTCAGTTATGTGTGCGTGTATCCGCAGGTGCCTAGACCGTGCGTGTGTCACAGTGATGTGTGTATCCGCAGGTGCGCAGACCGTGTGTCTCAGTGATGTGTGCGTGTATCCGCAGGTGCGCAGACTGTGTGTCACAGTGATGTGTGCGTGTATCCGCAGGTGCCTAGACCGTGTGTGTGTCACAGTGATGTGTGTATCCGCAGGTGCGCAGACCGTGTGTCTCAGTGATGTGTGCGTGTATCCGCAGGTGCGCAGACTGTGTGTCTCAGTGATGTGTGTGTGTGTATCCGCAGGTGCGCAGACCACACGTGTCACAGTGATGTGTGCATGTATCCGCAGGTGCCTAGACCGTGCGTGTCTCGGTGATGTGTGCATGTATCCGCAGGTGCCTAGACCGTGCGTGTGTCTCAGTGATGTGTGCATGTATCCGCAGGTGCGCAGACCGTGCGTGTGTCTCAGTGATGTGTGTATCCGCAGGTGCGCAGACCGTGTCTCTCAGTGATGTGCGCATGTATCCTCAGGCGCGCAGACCACACGTGTCAGTGATGTGTGCGTGTATCCTCAGGCGCGCAGACCACACGTGTCACAGTGATGTGTGCATGTATCCGCAGTTGCCTAGACCGTGCGTGTGTCTCAGTGATGTGTGTGTTTTCGCAGGTGCGCAGACCGTGTCTGTGATGTGTGCATGTATCCGCAGGCGCGCAGACCACACGTGTCACAGTGATGTGTGCGTGTATCCGCAGGTGCCTAGACCGTGCATGTGTCACAGTGATGTGTGTATCCGCAGGTGCGCAGACCGTGTGTCTCAGTGATGTGTGCGTGTATCCGCAGGTGCGCAGACTGTGTGTCACAGAGATGTGTGCGTGTATCCGCAGGTGCCTAGACCGTGCATGTGTCACAGTGATGTGTGTATCCGCAGGTGCGCAGACCGTGTGTCTCAGTGATGTGTGCGTGTATCCGCAGGTGCGCAGACCACACGTGTCAGTGATGTGTGCGTGTATCCACAGGTGCGCAGACCACACGTGTCACAGTGATGTGTGCATGTATCCGCAGTTGCCTAGACCGTGCGTGTGTCTCAGTGATGTGTGTATCCGCAGGTGCCTAGACCGTGCATGTGTCACAGTGATGTGTGTATCCGCAGGTGCGCAGACCGTGTGTCTCAGTGATGTGTGCGTGTATCCGCAGGTGCGCAGACCACACGTGTCAGTGATGTGTGCGTGTATCCACAGGTGCGCAGACCGTGTGTCTCAGTGATGTGCGTGTATCCACAGGTGCCTAGACTGTGCGTGTGTCAGTGGTGTGCGTGTATCCGCAGGCGCCTAGACTGTGCGTGTGTCAGTGATGTGTGCGTGTATCCACAGGTGTGCAGACCACACGTGTCAGTGATGTGTGCGTGTATCCGCAGGTGCCTAGACCGTGCGTGTGTCACAGTGATGTGTGTATCTGCAGGTGCGCAGACCGTGTGTCACAGTAATGTGTGCATGTATCCGCAGGTGCCTAGACCGTGCGTGTGTCTCAGTGATGTGTGTATCCGCAGGTGCCTAGACCGTGCGTGTGTCACAGTGATGTGTGTGTATCTGCAGGTGCCTAGACCGTGCGTGTGTCACAGTGATGTGTGTGTATCCGCAGGTGCCTAGACCGTGCGTATGTCACAGTGATGTGTGTATCCGCAGGTGCGCAGACCGTGTGTCTGTGATGTGTGCATGTATCCGCAGGTGCCTAGACCGTGCGTGTGTCAGTGATGTGTGCATGTATCCGCAGGTGCCTAGACCGTGCGTGTGTCTCAGTGATGTGTGTGTATCCGCAGGTGCCTAGACCGTGCGTGTGTCAGTGATGTGTGTGTATCCGCAGGTGCGCAGACCACACGTGCCACAGTGATGTGTGCGTGTATCCGCAGGTGCCTAGACCGTGCGTCACAGTGAGGTGTGTATCCGCAGGTGCGCAGACCGTGTGTCACAGTGATGTGTGAATCCGCAGGTGCGCAGACCACACATGTCACAGTGATGTGTGCATGTATCCGCAGGTGCCTAGACCGTGCGTGTGTCAGTGATGTGTGCGTGTATCCGTAGGTGCGCAGACCTTGCGTGTGTCTCAGTGATGTGTGCGTGTATCCGCAGGTGCATAGACCATGCGTGTGTCACAGTGATGTGTTTGTATCCGTAGGTGCGCAGACCACACGTGTCAGTGATGTGTGTGTATCTGCAGGTGCGCAGACCACACGTGTCACAGTGAAGTGTGTGTACCTGCAGGTGCGCAGACCGTGCGTGTGTCTCACTGATGTGTGTGTATCCGCAGGTGCCTAGACTGTGCGTGTGTCTCAGTGATGTGTCTGTATCCGCAGGTGCCTAGACCGTGCGTGTGTCTCAGTGATGTGTGCATGTATCCGCAGGTGCCTAGACCGTGCGTGTGTCTCAGTGATGTGTGCATGTATCCGCAGGTGCCTAGACCGTGCGTGTGTCTCAGTGATGTGTGCGTGTATCCGAAGGTGCGCAGACTGTGCGTGTGTCTCAGTGATGTGTGTGTCCGCAGGTGCGCAGACCGTGTGTCTTAGTGATGTGTGCATGTATCCGCAGGTGCCTAGACCGTGCGTGTGTCAGTGATGTGTGCATGTATCCGCAGGTGCCTAGACCATGCGTGTGTCTCAGTGATGTGTGTGTATCCGCAGGTGCCTAGACCGTGCGTGTGTCAGTGATGTGTGTGTATCCGCAGGTGCGCAGACCACACGTGTCTCAGTGATGTGTGTGTGTATCTGCAGGTGGGCAGACCGTGCGTGTGTCTCAGTGATGTGTGTATCCGCAGGTTCCTAGACCGTGCGTGTGTCTCACTGATGTGTGTATCCGCAGGTGCCTAGACCGTGCATGTGTCACAGTGATGTGTGTGTATCCACAGGTGCCTAGACCGTGCATGTGTCTCAGTGATGTGTGCGTGTATCTGCAGGTGGGCAGACCGTGCGTGTGTCTCAGTGATGTGTGTATCTGCAGGTGCCTAGACCGTGCGTGTCTCAGTGATGTGTGTATCCGCAGGTGCCTAGACCGTGCGTGTGTCACAGTGATGTGTGTGTATCTGCAGGTGCCTAGACCGTGCGTGTGTCACAGTGATGTGTGTGTATCCGCAGGTGCCTAGACCGTGCGTGTGTGTCAGTGATGTGTGCGTGTATCCGCAGGTGCCTAGACCGTGCGTGTGTCTCAGTGATGTGTGCGTGTATCCGCAGGTGCCTAGACCGTGCGTGTGTCTCAGTGATGTGTGCGTGTATCTGCAGGTGGGCAGACCGTGCGTGTGTCTCAGTGATGTGTGTATCCGCAGGTGCCTAGACCGTGCGTGTCTCAGTGATGTGTGTATCTGCAGGTGCCTAGACCGTGCGTGTGTCACAGTGATGTGTGTGTATCCGCAGGTGCCTAGACCGTGCGTGTGTCACAGTGATGTTTGTGTATCCGCAGGTGCCTAGACCGTGCGTGTGTCTCAGTGATGTGTGTATCCGCAGGTGCCTAGACCGTGCGTGTGTCTCAGTGATGTGTGTATCCGCAGGTGCCTAGACCGTGCGTGTGTCAGTGATGTGTGTGTATCCGCAGGTGCGCAGACCACACGTGTCACAGTGATGTGTGCGTGTATCCGCAGGTGCCTAGACCGTGCATGCGTCACAGTGAGGTGTGTATCCGCAGGTGCCTAGACCGTGCGTATGTCACAGTGATGTGTGTATCCGCAGGTGCGCAGACCGTGTGTCTGTGATTTGTGCATGTATCCGCAGGTGCCTAGACCGTGCGTGTGTGTCAGTGATGTGTGCGTGTATCCGCAGGTGCCTAGACCGTGCGTGTGTCTCAGTGATGTGTGCGTGTATCCGCAGGTGCCTAGACCGTGCGTGTGTCTCAGTGATGTGTGCGTGTATCTGCAGGTGGGCAGACCGTGCGTGTGTCTCAGTGATGTGTGTATCCGCAGGTGCCTAGACTGTGCGTGTCTCAGTGATGTGTGTATCTGCAGGTGCCTAGACCGTGCGTGTGTCACAGTGATGTGTGTGTATCCGCAGGTGCCTAGACCGTGCGTGTGTCACAGTGATGTGTGTGTATCCGCAGGTGCCTAGACCGTGCGTGTGTCTCAGTGATGTGTGTATCCGCAGGTGCCTAGACCGTGCGTGTGTCTCAGTGATGTGTGTATCCGCAGGTGCCTAGACCGTGCGTGTGTCAGTGATGTGTGTGTATCCGCAGGTGCGCAGACCACACGTGTCACAGTGATGTGTGCGTGTATCCGCAGGTGCCTAGACCGTGCATGCGTCACAGTGAGGTGTGTATCCGCAGGTGCCTAGACCGTGCGTATGTCACAGTGATGTGTGTATCCGCAGGTGCGCAGACCGTGTGTCTGTGATTTGTGCATGTATCCGCAGGTGCCTAGACCGTGCGTGTGTCAGTGATGTGTGCATGTATCCGCAGGTGCCTAGACCGTGCGTGTGTCTCAGTGATGTGTGTGTATCCGCAGGTGCCTAGACCGTGCGTGTGTCAGTGATGTGTGTGTATCCGCAGGTGCGCAGACCACACGTGTCACAGTGATGTGTGCGTGTATCCGCAGGTGCCTAGACCGTGCGTCACAGTGAGGTGTGTATCCGCAGGTGCGCAGACCGTGTGTCACAGTGATGTGTGAATCCGCAGGTGCGCAGACCACACATGTCACAGTGATGTGTGCATGTATCCGCAGGTGCCTAGACCGTGCGTGTGTCACAGTGATGTGTGCGTGTATCCGTAGGTGCGCAGACCTTGCGTGTGTCTCAGTGATGTGTGCGTGTATCCGCAGGTGCATAGACCATGCGTGTGTCACAGTGATGTGTTTGTATCCGTAGGTGCGCAGACCACACGTGTCAGTGATGTGTGTGTATCTGCAGGTGCGCAGACCACACGTGTCACAGTGAAGTGTGTGTACCTGCAGGTGCGCAGACCGTGCGTGTGTCTCACTGATGTGTGTGTATCCGCAGGTGCCTAGACTGTGCGTGTGTCTCAGTGATGTGTCTGTATCCGCAGGTGCCTAGACCGTGCGTGTGTCTCAGTGATGTGTGCATGTATCCGCAGGTGCCTAGACCGTGCGTGTGTCTCAGTGATGTGTGCATGTATCCGCAGGTGCGCAGACCGTGTGTCTTAGTGATGTGTGCATGTATCCGCAGGTGCCTAGACCGTGTGTGTGTCACAGTGATGTGTGTGTATCTGCAGGTGCCTAGACCGTGCGTGTGTCAGTGATGTGTGCATGTATCCGCAGGTGCCTAGACCGTGCGTGTGTCTCAGTGATGTGTGCGTGTATCCGCAGATGCCTAGACCGTGCGTGTGTCTCAGTGATGTGTGCGTGTATCTGCAGGTGCGCAGACCGTGTGTCTCAGTGATGTGTGCATGTATCCGCAGGTGCCTAGACCGTGCGTGTGTCAGTGATGTGTGCATGTATCCGCAGGTGCCTAGACCATGCGTGTGTCACAGTGATGTGTGTGTATCCGCAGGTGCCTAGACCGTGCGTGTGTCAGTGATGTGTGTGCATCCGCAGGTGCGCAGACCACACGTGTCTCAGTGATGTGTGCGTGTATCTGCAGGTGGGCAGACCGTGCGTGTGTCTCAGTGATGTGTGTATCCGCAGGTTCCTAGACCGTGCGTGTGTCTCAGTGATGTGTGTATCCGCAGGTGCCTAGACCGTGCGTGTGTCACAGTGATGTGTGTGTATCCACAGGTGCCTAGACCGTGCGTGTGTCTCAGTGATGTGTGCGTGTATCTGCAGGTGGGCAGACCGTGCGTGTGTCTCAGTGATGTGTGTATCCGCAGGTGCCTAGACCGTGCATGTCTCAGTGATGTGTGTATCCGCAGGTGCCTAGACCGTGCGTGTGTCACAGTGATGTGTGTGTATCTGCAGGTGCCTAGACCGTGCGTGTGTCACAGTGATGTGTGTGTATCCGCAGGTGCCTAGACCGTGCGTGTGTCACAGTGATGTGTGCGTGTATCCGCAGGTGCCTAGACCGTGCGTGTGTCTCAGTGATGTGTGCGTGTATCCGCAGGTGCCTAGACCGTGCGTGTGTCTCAGTGATGTGTGCGTGTATCCGCAGGTGCCTAGACCGTGCGTGTGTCTCAGTGATGTGTGCGTGTATCTGCAGGTGGGCAGACCGTGCGTGTGTCTCAGTGATGTGTGCGTGTATCCGCAGGTGCCTAGACCGTGCGTGTCTCAGTGATGTGTGTATCTGCAGGTGCCTAGACCGTGCGTGTCTCAGTGATGTGTGTATCTGCAGGTGCCTAGACCGTGCGTGTGTCACAGTGATGTGTGTGTATCCGCAGGTGCCTAGACCGTGCGTGTGTCACAGTGATGTGTGTGTATCCGCAGGTGCCTAGACCGTGCGTGTGTCTCAGTGATGTGTGTATCCGCAGGTGCCTAGACCGTGCGTGTGTCTCAGTGATGTGTGTATCCGCAGGTGCCTAGACCGTGCGTGTGTCAGTGATGTGTGTGTATCCGCAGGTGCGCAGACCACAGGTGTCACAGTGATGTGTGCGTGTATCCGCAGGTGCCTAGACCGTGCATGCGTCACAGTGAGGTGTGTATCCGCAGGTGCGCAGACCGTGTGTCACAGTGATGTGTGAATCCGCAGGTGCGCAGACCACACATGTCACAGTGATGTGTGCATGTATCCGCAGGTGCCTAGACCGTGCGTGTGTCACAGTGATGTGTGCGTGTATCCGTAGGTGTCTAGACCGTGCGTGTGTCTCAGTGATGTGTGCGTGTATCCGCAGGTTCCTAGACCGTGCGTGTGTCTCAGTGATGTGTGCGTGTATCTGCAGGTGCGCAGACCGTGCGTGTGTCTGTGATGTGTGCATGTATCCGCAGGTGCCTAGACCGTGCGTGTGTCTCAGTGATGTGTGCGTGTATCCGAAGGTGCGCAGACCGTGCGTGTGTCTCAGTGATGTGTGTATCCGCAGGTGCGCAGACCACACGTGTCACAGTGATGTGTTCGTGTATCCGCAGGTGCCTAGACCGTGCGTGTCAGTGGTGTGCGTGTATCCGAAAGTGCGCAGACCGTGCGTGTGTCTCAGTGATGTGTGCGTGTATCCGCAGGTGCCTAGACCGTGCGTGTGTCTCAGTGATGTGTGTGTATCCGCAGGTGCCTAGACCGTGCGTGTCTCTCAGTGATGTGTGCGTGTATCCGCAGGTGCCTAGACCGTGCGTGTGTCACAGTGATGTGTGTGTATCCACAGGTCCCTAGACCGTGCGTGTGTCTCAGTGATGTGTGCATGTATCCGCAGGTGCCTAGACCGTGCGTGTGTCTCAGTGATGTGTGCATGTATCCGAAGGTGCGCAGACTGTGCGTGTGTCTCAGTGATGTGTGCGTGTATCCGAAGGTGCGCAGACCGTGCGTGTGTCTCAGTGATGTGTGTATCCGCAAGTGCGCAGACCGTGTGTCTTAGTGATGTGTGCATGTATCCGCAGGTGCCTAGACCGTGTGTGTGTCACAGTGATGTGTGTGTATCCGCAGGTGCGCAGACAACACGTGTCAGTGATGTGTGTGTATCCGCAGGTGCCTAGACCGTGCGTGTGTCACAGTGATGTGTGTGTATCCGCAGGTGCCCAGACCGTGCGTGTGTCTCAGTGATGTGTGCATGTATCCGCAGGTGCCTAGACCGTGCGTGTGTCTCAGTGATGTGTGCGTGTATCCGAAGGTGCGCAGACCGTGCGTGTGTCTCAGTGATGTGTGTGTCCGCAGGTGCGCAGACCGCGTGTCTTAGTGATGTGTGCATGTATCCGCAGGTGCCTAGACCGTGTGTGTGTCAGTGATGTGTGTGTATCCGCAGGTGCCTAGACGTGGGTGTGTCACAGTGATGTGTGTGTATCCGTAGGTGCCTAGACCGTGCGTGTGTCTCAGTGATGTGTCCGTGTATCCGCAGGTGCCTAGACCGTGCGTGTCTCTCAGTGATGTGTGTGTATCCGCAGGTGCCTAGACCGTGCGTGTGTCACAGTGATGCGTGTGTATCCGCAGGTGCCTAGACCGTGCGCGTGTCTCAGTGATGTGTGCGTGTATCCGCAGGTGCCTAGACCATGCGTGTGCCTCAGTGATGTGTGTGTCTCCGCAGATGCGCAGACCACACGTGTCACAGTGATGTGTGTGTATCTGCAGATGCGCAGACCACAGATGCGCAGACCACACGTGTCACAGTGATGTGTGTGTATCTGCAGATGCGCAGACCACACGTGTCACAGTGATGTGTGCATCTGCAGATGCGCAGACCACACGTGTCACAGTGATGTGTGTGTATCCGAAGTGCGCAGACCGTGCGTGTGTCACAGTGATGTGTGTGTATCCACAGGTGCGCAGACCGTGCGTGTGTCACAGTGATGTGTGTGTATCCGCAGGTGCCTAGACCATGCGTGTGTCACAGTGATGTGTGTGTATCTGAAGGTGGGCAGACCGTGCGTTTGTCTCAGTGATGTGTGTATCCGCAGGTGCCTAGACCGTGCGTGTGTCTCAGTGATGTGTGTATCCGCAGGTGCCTAGACCGTGCGTGTGTCTCAGTGATGTGTGCGTGTATCTGCAGGTGCGCAGACCGTGCGTGTGTCTCAGTGATGTGTGCGTGTATCCGCAGGTGCGCAGACCACACGTGTCACAGTGATGTGTGCGTGTATCCGCAGGTGCCTAGACCGTGCGTGTCAGTGGTGTGCGTGTATCCGAAAGTGCGCAGACCGTGCGTGTGCCTCAGTTATGTGTGTGTGTATCCGCAGGTGCCTAGACCGTGCGTGTGTCACAGTGATGTGTGTGTATCCGCAGGTGCCTAGACCGTGCGTGTGTCACAGTGATGTGTGCGTGTATCCGCAGGTGCCTAGACCGTGCGTGTGTCTCAGTGATGTGTGCGTGTATCCGCAGGTGCCTAGACCGTGCGTGTGTCTCAGTGATGTGTGCGTGTATCCGCAGGTGCCTAGACCGTGCGTGTGTCTCAGTGATGTGTGCGTGTATCCGCAGGTGCCTAGACCGTGCGTGTGTCTCAGTGATGTGTGCGTGTATCCGCAGGTGCGCAGACCGTGCGTGTGTCTCAGTGATGTGTGTATCCGCAGGTGCGCAAACTGTGTGTCTCAGTGATGTGTGCGTGTATCGGCAGGTGGGCAGACCGTGCGTGTGTCTCAGTGATGTGTGTATCCGCAGGTGCCTAGACCGTGCGTGTGTCACAGGGATGTGTGTGTATCCGCAGGTGCCTAGACCGTGCGTGTGTCTCAGTGATGTGTGTATCCGCAGGTGCCTAGACCATGCGTGTGTCACAGTGGTGTGTGCGTGTATCCGCAGGTGCCTAGACCATGCGTGTGTCTCAGTGATGTGTGTCTCCGCAGATGCGCAGACCACACGTGTCACAGTGATGTGTTTGTATCTGCAGATGCGCAGACCACACGTGTCAGTGATGTGTGTATCTGCAGATGCGCAGACCACACGTGTCACAGTGATGTGTGCGTGTATCCGCAGGTGCCTAGACCGTGCGTGTCAGTGGTGTGCGTGTATCCGAAAGTGCGCAGACCCTGCGTGTGCCTCAGTTATGTGTGTGTGTATCCGCAGGTGCCTAGACCGTGCGTGTGTCTCAGTGATGTGTGTATCCGCAGGTGCGCAAACTGTGTGTCTCAGTGATGTGTGCGTGTATCTGCAGGTGCGCAGACCGTGCGTGTGTCTCAGTGATGTGTGCGTGTATCCGCAGGTGCGCAGACCACACGTGTCACAGTGATGTGTGCGTGTATCCGCAGGTGCCTAGACCGTGCGTGTCAGTGGTGTGCGTGTATCCGAAAGTGCGCAGACCGTGCGTGTGCCTCAGTTATGTGTGTGTGTATCCGCAGGTGCCTAGACCGTGCATGTGTCTCAGTGATGTGTGTATCCGCAGGTGCGCAAACTGTGTGTCTCAGTGATGTGTGCGTGTATCGGCAGGTGGGCAGACCGTGCGTGTGTCTCAGTGATGTGTGTATCCGCAGGTTCCTAGACCGTGCGTGTGTCTCAGTGATGTGTGTATCCGCAGGTGCCTAGACCGTGCGTGTGTCACAGTGATGTGTGTGTATCCACAGGTGCCTAGACCGTGCGTGTGTCTGTGATGTGTGCGTGTATCTGCAGGTGGGCAGACCGTGCGTGTGTCTCGGTGATGTGTGTATCCGCAGGGGCGCAAACCGTGTGTCTCAGTGATGTGTGCGTGTATCTGCAGGTGGGCAGACCGTGCGTTTGTCTCAGTGATGTGTGTATCCGCAGGTGCGCAAACCGTGTGTCTCAGTGATGTGTGCGTGTATCTGCAGGTGGGCAGACCGTGCGTTTGTCTCAGTGATGTGTGTATCCGCAGGTGCCTAGACTGTGCGTGTGTCTCAGTGATGTGTGTATCCACAGGTGCCTAGACTGTGCGTGTGTCACAGTGATGTGTGTGTATCCGCAGGTGCCTAGACCGTGCGTGTGTCTCAGTGATGTGTGCGTGTATCTGCAGGTGCGCAGACCGTGCGTGTGTCTCACTGATGTGTGTATCCGCAGGTGCCTAGACCGTGCGTGTGTCACAGGGATGTGTGTGTATCCGCAGGTGCCTAGACCGTGCGTGTGTCTCAGTGATGTGTGTATCCGCAGGTGCCTAGACCGTGCTTGTGTCACAGTGATGTGTGTGTATCCGCAGGTGCCTAGACCGTGCTTGTGTCACAGTGATGTGTGTGTATCCGCAGGTGCCTAGACCGTGCGTGTGTCTCAGTGATGTGTGCGTGTATCCGCAGGTGCGCAAACCACACGTGTCACAGTGATGTGTGCGTGTATCCGCAGGTGCCTAGACCGTGCGTGTCAGTGGTGTGCGTGTATCCGCAGGTGCCAAGACCGTGCGTGTGTCACAGTGATATGTGCGTGTATCCGCAGGTGCCTAGACCGTGCGTGTGTCTCAGTGATGTGTGCGTGTATCCGCAGGTGCCTAGACCGTGCGTGTGTCTCAGTGATGTGTGCGTGTATCCGCAGGTGCCTAGACCGTGCGTGTGTCTCAGTGATGTGTGCGTGTATCCGCAGGTGCCTAGACCGTGCGTGTGTCTCAGTGATGTGTGCATGTATCCGCAGGTGCGCAGACCGTGCGTGTGTCTCAGTGATGTGTGTATCCGCAGGTGCGCAAACCGTGTGTCTCAGTGATGTGTGCGTGTATCTGCAGGTGGGCAGACCGTGCGTGTGTCTCAGTGATGTGTGTATCCGCAGGTTCCTAGACCGTGCGTGTGTCTCCGTGATGTGTGTATCCGCAGGTGCCTAGACCGTGCGTGTGTCACAGTGATGTGTGTGTATCCACAGGTGCCTAGACCGTGCGTGTGTCTCAGTGATGTGTGCGTGTATCTGCAGGTGGGCAGACCGTGCGTGTGTCTCAGTGATGTGTGTATCCGCAGGTGCCTAGACCGTGCGTGTCTCAGTGATGTGTGTATCCGCAGGTGCCTAGACCGTGCGTGTGTCACAGTGATGTGTGTGTATCTGCAGGTGCCTAGACCGTGCGTGTGTCACAGTGATGTGTGTGTATCCGCAGGTGCCTAGACCGTGCGTGTGTCACAGTGATGTGTGCGTGTATCCGCAGGTGCCTAGACCGTGCGTGTGTCTCAGTGATGTGTGCGTGTATCCGCAGGTGCCTAGACCGTGCGTGTGTCTCAGTGATGTGTGCGTGTATCCGCAGGTGCCTAGACCGTGCGTGTGTCTCAGTGATGTGTGCGTGTATCTGCAGGTGGGCAGACCGTGCGTGTGTCTCAGTGATGTGTGTATCCGCAGGTGCCTAGACCGTGCGTGTGTCACAGTGATGTGTGTGTATCTGCAGGTGCCTAGACCGTGCGTGTGTCACAGTGATGTGTGTGTATCCGCAGGTGCCTAGACCGTGCGTGTGTCTCAGTGATGTGTGTATCCGCAGGTGCCTAGACCGTGCGTGTGTCACAGGGATGTGTGTGTATCCGCAGGTGCCTAGACCGTGCGTGTGTCTCAGTGATGTGTGTATCCGCAGGTGCCTAGACCATGCGTGTGTCACAGTGGTGTGTGCGTGTATCCGCAGGTGCCTAGACCGTGCATGTGTCTCAGTGATGTGTGTATCCGCAGGTGCCTAGACCGTGCGTATGTCTCAGTGATGTGTGCGTGTATCTGCAGGTGGGCAGACCGTGCGTGTGCCTCAGTGATGTGTGCGTGTATCCGCAGGTGCCTAGACCGTGCGTGTGTCACAGTGATGTGTGCGTGTATCCGCAGGTGCCTAGACTGTGCGTGTGTCACAGTGATGTGTGTATGTATCCGCAGGTGCGCAGACCGTGTGTGTCACAGTGATGTGTGCGTGTATCCGCAGGTGCCTAGACCGTGCGTGTGTCACAGTGATGTGTGCGTGTATCCGCAGGTGCCTAGACTGTGCGTGTGTCACAGTGATGTGTGTATGTATCCGCAGGTGCGCAGACCGTGTGTGTGTCACAGTGATGTGTGCGTGTAGCGTGTGTCTCAGTGATGTGTGTATCTACAGGTGCCTAGACCGTGCGTGTGTATCTGCAGGTGGGCAGACCGTGCGTGTGTCTCAGTGATGTGTGTATCCGCAGGTGCCTAGACCGTGCGTGTGTCACAGTGATGTGTGAGTATCTGCAGGTGCCTAGACCGTGCGTGTGTCACAGTGATGTGTGTGTATCCGCAGGTGCCTAGACCGTGCGTGTGTCACAGTGATGTGTGTGTATCCGCAGGTGCCTAGACCGTGCGTGTGTCTCAGTGATGTGTGTATCCGCAGGTGCCTAGACCGTGCGTGTGTCTCAGTGATGTGTGTATCCGCAGGTGCCTAGACCGTGCGTGTGTCACAGGTATGTGTGTGTATCCGCAGGTGCCTAGACCGTGCGTGTGTCTCAGTGATGTGTGTATCCGCAGGTGCCTAGACCATGCGTGTGTCACAGTGGTGTGTGCGTGTATCCGCAGGTGCCTAGACCGTGCATGTGTCTCAGTGATGTGTGTATCCGCAGGTGCCTAGACCGTGCGTGTGTCACAGGGATGTGTGTGTATCCGCAGGTGCCTAGACCGTGCGTGTGTCTCAGTGATGTGTGTATCCGCAGGTGCCTAGACCATGCGTGTGTCACAGTGGTGTGGGCGTGTATCCGCAGGTGCCTAGACCGTGCATGTGTCTCAGTGATGTGTGTATCCGCAGGTGCCTAGACCGTGCGTATGTCTCAGTGATGTGTGCGTGTATCTGCAGGTGGGCAGACCGTGCGTGTGCCTCAGTGATGTGTGCGTGTATCCGCAGGTGCCTAGACCGTGCGTGTGTCACAGTGATGTGTGCGTGTATCCGCAGGTGCCTAGACTGTGCGTGTGTCACAGTGATGTGTGTATGTATCCGCAGGTGCGCAGACCGTGTGTGTGTCACAGTGATGTGTGCGTGTAGCGTGTGTCTCAGTGATGTGTGTATCTACAGGTGCCTAGACCGTGCGTGTGTCTCAGTGATGTGTGTATCCGCAGGTGCCTAGACCGTGCGTATGTCTCAGTGATGTGTGCGTGTATCTGCAGGTGGGCAGACCGTGCGTGTGCCTCAGTGATGTGTGCGTGTATCTGCAGGTGGGGAGACCGTGCGTGTGTCTCAGTGATGTGTGCATGTATCCGCAGGTGCGCAGACCGTGTGTCACAGTGATGTGTGCGTGTATCCGCAGGTGCCTAGACCGTGCGTGTGTCACAGTGATGTGTGCGTGTATCCGCAGGTGCCTAGACCGTGCGTGTGTCAGTGATGTGTGTATGTATCCGCAGGTGCGCAGACCGTGTGTGTGTCACAGTGATGTGTGCGTGTATCCGCAGGTGCCTAGACCGTGCGTGTGTCAGTGATGTGTGTATGTATCCGCAGGTGCGCAGACCGTGTGTGTGTCACAGTGATGTGTGCATGTATCCGCAGGTGCGCAGACCGTATATGTGTCTCAGTGATGTGTGTGTGTATCCGCAGGTGCCTAGACCGTGCGTGTGTCACAGTGATGTGTGCGTGTATCCGCAGGTGCCTAGACCGTGCGTGTGTCACAGTGATGTGTGCGTGTATCCGCAGGTGCCTAGACCGTGCGTGTGTCACAGTGATGTGTGCGTGTATCCGCAGGTGCGCAGACCGTGTGTGTGTCACAGTGATGTGTGTGTATCCGCAGGTGCCTAGACCGTGCGTGTGTCACAGTGATGTGTGTATCCGCAGGTGCCTAGACCGTGTGTGTGTGTCAGTGATGTGTGTATCCGCAGGTGCCTAGACCGTGTGTGTGTCTCAGTGATGTGTGTATCCGCAGGTGCCTAGACCGTGCGTGTGTCTCAGTGATGTGTGCGTGTATCCGCAGGTGCCTAGACCGTGCGTGTGTCTCAGTGATGTGTGCGTGTATCCGCAGGTGCCTAGACCGTGCGTGTGTCTTAGTGATGTGTGCGTGTATCCGCAGGTGCGCAGACCGTGCGTGTGTCTCAGTGATGTGTGTATCCGCAGGTGCGCAAACCGTGTGTCTCAGTGATGTGTGCGTTTATCTGCAGGTGGGCAGACCGTGCGTGTGTCTCAGTGATGTGTGTATCTGCAGGTTCCTAGACCGTGCGTGTGTCTCAGTGATGTGTGTATCCGCAGGTGCCTAGACCGTGCGTGTGTGACAGTGATGTGTGTGTATCCACAGGTGCCTAGACCGTGCGTGTGTCTCAGTGATGTGTGCGTGTATCTGCAGGTGGACAGACCGTGCGTGTGTCTCAGTGATGTGTGTGTGTATCCGCAGGTGCCTAGACCGTGCGTGTGTCACAGGGATGTGTGTGTATCCGCTGGTGCCTAGACCGTGCGTGTCTCAGTGATGTGTGTATCCGCAGGTGCCTAGACCGTGCGTGTGTCACAGTGATGTGTGTATCTGCAGGTGCCTAGACCGTGCGTGTGTCACAGTGATGTGTGTGTATCTGCAGGTGCCTAGACCGTGCGTGTGTCACAGTGATGTGTGTGTATCCGCAGGTGCCTAGACCGTGCGTGTGTCACAGTGATGTGTGTGTATCCGCAGGTGCCTAGACCGTGCGTGTGTCTCAGTGATGTGTGTATCTGCAGGTGCCTAGACCGTGCGTGTGTCACAGGGATGTGTGTGTATCCGCAGGTGCCTAGACCGTGCATGTGTCTCAGTGATGTGTGTATCCGCAGGTGCCTAGACCGTGCGTATGTCTCAGTGATGTGTGCGTGTATCTGCAGGTGGGCAGACCGTGCGTGTGCCTCAGTGATGTGTGCGTGTATCCGCAGGTGCCTAGACCGTGCGTGTGTCACAGTGATGTGTGCGTGTATCCGCAGGTGCCTAGACCGTGCGTGTGTCACAGTGATGTGTGTATGTATCCGCAGGTGCGCAGACCGTGTGTGTGTCACAGTGATGTGTGCGTGTATCCGCAGGTGCCTAGACCGTGCGTGTGTCACAGTGATGTGTGCATGTATCCGCAGGTGCGCAGACCGTATGTGTGTCTCAGTGATGTGTGTGTGTATCCGCAGGTGCCTAGACCGTGCGTGTGTCAAAGTGATGTGTGCGTGTATCCGCAGGTGCCTAGACCGTGCGTGTGTCACAGTGATGTGTGTATGTATCCGCAGGTGCCTAGACCGTGCATGTGTCTCAGTGATGTATGTATCCGCAGGTGCCTAGACCGTGCGTGTGTCACAGTGATGTGTGCGTGTATCCGCAGGTGCCTAGACTGTGCGTGTGCCTCAGTGATGTGTGCGTGTATCCGCAGGTGCGCAGACCGTGCGTGTGTCTCAGTGATGTGTGTATCCGCAGGTGCGCAAACCGTGTGTCTCAGTGATGTGTGCGTGTATCTGCAGGTGGGCAGACCGTGCGTGTGTCTCAGTGATGTGTGTATCCGCAGGTGCCTAGACCGTGCGTGTGTCTCAGTGATGTGTGTATCCGCAGGTGCCTAGACCGTGCGTGTGTCTCAGTGATGTGTGCGTGTATCTGCAGGTGCGCAGACCGTGCGTGTGTCTCAGTGATGTGTGTATCCGCAGGTGCCTAGACCGTGCGTGTGTCTCAGTGATGTGTGTATCCGCAGGTGCCTAGACCGTGCGTGTGTCACAGGGATGTGTGTATCCGCAGGTGCCTAGACCGTGCGTGTGTCTCAGTGATGTGTGTATCTGCAGGTGCCTAGACCGTGCGTGTGTCACAGTGATGTGTGTGTATCCGCAGGTGCCTAGACTGTGCGTGTGTCACAGTGATGTGTGTGTATCCGCAGGTGCCTAGACCGTGCGTGTGTCTCAGTGATGTGTGTATCCACAGGTGCCTAGACCGTGCGTGTGTCTCAGTGATGTGTGTATCCGCAGGTGCCTAGACCGTGCGTGTGTCCCAGTGATGTGTGCATGTATCCGCAGGTGCGCAGACCGTATGTGTGTCTCAGTGATGTGTGTGTGTATCCGCAGGTGCCTAGACCGTGCGTGTGTCACAGTGATGTGTGCGTGTATCCGCTGGTGCCTAGACCGTGCGTGTGTCACAGTGATGTGTGCGTGTATCCGCAGGTGCCTAGACCGTGCGTGTGTCACAGTGATGTGTGTGTATCCGCAGGTGCGCAGACCGTATGTGTGTCTCAGTGATGTGTGTGTGTATCCGCAGGTGCCTAGACCGTGCGTGTGTCTCAGTGATGTGTGTATCCGCAGGTGCCTAGACCGTGTGTGTGTCACAGTGATGTGTGCGTGTATCCGCAGGTGCGCAGACCGTATGTGTGTCTCAGTGATGTATGTGTGTGTATCCGCAGGTGCCTAGACCGTGCGTGTGTCACAGTGATGTGTGCGTGTATCCGCTGGTGCCTAGACCGTGCGTGTGTCACAGTGATGTGTGCGTGTATCCGCAGGTGCCTAGACCGTGCGTGTGTCACAGTGATGTGTGCGTGTATCCGCTGGTGCCTAGACCGTGCGTGTGTCACAGTGATGTGTGCGTGTATCCGCAGGTGCCTAGACCGTGCGTGTGTCACAGTGATGTGTGTGTATCCGCAGGTGCGCAGACCGTATGTGTGTCTCAGTGATGTGTGTGTGTGTATCCGCAGGTTCCTAGACCGTGCGTGTGTCACAGTGATGTGTGTATCCGCAGGTGCCTAGACCGTGTGTGTGTCTCAGTGATGTGTGTATCCGCAGGTGCCTAGACCGTGCGTGTGTCTCAGTGATGTGTGCGTGTATCTGCAGGTGCCTAGACCGTGCGTGTGTCTCAGTGATGTGTGTGTATCTGCAGGTGCCTAGACCGTGCGTGTGTCTCAGTGATGTGTGCGTGTATCTGCAGGTGCCTAGACCGTGCGTATGTCTCAGTGATGTGTGCGTGTA
The DNA here is from genome assembly GCF_031143425.1 of Pleurodeles waltl. Taxonomy (NCBI): domain Eukaryota; kingdom Metazoa; phylum Chordata; class Amphibia; order Caudata; family Salamandridae; genus Pleurodeles; species Pleurodeles waltl. The sequence continues at coordinate 22,361,074 of NC_090451.1, read as the reverse complement.
TCTGCAGGTGCCTAGACCGTGCGTGTGTCTCAGTGATGTGTGCGTGTATCTGCAGGTGCCTAGACCGTGCGTGTGTCTCAGTGATGTGTGCGTGTATCTGCAGGTGCGCAGACCACACGTGTCTTAGTGATGTGTGTATCCGCAGGTGCCTAGACCGTGCGCGTGTCAGTGATGTGTGTATCCGCAGGTGCGCAGACCGTGTGTGTGTCACAGTGATGTGCGTGTATCTGCAGGTGCGCAGACCGTGTGTGTCTCAGTGATGTGTGTATCCGCAGGTGCCTAGACCGTGCGCGTGTCACAGTGATGTGTGTATCCGCAGGTGCGCAGACCGTGTGTGTGTCACAGTGATGTGTGTATCCGCAGGTGCCTAGACCGTGTGTGTGTCTCAGTGATGTGTGTATCCGCAGGTGCCTAGACCGTGTGTGTGTCTCAGTGATGTGTGTATCCGCAGGTGCCTAGACCGTGTGTGTGTCTCAGTGATGTGTGTATCCGCAGGTGCCTAGACCGTCACAGTGATGTCCTGCCCTCTCCCTGATGCCCAGTGGGTGGGCAGCCCCCCAGGGGGTCACGGGGGCTAGACGGTTACAAATTCGCTGCATTGATTTCCAGCCCCAGTGCGGGGCTGCTGCTGAGGGGCCGGTGCTGGGGTGGAGTTGGGGAAGCTGGAGGGCAGGGGGTGGAGGGTGCAACAGACCGAGACAGGTGGTATCTGACATACGAGAATGCCATGGGTATTACATAAGTGCAGCCCTGTTCCAGGGCAGTGCACCTGTTGTGGAGCCCTTGGAAGGGGACCGGTGCCACCTGCTGCTATGGTAACTATTGAGGAGCCCTGCGCCAGGAGACCGGTGCCACCCGTTGAGAAGCCCTCTGCCAGGGGAGCGGTGCCACCTGCTGTAGTAGGTGTCCTGGGGATCTGTGAGAAGCACTGGTGCCATCTGTTAGAAAGCTCTGTGCCAGGGAACTGGTGCCCCTGCTGTGGAGCCCTGTGCCACCAGCCGCTACCCTTCCCCACCTCTCGAAACTCTGTTCCGGGGTGCTGGCCAAGGGGCCAAGGCTGCAGCGCGGTCAGTCCTGTTCGACCTCTCACCCTCCCCCCACTTGGATAGGAAGGTGGGGGGCTCTCCGAGCTTGTGCACTCTTGTGCAGATCGAGTGGTATTCGTTGGTGGGAGGGGTGCCAGCGCATAAACCAAGGGAGGGGGGGTGCACCAGGAGAGGATGCGAGCAGCCACCAGTATCTAATAGTGCACTTGTGCACGAGGAGAGGGCAGGGAGGGGCGAGAGCAGCCATTAGTATGTCTGTGAGGGACTAGTGCACCAGGAGGGGTGAGAGCAGCCATTAGTATGTCTGTGAGGGAGTAGTGCACCAGGAGGAGTGAGAGCAGCCATTAGTATGTGTGTGGGGGAGTAGTGCACTGGGGGGGGGGGGGGGTGAGAGCAGCCATTAGTATGTGTGTGGGGGAGTAGTGCACCAGTACACCAGGAGAGGGTGAGAGCAGCCATTAGTATGTCTGTGGGGAGTAGTGCACCAGGAGAGGGTGGGAGCAGGCATTAGTAGGTCTGTGGAGGAGTAGTGCACCGGGGTGAGGGGGGTGAGAGCAGCCATTAGTATGTGTGTGGGGGAGTAGTGCACCAGTGCACCAGGAGAGGGTGAGAGCAGCCATTAGTATGTCTGTGGGGAGTAGTGCACCAGGAGAGGGTGGGAGCAGGCATTAGTAGGTCTGTGGAGGAGTAGTGCACCAGGAGGGGTGAGAGCAGCCATTAGTATGTCTGTGAGGGAGTAGTGCACCAGGAGGGGTGAGAGCAGCCATTAGTATGTGTGTGGGGGAGTAGTGCACCGGGGGGGGGGGGTGAGAGCAGCCATTAGTATGTGTGTGGGGGAGTAGTGCACCAGTACACCAGGAGAGGGTGAGAGCAGCCATTAGTATGTCTGTGGGGAGTAGTGCACCAGGAGAGGGTGGGAGCAGGCATTAGTAGATTTGTGGAGGAGTAGTGCACCAGGAGAGGTGAGAGCAGCCATTAGTATGTCTGTGAGGGAGTAGTGCACCAGGAGAGGTGAGAGCAGCCATTAGTATGTCTGTGAGGGAGTAGTGCACCAGGAGGAGTGAGAGCAGCCATTAGTATGTGTGTGCGGGAGTAGTGCACTGGGGGGGTGAGAGCAGCCATTAGTATGTCTGTGGGGGAGTAGTGCACCGGTGGGTGAGAGCAGTCATTAGTATGTCTGTGGGGGAGTAGTGCACCAGGAGGGGTGAGAGCAGCCATTAGTATGTCTGTGGGGGAGTAGTGCACCGGGGGGGGGGGTGGGAGTGAGAGCAGCCATTAGTATGTCTGTGGGGGAGTAGTGCACCAGGAGAGGTGAGAGCAGCCATGAGTATGTCTGTGAGGGAGTAGTGCACCAAGAGGGGTGAGAGCAGCCATTAGTATGTCTGTGGAGGAGTAGTGCACCGGGGGGGGGGGGGGGGGTGAGAGCAGCCATTAGTATGTCTGTGGGGAGTAGTGCACCAGGAGGGGTGAGAGCAGCCATTAGTATGTCTGTGGGGGAGTAGTGCACCGGTGGGTGAGAGCAGTCATTCGTATGTCTGTGGGGGAGTAGTGCACCAGGAGGGGTGAGAGCAGCCATTAGTATGTCTGTGGGGGAGTAGTGCACCGGGGGGGGGGGGGGAGTGAGAGCAGCCATTAGTATGTCTGTGGGGGAGTAGTGCACCAAGAGGGGTGAGAGCAGCCATTAGTATGTGTGTGGGGGAGTAGTGCACCAGTACACCAGGAGAGGTGAGAGCAGCCATTAGTATGTCTGTGAGGGAGTAGTGCACCAAGAGGGGTGAGAGCAGCCATTAGTATGTCTGTGGAGGAGTAGTGCACCGGGGGGGGGTGAGAGCAGCCATTAGTATGTGTGTGGGGTAGTAGTGCACCGGGGGGGGGGGGGTGAGAGCAGCCATTAGTATGTCTGTGGAGGAGTAGTGCACCGGGGGGGGATGTGAGAGCAGCCATTAGTATGTGTGTGGGGGAGTAGTGCACCAGTGCACCAGGAGAGGGTGAGAGCAGCCATTAGTATGTCTGTGGAGGAGTAGTGCACCGGGGGGGGTGGGGGTGAGAGCAGCCATTAGTATGTCTGTGGGGAGTAGTGCACCAGGAGGGGTGAGAGCAGCCATTAGTATGTCTGTGGGGGAGTAGTGCACCGGGGGGGGGGTGGGAGTGAGAGCAGCCATTAGTATGTCTGTGGGGGAGTAGTGCACCAGGAGAGGTGAGAGCAGCCATTAGTATGTCTGTGAGGGAGTAGTGCACCAAGAGGGGTGAGAGCAGCCATTAGTATGTCTGTGGAGGAGTAGTGCACCGGGGGGGGTGGGGGTGAGAGCAGCCATCAGTATGTGTGTGGGGGAGTAGTGCACCGGGGGGGGGGGGTGAGAGCAGCCATTAGTATGTGTGTGGGGGAGTAGTGCACCAGTACACCAGGAGAGGGTGAGAGCAGCCATTAGTATGTCTGTGGGGAGTAGTGCACCAGGAGAGGGTGGGAGCAGGCATTAGTAGATTTGTGGAGGAGTAGTGCACCAGGAGAGGTGAGAGCAGCCATTAGTATGTCTGTGAGGGAGTAGTGCACCAGGAGAGGTGAGAGCAGCCATTAGTATGTCTGTGAGGGAGTAGTGCACCAGGAGGAGTGAGAGCAGCCATTAGTATGTGTGTGCGGGAGTAGTGCACTGGGGGGGTGAGAGCAGCCATTAGTATGTGTGTGGGGGAGTAGTGCACCAGTACACCAGGAGAGGGTGAGAGCAGCCATTAGTATGTCTGTGGGGAGTAGTGCACCAGGAGAGGGTGGGAGCAGGCATTAGTAGGTCTGTGGAGGAGTAGTGCACCGGGGGGGGGGGGTGAGAGCAGCCATTAGTATATGTGTGGGGGAGTAGTGCACCAGTGCACCAGGAGAGGGTGAGAGCAGCCATTGGTATGTCTGTGGAGGAGTAGTGCACCGGGGGGGGGGTGAGAGCAGCCATTAGTATGTCTGTGGGGAGTAGTGCACCACGAGAGGGTGGGAGCATGCATTAGTAGGTCTGTGGAGGAGTAGTGCACCGGGGGGGATGTGAGAGCAGCCATTAGTATGTGTGTGGGGGAGTAGTGCACCAGTGCACCAGGAGAGGGTGAGAGCAGCCATTAGTATGTCTGTGGAGGAGTAGTGCACCGGGGGGGGTGGGGGTGAGAGCAGCCATTAGTATGTCTGAGGGGAGTAGTGCACCAGGAGGGGTGAGAGCAGCCATTAGTATGTCTGTGGGGGAGTAGTGCACCGGTGGGTGAGAGCAGTCATTAGTATGTCTGTGGGGGAGTAGTGCACCAGGAGGGGTGAGAGCAGCCATTAGTATGTCTGTGGGGGAGTAGTGCACCGGGGGGGGGGGTGGGAGTGAGAGCAGCCATTAGTATGTCTGTGGGGGAGTAGTGCACCAGGAGAGGTGAGAGCAGCCATGAGTATGTCTGTGAGGGAGTAGTGCACCAAGAGGGGTGAGAGCAGCCATTAGTATGTCTGTGGAGGAGTAGTGCACCGGGGGGGGGGGGGGGGGGGTGAGAGCAGCCATTAGTATGTCTGTGGGGAGTAGTGCACCAGGAGGGGTGAGAGCAGCCATTAGTATGTCTGTGGGGGAGTAGTGCACCGGTGGGTGAGAGCAGTCATTCGTATGTCTGTGGGGGAGTAGTGCACCAGGAGGGGTGAGAGCAGCCATTAGTATGTCTGTGGGGGAGTAGTGCACCGGGGGGGGGGGGGGAGTGAGAGCAGCCATTAGTATGTCTGTGGGGGAGTAGTGCACCAAGAGGGGTGAGAGCAGCCATTAGTATGTGTGTGGGGGAGTAGTGCACCAGTACACCAGGAGAGGTGAGAGCAGCCATTAGTATGTCTGTGAGGGAGTAGTGCACCAAGAGGGGTGAGAGCAGCCATTAGTATGTCTGTGGAGGAGTAGTGCACCGGGGGGGGGTGAGAGCAGCCATTAGTATGTGTGTGGGGTAGTAGTGCACCGGGGGGGGGGGGTGAGAGCAGCCATTAGTATGTCTGTGGAGGAGTAGTGCACCGGGGGGGGATGTGAGAGCAGCCATTAGTATGTGTGTGGGGGAGTAGTGCACCAGTGCACCAGGAGAGGGTGAGAGCAGCCATTAGTATGTCTGTGGAGGAGTAGTGCACCGGGGGGGGTGGGGGTGAGAGCAGCCATTAGTATGTCTGTGGGGAGTAGTGCACCAGGAGGGGTGAGAGCAGCCATTAGTATGTCTGTGGGGGAGTAGTGCACCGGGGGGGGGGGTGGGAGTGAGAGCAGCCATTAGTATGTCTGTGGGGGAGTAGTGCACCAGGAGAGGTGAGAGCAGCCATTAGTATGTCTGTGAGGGAGTAGTGCACCAAGAGGGGTGAGAGCAGCCATTAGTATGTCTGTGGAGGAGTAGTGCACCGGGGGGGGTGGGGGTGAGAGCAGCCATCAGTATGTGTGTGGGGGATTAGTGCACCAGGAGAGGTGAGAGCAGCCATTAGTATGTCTGTGGGGGAGTAGTGCACCAGGAGGGGTGAGAGCAGCCATTAGTATGTCTGTGGAGGAGTAGTGCACCGGGGGGGGGTGAGAGCAGCCATTAGTATGTCTGTGGGGGAGTAGTGCACCAAGAGGGGTGAGAGCAGCCATTAGTATGTCTGTGGAGGAGTAGTGCACGGGGGGGGTGAGAGCAGCCACTAGTATGTGTGTGGGGGAGTAGTGCACCAGTGCACCAGGAGAGGATGGGAGCAGCCATTAGTATGTCTGTGGAGGAGTAGTGCACCAGGAGGGGTGAGAGCAGCCATTAGTATGTCTGTGGAGGAGTAGTGCACCAGGAGGGGTGAGAGCAGCCATTAGTATGTCTGTGGAGGAGTAGTGCACCGGGGGGGGGGGGGGGGCGAGAGCAGCCATTAGTATGTCTGTGGAGGAGTAGTGCACCGGGGGGGGGGAGTGAGAGCAGCCATTAGTATGTCTGTGGAGGAGTAGTGCACGGGGGGGGGTGAGAGCAGCCATTAGTATGTCTGTGGAGGAGTAGTGCACGGGGGGGGTGAGAGCAGCCACTAGTATGTGTGTGGGGGAGTAGTGCACCAGTGCACCAGGAGAGGATGGGAGCAGCCATTAGTATGTCTGTGGAGGAGTAGTGCACCGGGGGGGGGGGTGAGAGCAGCCACTAGTATGTGTGTGGGGGAGTAGTGCACCAGTGCACCAGGAGAGGATGGGAGCAGCCATTAGTATGTCTGTGGGGAGTAGTGCACCAGGAGAGGGTGGGAGCAGGCATTAGTAGGTCTGTGGAGGAGTAGTGCACCGGGGTGAGGGGGGTGAGAGCAGCCATTAGTATGTGTGTGGGGGAGTAGTGCACCAGTGCACCAGGAGAGGGTGAGAGCAGCCATTAGTATGTCTGTGGGGAGTAGTGCACCAGGAGAGGGTGGGAGCAGGCATTAGTAGGTCTGTGGAGGAGTAGTGCACCAGGAGGGGTGAGAGCAGCCATTAGTATGTCTGTGAGGGAGTAGTGCACCAGGAGGGGTGAGAGCAGCCATTAGTATGTGTGTGGGGGAGTAGTGCACCGGGGGGGGGGGGGTGAGAGCAGCCATTAGTATGTGTGTGGGGGAGTAGTGCACCAGTACACCAGGAGAGGGTGAGAGCAGCCATTAGTATGTCTGTGGGGAGTAGTGCACCAGGAGAGGGTGGGAGCAGGCATTAGTAGATTTGTGGAGGAGTAGTGCACCAGGAGAGGTGAGAGCAGCCATTAGTATGTCTGTGAGGGAGTAGTGCACCAGGAGAGGTGAGAGCAGCCATTAGTATGTCTGTGAGGGAGTAGTGCACCAGGAGGAGTGAGAGCAGCCATTAGTATGTGTGTGCGGGAGTAGTGCACTGGGGGGGTGAGAGCAGCCATTAGTATGTGTGTGGGGGAGTAGTGCACCAGTACACCAGGAGAGGGTGAGAGCAGCCATTAGTATGTCTGTGGGGAGTAGTGCACCAGGAGAGGGTGGGAGCAGGCATTAGTAGGTCTGTGGAGGAGTAGTGCACCGGGGGGGGGGTGTGAGAGCAGCCATTAGTATATGTGTGGGGGAGTAGTGCACCAGTGCACCAGGAGAGGGTGAGAGCAGCCATTGGTATGTCTGTGGAGGAGTAGTGCACGGGGGGGGGGGTGAGAGCAGCCATTAGTATGTCTGTGGGGAGTAGTGCACCACGAGAGGGTGGGAGCATGCATTAGTAGGTCTGTGGAGGAGTAGTGCACCGGGGGGATGTGAGAGCAGCCGTTAGTATGTGTGTGGGGGAGTAGTGCACCAGTGCACCAGGAGAGGGTGAGAGCAGCCATTAGTATGTCTGTGGAGGAGTAGTGCACCGGGGGGGGTGGGGGTGAGAGCAGCCATTAGTATGTCTGAGGGGAGTAGTGCACCAGGAGGGGTGAGAGCAGCCATTAGTATGTCTGTGGGGGAGTAGTGCACCGGTGGGTGAGAGCAGTCATTAGTATGTCTGTGGGGGAGTAGTGCACCAGGAGGGGTGAGAGCAGCCATTAGTATGTCTGTGGGGGAGTAGTGCACCGGGGGGGGGGGTGGGAGTGAGAGCAGCCATTAGTATGTCTGTGGGGGAGTAGTGCACCAGGAGAGGTGAGAGCAGCCATGAGTATGTCTGTGAGGGAGTAGTGCACCAAGAGGGGTGAGAGCAGCCATTAGTATGTCTGTGGAGGAGTAGTGCACCGGGGGGGGGGGGGGGTGAGAGCAGCCATTAGTATGTCTGTGGGGAGTAGTGCACCAGGAGGGGTGAGAGCAGCCATTAGTATGTCTGTGGGGGAGTAGTGCACCGGTGGGTGAGAGCAGTCATTCGTATGTCTGTGGGGGAGTAGTGCACCAGGAGGGGTGAGAGCAGCCATTAGTATGTCTGTGGGGGAGTAGTGCACCGGGGGGGGGAGTGAGAGCAGCCATTAGTATGTCTGTGGGGGAGTAGTGCACCAAGAGGGGTGAGAGCAGCCATTAGTATGTGTGTGGGGGAGTAGTGCACCAGTACACCAGGAGAGGTGAGAGCAGCCATTAGTATGTCTGTGAGGGAGTAGTGCACCAAGAGGGGTGAGAGCAGCCATTAGTATGTCTGTGGAGGAGTAGTGCACCGGGGGGGGGGTGAGAGCAGCCATTAGTATGTGTGTGGGGTAGTAGTGCACCGGGGGGGGGGGTGAGAGCAGCCATTAGTATGTCTGTGGAGGAGTAGTGCACCGGGGGGGGATGTGAGAGCAGCCATTAGTATGTGTGTGGGGGAGTAGTGCACCAGTGCACCAGGAGAGGGTGAGAGCAGCCATTAGTATGTCTGTGGAGGAGTAGTGCACCGGGGGGGGTGGGGGTGAGAGCAGCCATTAGTATGTCTGTGGGGAGTAGTGCACCAGGAGGGGTGAGAGCAGCCATTAGTATGTCTGTGGGGGAGTAGTGCACCGGGGGGGGGGGGTGGGAGTGAGAGCAGCCATTAGTATGTCTGTGGGGGAGTAGTGCACCAGGAGAGGTGAGAGCAGCCATTAGTATGTCTGTGAGGGAGTAGTGCACCAAGAGGGGTGAGAGCAGCCATTAGTATGTCTGTGGAGGAGTAGTGCACCGGGGGGGGTGGGGGTGAGAGCAGCCATCAGTATGTGTGTGGGGGATTAGTGCACCAGGAGAGGTGAGAGCAGCCATTAGTATGTCTGTGGGGGAGTAGTGCACCAGGAGGGGTGAGAGCAGCCATTAGTATGTCTGTGGAGGAGTAGTGCACCGGGGGGGGGTGAGAGCAGCCATTAGTATGTCTGTGGGGGAGTAGTGCACCAAGAGGGGTGAGAGCAGCCATTAGTATGTCTGTGGAGGAGTAGTGCACGGGGGGGGTGAGAGCAGCCACTAGTATGTGTGTGGGGGAGTAGTGCACCAGTGCACCAGGAGAGGATGGGAGCAGCCATTAGTATGTCTGTGGAGGAGTAGTGCACCAGGAGGGGTGAGAGCAGCCATTAGTATGTCTGTGGAGGAGTAGTGCACCAGGAGGGGTGAGAGCAGCCATTAGTATGTCTGTGGAGGAGTAGTGCACCGGGGGGGGGGGGGGGGTGAGAGCAGCCATTAGTATGTCTGTGGAGGAGTAGTGCACCGGGGGGGGGGGGGGGGAGTGAGAGCAGCCATTAGTATGTCTGTGGAGGAGTAGTGCACGGGGGGGGGGGTGAGAGCAGCCATTAGTATGTCTGTGGAGGAGTAGTGCACGGGGGGGGTGAGAGCAGCCACTAGTATGTGTGTGGGGGAGTAGTGCACCAGTGCACCAGGAGAGGATGGGAGCAGCCATTAGTATGTCTGTGGAGGAGTAGTGCACCGGGGGGGGGGTGAGAGCAGCCACTAGTATGTGTGTGGGGGAGTAGTGCACCAGTGCACCAGGAGAGGATGGGAGCAGCCATTAGTATGTCTGTGGAGGAGTAGTGCACCGGGGGGGGGGTGAGAGCAGCCACTAGTATGTGTGTGGGGGAGTAGTGCACCAGTGCACCAGGAGAGGATGGGAGCAGCCATTAGTATCTGAGGGTCGATTCAGAGGGGGGAAGTGACGGGGCACACTTGGAGGGGATGAGCTGGCGGCGTTGGTGGCGAGAGGGCTTCAGGTCTAATAGCTCATGAGTATGGAGGGGTGGGGCACACTTGGAGAGGGGAAGCTGTTAGTTGGGGGGGGGAGTTCTAAGTCGCTGGGGAGGGGATCCAAGTACCTTGGAACCGATAACGGGGTTGGGGGTCCCCACATTTGTTGCGCAGTGGTGCAGATGAAGAGGTCCTGTCTGCACCGCAGCTCCTCTCCTTGCCCCCCCTCCCCACGCGCTGTGAAAGCTATATGACTGCTGTGCAAACACTAAAGCGCCTTGAAGCAGGCCTGTGCTGCTCTTTTCAGGCTATGTGACCTCTGACTCCATCAGCAGGACACGGGTCGGTGGTCGACCTCCCTCGGGGTCTGTTACTGGAGTCTGCCCCACAGAGGCTAGCACAATGGGGATTGCATTGAGGAGGGGTCTGCCCGCCTCCAGCCACGAGGGACTTGGAGGACATGCACGCGACACTGAGGCCACAATAGACCTGAGACACGCCCCCCCCACACACGGGGCTGCAGTGTGCACAATGGTGGAGGCGACCCCTACACCGCTCCCCCTGCGCTCAGGGCTAAGGTCCTGACACAAGTGACCTCCAGCTCCTCCTCTGGTCCTTACCAGCTCTCTGGAGGCAGCTGTCCGACTGCTGCCCAACACCCTGTCTGACCCCTCAGCTGATGTGAGGGCTGGTGTGCCTCGTGCATTGGCCGCTTGTGAGGGCTGGTGTGCCTCGTGCATTGGCCGCTTGTGAGGGCTGGTGTGCCCCGTGCATTGGCCGCTTGTGAGGGCTGGTGTGCCCCGTGCATTGGCCGCTTGTGAGGGCTGGTGTGCCTCGTGCATTACCCGCTTGTGAGGGCTGGTGTGCCTCGTGCATTGGCCGCTTGTGAGGGCTGGTGTGCCTCATGCATTGGCCGCTTGTGAGGGCTGGTGTCTCTTGGTTTGTCCGCTTGTGAGGGCTGGTGTCTCTTGGTTTGTCCGCTTGTGAGGGCTGGTGTGCCTCGTGCATTGGCCGCTTGTGAGGGCTGGTGTGCCTCGTGCATTGGCCGCTTGTGAGGGCTGGTGTGCCTCGTGCATTGGCCGCTTGTGAGGGCTGGTGTGCCTCGTGCATTGGCAGCTTGTGAGGGCTGGTGTGCCTCGTGCATTGGCAGCTTGTGAGGGCTGGTGTGCCTCGTGCATTGGCCGCTTGTGAGGGCTGGTGTGCCTCGTGCATTGGCCGCTTGTGAGGGCTGGTGTGCCTCGTGCATTGGCCGCTTGTGAGGGCTGGTGTGCCTCGTGCATTGGCCGCTTGTGAGGGCTGGTGTGCCTCGTGCATTGGCCGCTTGTGAGGGCTGGTGTGCCTCGTGCATTGGCCGCTTGTGAGGGCTGGTGTGCCACGTGCATTGGCCGCTTGTGAGGGCTGGTGTGCCTCGTGCATTGGCCGCTTGTGAGGGCTGGTGTGCCTCGTGCATTGGCCGCTTGTGAGGGCTGGTGTGCCTCGTGCATTGGCCGCTTGTGAGGGCTGGTGTGCCTCGTGCATTGCCTGCTTGTGACGGCTGGTGTGCTTGGTGCATTGCCTGCTTGTGACGGCTGGTGTGCTTCGTGCATTGGCCGCTTGTGAGGGCTGGTGTGTCCTGCTCTTTTGTCGCTTGTGAAGGCTGGTATGTCTCTTGCTTTGGCCGCTTGTGAGGGCTGGTGTGTACCGCTCTTTGGTCGCTTGTGAGGGCTGGTGTGTCTCTTGCTTTGGCAGCTTGTGAGGGCTGGTGTGTCTCGCGCTTTGGCCGCTTGTGAGGGCTGGTGCGTCCCGCGCTTTGGCCGCTTGTGAGGGCTGGTGCGTCCCGCGCTTTGGCCGCTTGTGAGGGCTGGTGCGTCTCTTGCTTTGGCCGCTTGTGAGGGCTGGTGCGTCTCTTGCTTTGGCCGCTTGTGAGGGCTGGTGCGTCTCTTGGTTTGGCCGCTTGTGAGGGCTGGTGCGTCTCTTGGTTTGGCCGCTTGTGAGGGCTGGTGCGTCTCTTGGTTTGGCCGCTTGTGAGGGCTGGTGCGTCTCTTGCTTTGGCCGCTTGTGAGGGCTGGTGCGTCTCTTGCTTTGGCCGCTTGTGAGGGCTGGTGCGTCTCTTGCTTTGGCCGCTTGTGAGGGCTGGTGCGTCTCTTGCTTTGGCCGCTTGTGAGGGCTGGTGCGTCTCTTGCTTTGGCCGCTTGTGAGGGCTGGTGCGTCTCTTGCTTTGGCCGCTTGTGAGGGCTGGTGCGTCTCTTGCTTTGGCCGCTTGTGAGGGCTGGTGTGTCTCTTGCTTTGGTCGCTTGTGAGGGCTGGTGTGTCTCTTGCTTTGGTCGCTTGTGAGGGCTGGTGTGTCTCTTGCTTTGGTCGCTTGTGATGGCTGGTGCGTCTCTTGCTTTGGCCGCTTGTGAGGGCTGGTGCGTCTCTTGCTTTGGCCGCTTGTGAGAGCTGGTGTGTCTCTTGCTTTGGCCGCTTGTGAGAGCTGGTGTGTCTCTTGCTTTGGCCGCTTGTGAGGGCTGGTGCGTCCCGCGCTTTGGCCGCTTGTGAGGGCTGGTGCGTCTCTTGGTTTGGCCGCTTGTGGGGGCTGGTGCGTCTCTTGGTTTGGTCGCTTGTGGGGGCTGGTGCGTCTCTTGGTTTGGTCGCTTGTGATGGCTGGTGCGTCTCTTGGTTTGGTCGCTTGTGATGGCTGGTGCGTCTCTTGGTTTGGTCGCTTGTGAGGGCTGGTGTGTCTCTTGGTTTGGCCGCTTGTGAGGGCTCGTGTGTCTCTTGCTTTGAGGGTTGTCCTAAGAGCGGCCTCTTCCCTTATTAATTTGGCAGCAGATGTGGCATGTGGTGCTGTGGCCTGTATCCTCGTTATTTCTGTGACCTGTAGAGGTTGTGGTTCAGTATCTCTTCCCGTTGCAACTTTCATGAAGAGTGTGAATCGTGTTTCTGTGGACTGTACCCTTGTTACCTTCTTGACCTGTGCAGGTCGTGCTTCTGTGACTCAACCCTTGTTAGTTCCCCAACAAGCGTGTATGTTGTGGTCCTGTGGCCTCTTCCCTTGTTTCTACTACAACAGGTCTAGACGTGTTTCTGTGGCCTCTTTCCTTGTTCCTTCAACAATGGGCATAGATCATGTTCCTACGGACTTTGTTCCTTCTACAAAAGGTGTAGATTGTGTTTCTGTGGCCTCTTCCCTTGTTCCTTCTACAACGGGTGTAGATTGTGTTTCTGTGGCCTTTGTTCTCTCTGCAATGGATGTAAATTATGTTTCTGTGGCCTCTTTGTTCTGTCTACAACAGGTGTAGATTGTGTTTCTGCGGCCTTTGTTCCTTCTACAACAGGTGTATTGTGTGTTCCTGCGGCCTTTGTTCCTTCTACAACAGGTGTAGCTTGTTTCTGTGGCCTTTGTTCCTTCTACAACAGGTGTAGATTGTGTTTCTGCGGCCTTTGTTCCTTCTACTACGGGTGTACACCATGTTTCTGCTGCCTCTTCCCTTGTTCCTTCTACAAAGGGTGTAGATCATGTTTCTGCAGCTTCCTTTGTTCTTTCTACAACTGGCGTAGATCATGTTTCTGGTCCCTTTTCTATTGTTCCTTCTACAACCGGTGTAGACCACGGTTCTGTGGCCACAGGGGTGTGGAATTTAATAAAATATCTACTTGTCTATGGGACAGGTTGCTTTTCAGATCTACTTGTCCTGTGAAAAAATCTACTTGTCACTTTGGGGCCACGTAGTGCGGCGATAAATTATAGCAGCAATCTCATTATGTAAGCGCTCTGATAATAGCCTCTCTGATTATACCAGGGCTTACTACTATAGTAAGGCTTGAATATTTGCAATTTCAATCCCTAGTATAGCAATCTCCTTATTTTGCCCCTGTTCCCCAGATCTACATACTGGGGCTGGGGAAGCAGTAAGCAATAGTTCCAGGGCTGGAATGCCTTTGAGTCTGCAAACTACTAACTTGCATGTTTTATGGATTTTCACCAGCTCTTCTCAAATCTTTTCCCATGATGAGAGAGGTTGGAAATGTACTCCTGGCAATGGCAGAAGTAGAAGTTCTTCCAGGGTTGGGGAAAAAAGTGGTTGGAGGGAAAGTGAACTTGTAAACGCTCAATAGATTTTCACATGAGCAAATCTACACATGCATATTTGCTCGTGCTAATGTACTGTTCACAAATATTGTCTAGGAGTACGATTTCCTGGTCTACTTCTGTAAGTTCTTGTGAAGTCATAAAAACTACTAATTCAAAGACATAAACCATGGGTGCACTTCTATGAATTTCTTTAAGAATTTGGTCCCTAATTAGGTCTGGTGTTAACAAAGACATTTTGTTTTTATTATTCTTCTATTTCTGTAACGGCTGGCTTTACTGTGAGTGATCGCATTTTGCTCTTTCACAAGGAGCAAATTGGCTCACAAAGTAGTTTTGTTCAGTGCCAAGAACTACTGTGGCAATCAGTGGCATAACGAAACTGGAGGGGGCCCCCCTGCAAAGAACATGGGGGGCCCCCCCTCCAGATTCAGTCAGTGCGGGTGCTGTGCTGAGGGGAACCTGGAGTGGGGCCGAGGGGACTTTGTTATGCCACTGCTGGCAATGTGTGCTTTTTGAGACCAAAAACTTTTTTTTTTGCCAGTGTGTTACAATGGTGAGGGCCTGGCAGCTCCCACAATAAAGTGTTACAAAAGCCGTGTCAAAACAAGACACACATTGACGAAAAGAAAAGACTATCAAAAAATGTCGGATCAGTTGGCTTTGCCTGTGCTGGTTTATTTTCATTCTTCCCATAAAAGGCTACACTGATTTTCCATTAGGAATATTTTTGGGAAATACTAGCATGCATCAACACGTTACTAAATGATGCTTTAAAGAAATAGCACCTAAAATTTCATAGTAGAAAAACTTTTGTTTTTTTTCCTACATGCATTTTTTTCTGTTTATTTTATAATGGAAGCAAAGAATTATCACTCTTGCTTACAAGCTTCTGCAAACATTTGCATCTAATCGGAGAGCATCCTGGGAGCACTATACGTAGCCTCATATTGTTAAACTTTTCAAAGGTGTGTACTCATTTCTTTTTTTTTTCTTTTTTTTTTTTTACTGGAACTGTCAGTTGTGCAGTGTAACCTGAAAATGTTTATTTACAGCGCTCACCCCAGTAATGAAGGCTTTTTATTAATGAACCATAAACACAAGTCGGAGCAGCATTAACTTATGGATACAAGGTACCTCCACTGCAAACAGCTCCCTTCTCTGTACACTGGCAGCCAAAGGGCTTGTGCTGCAGGGGGCGGGCCTACTTGTCCAGAGGACGAAACAAACATGAAAACTTGTTGCCCTTGTCCTGGATCTCTTCGTTTGTTCCTTCTACAATGGGTGTAGATCCTGTTTCTGCGGCCTTTGCCCTTGTTCCTTGTGCAACAGGCAGAGATCATGTTTCTGTGGCCTTTGTTCCTTCTACAACAGGCAGAGATCATGTTTCTGTGGCCTTTGTTCCTTCTACAACAGGCAGAGATCATGTTTCTGTGGCCTTTGTTCCTTCTACAACAGGCAGAGATCATGTTTCTGCGGCCTTTGTTCCTTCTACAACAGGCAGAGATCATGTTTCTGCGGCCTTTGTTCCTTCTACAACAGGCAGAGATCATGTTTCTGTGGCCTTTGTTCCTTCTACAACAGGCAGAGATCATGTTTCTGCGGCCTTTGCCCTTGTTCCTTGTGCAGCAGGCAGAGATCATGTTTCTGTGGCCTTTGTTCCTTCTACAACAGGCAGAGATCATGTTTCTGCGGCCTTTGCCCTTGTTCCTTGTGCAGCAGGCAGAGATCATGTTTCTGTGGCCTTTGTTCCTTATACAACAGGCAGAGATCATGTTTCTGCGGCCTTTGTTCCTTCCACAACAGGTGTAGATCATGTTTCTGCGGCCTTTGTTCCTTCCACAACAGGTGTAGATCATGTTTCTGTGGCCTTTGTTCCTTCTACAACAGGTGGAGATCGTGTTTCTGTGGCCTTTGTTCCTTCTACAACAGGTGGAGATCGTGTTTCTGTGGCCTTTGTTCCTTCTACAACAGGTGGAGATCGTGTTTCTGTGGCCTTTGTTCCTTCTACAACGGGTGTAGCTTGTGTTTCTTCGGCCTTTGTTCCTTCTACAACAGGCAGAGATCATGTTTCTGTGGCCTTTGTTCCTTCTACAACAGGTGGAGATCGTGTTTCTGCGGCCTTTGTTCCTTCTACAACGGGTGTAGCTTGTGTTTCTTCGGCCTTTGTTCCTTCTACAACAGGCAGAGATCATGTTTCTTCGGCCTTTGTTCCTTCTGCAACAGGTGGAGATCATGTTTCTGTGGCCTTTGTTCCTTCCACAACGGGTGTAGCTTGTGTTTCTGTGGCCTTTGTTATTTCCACAACGGGTGTAGATCGTGTTTCTGCGGCCTTTGTTATTTCCACAACGGGTGTAGATCGTGTTTCTGCGGCCTTTGTTATTTCCACAACGGGTGTAGATCGTGTTTCTGCGGCCTTTGTTATTTCCACATCGGGTGTAGATCGTGTTCCTGCGGCCTCTTCCAGTGTTAATCTCACAGCGGGTGTTGTCTGTTGTTCCCTGGTGAATCCCCGGGTTACTTGCACGAGGGTTGTAGATGATTGTGTGATTTCTCAAGAGGTTGTTCTGAGTTCTAGCTGTATTATTCAGACATTACCCGCTTGGCGCCACAGCTCTCTTGGCCTTAGGGGGGGGGACACAATAAGCCCTAAGAAGTGCTACCGAGGGACAGGCTTTTGCTGTATCCAGAAAGATATTTTCTTAAGTACAGATTCTGATTGGGCAGAAGTTGTGTGCCGCTGCTGAAAGGCTGATTGTGTAGCACTGTTTACCCTGTGAAGTTGTATCTTTGGCAGAGGAGGACTGAGTTGTGGTGACAAGATAAGAAATAGATTTGATTGGTTCTTTCAGAAAATATATGTCTGATTCCATAGTTCTGAAATGTTTATGAAACATGCCAACGATGGTAAGGTTGGCCTGTTGATTGTGAAAACAATTTGTGAATCAACAGGTTTTTTCAGGGTGGACTGTCCTGGCACTCAGTTAAGCGTTGACAGGTATTGTCACACGGACTCTCCGCTCACCATAGCAAGCAAGGGTTTGGTTTCCCCATTGGCAAGCACTTGTGGTTGAAGTTTTGAAATGTGATTAACCTGGGGCCCATTTCAGGGAGATCTGTTTTGATAGCTGTAGTTGTGGATACGTGTGTAATTTTATGCCACTGTACCATTGGCTGCTCACGTGCAACCCAGGAGGCCTCCCCTGGTTATGGCAACAAGTCAACGATGGAGGATGTAGGCTAGGTGGGTTCTTTAGGGAGTGTTTAATGGATGCCATGGGCATGATACGTTTATTCTGAAACATTGCAACAAAGGCAATAGGCCTGATTCCTTATTGTGCAAATACGTGAAAGCCAGTGGGGCTTGAAGGGTGGATGGATTCCATACTGCTGGGCATTTTATTACGCGGGGTTTTGCAGAGTAAAGGCTGCTGGTGTCCAGCCCTGGGGGTAAGGGAGTTGTACTGTGATGATTCTTGCTAGACCATTTTTAGGAGGGCCTGGCGGGTGTAGCTGTCTTGTAATAAAAGTAAATGCTCTTGTAATAAAAAATCAAGAAGAACTGGCAGATGGCGGCGCGGAGAATGTTTGGTGCGTGGAGTTGGCTCTCCTCCTGTGGCATTGCCAAGCTTCCCTCCCTGTGATGGCACACGCAGGGCAGTGGGGCTGCATGTGATCCGCATGTTGGCTGATCTCATGTTCACACATCTGATAGTGCGTGTGCTTCGGTGTCCGGCCTGATGCTCATTACGAGTCTCTTTTCATTGCTCGGGTTTCGATGGTCCCCTCTCGTTTCTTTCCTGCTAGAAGGGCCACTGCCACCCTAGGGTCGGCCTGCCGGGTATCCTTCGTTGCCCATCCCGCGGTGCCCGCGCCTGTGCCATGATGTGCTCTGGGGTGGTGGTGCCCGCAGTCTGACCGCGCTGGACCTTGTGTCTAGAAACATCCTGCCGGCCTCCTTGGCTCAGCACAACAGAGATGCCCTATACACTTGAGCATTAGAAGATAGCTGCCAGTTGCGGTGTCTGCTTAGCGGCCATATTGCAATGGTATTGTCCACTGTGCCTCATTATTTTACCATTCCAAGGTGGACATTGTGTTTAGAAAGAATGTTGTCCTGCTTGGATCAGTACAACCATGGTAAACTGTACACTTCAGCATTTGCAGTGCACTATGCAGTATTCCATGAGCAGCCATCTTGGCATGGTATTGTGCAGGGTATCACTGTTTGTACTGATTGATAATGGCCAGTGTGTTTACTGTTGGAACAGGCGCGTTCAGTGACAGCCAGACATGTAGGCCTTCCCAGGGTCCTTACAAGACTCTCAGGCGCCTAGAAACCCTGATTGAGAGCGCCAGGGCCACGTGCTCTGTGGATACTTTTGTTTGGGGTCCTCCCCTAGAGGGCCTGCTTCTAAAGCCGCCATTGGATGGCTGCCCTTATCCCGAGCAGTACAGGGTGCCTAGACGCTCGTGCCCAGGCGCTAGAGAGGATGTTGTACCTGGTGCGAGGATGCTGAGCCCGGGGAGCGCGCGCTGCGGTCCCGGAGGAGCTGTGCCCGCCTGTCTGCCAGGCTCGCTCCCTGGACGCCGGACGGGCAGGTTCACCAGGCCCTCCGTTGAAGCCCACGTTGGCATCGCACAAGATGCGCTTTCACAGGTGGAAGAAGGGCGCCCTGGAGCCTCCAGGCCCCGGCCCTAGACACGTGGGCGCCCACTGCCCTGGCACGCTTCCCCCGTGTGATCCCTACAGGCGGTGGGCACCGTGCCCCTGTTGGTTGCAGGTAGTGTAGTACTTTGGGGCACAGGGTGCCATGCCCCGCAGGCGGTGGGCACCGTGTGCCTGTTGGTTGCAGGTACTGTAGGTCGTTGGGGCACAGGGTGCCATGCCCCGCAGGCGGTGGGCACAGTGTGCCTGTTGGTTGCAGGTACTGTAGGTCGTTGGGGCACAGGGTGCCATGCCCCGCAGGCGGTGGGCACCGTGTGCCTGTTGGTTGCAGGTACTGTAGGTCGTTGGGGCACAGGGTGCCATGCCCCGCAGGCGGTGGGCACCGTGCCCCTGTTGGTTGCAGGTAGTGTAGTACTTTGGGGCACAGGGTGCCATGCCCTGCAGGCGGTGGGCACCGTGCCCCTGTTGGTTGCAGGTAGTGTAGTACTTTGGGGCACAGGGTGCCATGCCCTGCAGGCGGTGGGCACCGTGTGCCTGTTGGTTGCAGGTACTGTAGGTCGTTGGGGCACAGGGTGCCATGCCCCGCAGGCGGTGGGCACCGCGTGCCCCTGTTGGTTGCAGGTAGTGTAGGCCGTTGGGGCACAGGGTGCCATGTGGCACCGTTTCTGCATATACCGTGGCTCTTCTGCCGGCAGTGCTGGCTTGGACCTTACGCCTTCCGGTGCAGAGCTCGGGGTAAAGTCCCCGCTGCGCCCTGGGCCATCCATCGCGGCCTCTTCTTCCCGGGCCCCGTGGGGTGACTCCCAGCAGATAAACCCCTCCGCGGGCCTCATCAGCGTCCGAGGCCAGCGGGGGGCGGCGGAAGGTCCGCCCCGGGGCCTGTGCGAGGGGCACGTGCAGTGTCCCTGGGTGCTGCGAGGGGACTCGGTGTGCACCCCCCAAGTGAGTGAGAGCACCGTGGGGCTGCCCCTCTCTCCCTGGAGTGTGAGGGACACTGCTGCCCCTCTCTCCCTGGAGTGTGAGGGACACTGCTGCCCCCCCCCCCCCTCGCGGCAGTGTTAGGGACACTGCTGCCCCCCCCCCCCTCGCGGCAGTGTGAGGGACACTGCTGCCCCCCTCGCGGCAGTGTGAGGGACACTGCTGCCCCCCCTCGAGGGAGTGTGAGGGACACTGCTGCCCCCCCCTCGCGGGTGTGTGAGGGACACTGCTGCCCCCCCCTCGCGGGTGTGTGAGGGACACTGCTGCCCCCCCTCGCGGGTGTGTGAGGGACACTGCTGCCCCCCCCCCTCGCGGGTGTGTGAGGGACACTGCTGTCCCTCTCCCGGGAGTGTGAGGGACACTGCTGTCCCTCTCCCGGGAGTGTGAGGGACACTGCTGTCCATATCACGGGGTGTGAGGGACACTGCTGTACATATCATGGGGGTGTGAGGGACACTGCTGTCCCTCTCCCGGGAGTGTGAGGGACACTGCTGTACATATCACGGGGGTGTGAGGGACACTGCTGTACATATCACGGGGGTGTGAGGGACACTGCTGTACATATCACGGGGGTGTGAGGGACACTGCTGTACATATCACGGGGTGTGAGGGACACTGCTGTACATATCATGGGGGTGTGAGGGACACTGCTGTCCCTCTCCCGGGAGTGTGAGGGACACTGCTGTACATATCACGGGGGTGTGAGGGACACTGCTGTACATATCACGGGGGTGTGAGGGACACTGCTGTACATATCACGGGGGTGTGAGGGACACTGCTGTACATATCACGGGGGTGTGAGGGACACTGCTGTACATATCACGGGGTGTGAGGGACACTGCTGTACATATCACGGGGCGCTGAGGCACATGGTGCAGTGCTGGGCAGTGTGGGGGACATGCATGCTGCGCTTCTGCTTGGGGTGTTCCTGGCGGCGTGCCCCTGGAGTTGAATGCTGTGTACCATCAGTGGCTCCTGGTGCACAGCAGTGACCCGGTGCTGTGTACCATCAGTGGCTCGTGGTGCACAGTAGTGACCCGGTGCTGTGTCCCGTCAGTGGCTCCTGGTGCACAGTAATGACCTGATGTATCCCGTCAGTGGCTCCTGGTGCACAGTAGTGACCCGGTGCTGTGTCCCGTCAGTGCCTCCTGGTGCACAGTAGTGACCAGGTGCTGTGTCCCGTCAGTGGCTCCTGGTGCACAGTAGTGACCCGGTGCTGTGTCCCATCAGTGGCCTATGGTGTACAGTAATGACCCGGTTGTATGTCCCGTCAGCGGCTCCTGGAACACAATAGTGACCCAGTGCTGTGTCCCGTCAGTGGCTCCTGGTGCACAATAGTGACCCGGTGCTGTGTCCCGTCAGTGGCTCGTGGTGCACAATAGTGACCCGGTGCTGTGTCCCGTCAGCGGCTCCTGGTAAACAATAGTGACCCGGTGCTGTGTCCCACCAGTGGCTCCTGGTGAACAGTAGTGACCCGGTGCTGTGTACCATCAGTGGCTCGTGGTGCACAGTACAGGGAGTGCAGAATTATTAGGCAAATGAGTATTTTGACCACATCATCCTCTTTATGCATGTTGTCTTACTCCAAGCTGTATAGGCTCGAAAGCCTACTACCAATTAAGCATATTAGGTGATGTGCATCTCTGTAATGAGAAGGGGTGTGGTCTAATGACATCAACACCCTATATCAGGTGTGCATAATTATTAGGCAACTTCCTTTCCTTTGGCAAAATGGGTCAAAAGAAGGACTTGACAGGCTCAGAAAAGTCAAAAATAGTGAGATATCTTGCAGAGGGATGCAGCACTCTTAAAATTGCAAAGCTTCTGAAGCGTGATCATCGAACAATCAAGCGTTTCATTCAAAATAGTCAACAGGGTCGCAAGAAGCGTGTGGAAAAACCAAGGCGCAAAATAACTGCCCATGAACTGAGAAAAGTCAAGCGTGCAGCTGCCACGATGCCACTTGCCACCAGTTTGGCCATATTTCAGAGCTGCAACATCACTGGAGTGCCCAAAAGCACAAGGTGTGCAATACTCAGAGACATGGCCAAGGTAAGAAAGGCTGAAAGACGACCACCACTGAACAAGACACACAAGCTGAAACGTCAAGACTGGGCCAAGAAATATCTCAAGACTGATTTTTCTAAGGTTTTATGGACTGATGAAATGAGAGTGAGTCTTGATGGGCCAGATGGATGGGCCCGTGGCTGGATTGGTAAAGGGCAGAGAGCTCCAGTCCGACTCAGACGCCAGCAAGGTGGAGGTGGAGTACTGGTTTGGGCTGGTATCATCAAAGATGAGCTTGTGGGGCCTTTTCGGGTTGAGGATGGAGTCAAGCTCAACTCCCAGTCCTACTGCCAGTTCCTGGAAGACACCTTCTTCAAGCAGTGGTACAGGAAGAAGTCTGCATCCTTCAAGAAAAACATGATTTTCATGCAGGACAATGCTCCATCACACGCGTCCAAGTACTCCACAGCGTGGCTGGCAAGAAAGGGTATAAAAGAAGGAAATCTAATGACATGGCCTCCTTGTTCACCTGATCTGAACCCCATTGAGAACCTGTGGTCCATCATCAAATGTGAGATTTACAAGGAGGGAAAACAGTACACCTCTCTGAACAGTGTCTGGGAGGCTGTGGTTGCTGCTGCACACAATGTTGATGGTGAACAGATCAAAACACTGACAGAATCCATGGATGGCAGGCTTTTGAGTGTCCTGGCAAAGAAAGGTGGCTATATTGGTCACTGATTTGTTTTTGTTTTGTTTTTGAATGTCAGAAATGTATATTTGTGAATGTTGAGATGTTATATTGGTTTCACTGGTAATGATAAATAATTGAAATGGGTATATATTTTTTTTTGTTAAGTTGCCTAATAATTATGCACAG
Source organism: Pleurodeles waltl (assembly GCF_031143425.1). NCBI lineage: Eukaryota > Metazoa > Chordata > Amphibia > Caudata > Salamandridae > Pleurodeles > Pleurodeles waltl. The sequence continues at coordinate 22,338,937 of NC_090451.1, read as the reverse complement.
TGATAGTCACCTGCACACACAGATATCCCCCTAACATAGCTAAAACTAAAAACAAACTAAAAACTACTTCCAAAAATATTCAGTTTTGATATTAATGAGTTTTTTGGGTTCATTGAGAACATGGTTGTTGTTCAATAATAAAATTAAACCTCAAAAATACAACTTGCCTAATAATTCTGCACTCCCTGTAGTGACCAGGTTGTATGTCCCGTCAGCGGCTCCTGGTACACAATAGTGACCCGGTGCTGTGTCCCGTCAGTGGCTCCTGGTACACAATAGTGACCCAGTGCTGTGTCCCGTCAGTGGCTCCTGGTGCACAATAGTGACCCGGTGCTGTGTCCCATCAGTGGCTCGTGGTGCACAGTAGTGACCAGGTTGTATGTCCCGTCAGCGGCTCCTGGTACACAATAGTGACCCGGTGCTGTGTCCCGTCAGTGGCTCCTGGTGCACAATAGTGACCCGGTGCTGTGTCCCATCAGTGGCTCCTGGTGCACAATAGTGACCCGGTGCTGTGTCCCGTCAGCGGCTCATTTTAATTTTAACTAATATTTCTTCATTTACACTTTTAGCTCCCAGGAAAGGCCTGAATGTCCTGTTGTGGAAGAGTGGGGGCTTATGAACCATTCGCGCTTGGGAATCTTCCAGAAACCAGGAGGGTGGGGGCGGGGCCTGGAGTGGGGGCGTGGCTAGGGGGGTTCTGTGGGCGGGAGGGGGTACATTCTTGACATACCTGCAGGGTAAGGAATGCAGAGCTGGAGTGGGGAAGGGTCTTGTGGGATAGCAGCTGCGGCGAGGGGGGCTGTGGCAGCCGGGCAGAAGCAGGAGTGAGGGCTTGGGTGCAGGAGCCGAGCAACTGCTGGGGCAGGATCCGGGGTAGGGACAGGAAGCGGGGTAAGGGCAGGGGCAGGAGACAGGGCAGAAGCAGGGGTAAGGGCTGGGGCAGGAGCTGGGGTACGAGCAGGGGTAAGGGCTGGGGCAGGAGTAGGAGTAGGGGCAGGGGTGAGGGCTGTGGCAGGAGTAGGGGCAGGAGCCCATGCTGGGGCAGGAGCCCAGGCTGGGATAGGAGCAGGGGTATGGTCAGGAGCAGGGTAGGGGCAGGAGCCCAGGCTGGGGTAGGAGCAGGGTAAGGGCAGGAGCCCAGGCTGGGTTAGGAGCAGGGTAAGGGCAGGAGCAGGGTAGGGGCCGAGCCCAGGCTGGGGCAGGAGCAGGAGCCCAGGCTGGGATAGGAGCAGGGGTATGGGCAGGAGCAGGAGCCCATGCAGGGGCAGGAGCCCAGCCTGGGATAGGAGCAGGGGTATGGGCAGGAGCAGGGTAGGGGCAGGAGCCCAGGCTGTGGCAGGGGCAGGAGCCCAGGCTGGGATAGGAGCAGGGGTATGGGCAGGAGCCCAGGCTGGGGCAGGAGCAGGGTAGGGGCAGGAGCCCAGGCTGGGGCAGGAGCAGGGTAGGGGCAGGAGCCCAGGCTGGGGCAGGAGCTGGGTAGTTGCAGGAGCCCGTGCCGGGTCAGGAGCCGGGGTAAGGCCTGAGGCCAGTGCAGGAGCTGGGGGAGAGGGCAGAGCCGCAGGTGAGGCAGGGCCCAGTTACGCCTGGTTATTTCTAGGTCTTGCCTACAGCTTGCTATGGTTTGTGGAAGACCTACTGTGGTCAGAGGCGCTGTGAGCCGTGAGCCCGCCCACTGCTTACCATTGGCTGCCTCTCCTCGCTTGCTTCTTATTCAGTGGCTTTTCTTTCCTTTATTCTGTTTGTCCCTCCCCTGGACCTTCCCTCCCAAGGCCCCTTGAACATCCTTTTGATTGGATGGCTTGTATCCTTCCGCTGCTCGGGACTGCTTTTTTCTTTTTCTTTGAGCGCTCGTGGGTCAGCATATTTACGTGCCTCCTCCACCGCATAGTGCTGCCCCCGCATGCTGAGTGTTGCTCCCCAACGTGCCCAATGCTTCCCCATCCATCCCTCAGATACTTGGTAGTTTCACTGGGAACGACGGTGTTCCGCCTTTTCACAACCATACGTTTCTAGGTCTCGCCTAAGGCCACGCATGTGCTGTCTGTCGCTGGACCTCTTGTTACCTCACAGGGGTTGGAGCCCACCTTCTGCTGACTATTGGCTGGCTTCATTGACACTCATTTGCTTGCTTCTGACTCATCAGCTTCATTTCTCCATATCCTTCCACTGCTCATTTTATCAGGCACTATTTTTTTCCCATTTTGTTTAATCACTCTACAAGTGTGCGTGTTATTTTTCCTCGGCTGTTTTCCTCCTGTACTTCTCTTGTGCTGTCCTTGTGGTGCCACTTTATGGCTGTGGGAGGGGGGATGGGGGGGCAAGGGTGGACCTGGACGGGCCCTCTGTCTGCAGAGACTACTATGTGTGATGTGTAATGCAACTTGCACAGTTAATGCATGTGCGTCCTGTGTGCTACACATACCCCAAGCAACCCTTGGACGCCTTCAGTCATTGGCTGGCGACACAGCCAATCACATCTGGCTTAATAAATCGCCCTCTTTTCTCTTGGCTGTGTGTATTCTTCCGCCTCTTAAAATGAATGCCGGACTATGTTAGATCTCAGGAGGACTCTGTCCCCACACATTACAACCCTTGTCTTACCTACGCGTTGTGTACATAAAGCAAGTATTTGTAGGTCTTGTGTGTGAAGACCTGCTGTGTGCACTACCAGCACATCAGTGTTGTACGAGCCCTTACTCCTGATTGGCTGAGTTTGGTGCCTGTCCCACTTTCCTGCCTCTGATTCGATGGCTTCCCCTCCTTTTGTGTTTGTGCCCTCCAGTGCACCAGGGACTACTTTACCTCTCTGGCCAGCTCCGCCCGCTGCCCCCCCCCCCCCCCCCAACACCAATCAATAGATAAGAAAAGTAATCCAGAGGTGGCCGTGCGGATGCACACACGCCCCTGGCACGCAACTCCGCAGAACAAACATTGGCAAAGTTTTTCAGTGGGAGACCCAGTGACTTCCGACACCTACGTCCTTGTGTTCTGCTGCGGTTTGTTATTGCTTTGTTAGGGCGCGTCGGCAGTGCTGCAGGGGTTGTTGGAGCTCTGGTGGCGGTAATCCAGAGGTGGCGGTAATCCAGAGGTGGCGGTAATCCAGAGGTGGCGGTAATCCAGAGGTGGCGGTAATCCAGAGGTGGCGGTAATCCAGAGGTGGCGGTAATCCAGAGGTTCGGCGCTGCGCCGCAGGAACCTGAAGTGCTCACCTGTTCGTGAGGCGCTATACCCGGTCCCCGACGGCCCCGCTTCCAGCCGCTCCGATGCAGACAGCTGCCTTATGGAAGAAAGGCGTCGGGGGTGTTCATCAAACGTGCCCCTCAGACACGGCGAGAAGACCCCCAAGAAGCAGCTCCGCTCTAGGGGTCCTTCGCAGAAACAAGCCCATTCGGAAGGGGCAGCTCCCAGCACGGACCCGCGAGTGTGTGCAGACATCACCTCGCGAGTTGTGAAACGAACACACTGGTTGCATTTCCAGAATCAGTGCAAACGGACATGTGGGTGGGACTCGTAAAGCGCCCAGAAGGCGAGATCACCCGAGTATGAACTCGTGCCACCGCACTCATAACATTAGTAACTCGCCACGAGTTCTCGGTGAACAGAAGTAGCTCTTAGAACAGAAACAAATCGGACACACCTCGCCTAGTGCGTGTGGCCATCCTCCAGGTGTAGCGCCTAGTGCGTGTGGCCATCCTCCAGGTGTAGCGCCTAGTGCGTGTGGCCATCCTCCAGGTGTAGCGCCTAGTGCGTGTGGCCATCCTCCAGGTGTAGCGCCTAGTGCGTGTGGCCATCCTCCAGGTGTAGCGCCTAGTGCTTGTGGCATCCTCCAGGTATATTAGTGCCTGTGGCCATCCTCCAGGTATATTAGTGCCTGTGGCCATCCTCCAGGTGTAGCACCTAGTGTCTGTGGCGATCCTTCAGGTATAGCGCCTAGTGCCTGAGGCGATCCTTCAGACACAGTGCCTGTGGCTCTTCTTTGTGTAGTTACCCATGTCTGCAGGCCGGTGTCTCCGTAAAGCGCCCACTGCCTCTGGCGTCCTCCAGGTATAGAAGCGCCCAGTGCCTTTGGCTGTTCTCTGGGGGCAGCGGGGTCATTGTCTGAGGTCTGGTGCCTGCGTCCTTCTGTGTGTAGCCCCTAGTGTCTGTATCGTTAGCTTCAGTAGACTAAAGAACACATCTGGAATCTGTTTGACCCCAGGGTCACTGGTTCGGACCGTACCGGTGTCCCAGAGTATGTTATCCTCCTGAGGCCGATAACATGAGCACCTTTAAGTTCATTAACCATAAACACGTTGTTCAGCGCCAAGATGCCCCTCCAACGGGTGACACAGCGCTCTACATACGTCATCATCGTGTTATTATCCCAGCCGCTGTAGTGTGTATTCAGTACAGGTGACCCAGCACACACACCTTGCCTGGAGCTGCCCCCTCTCCTTGAGCTGGGAGGGGTGTGTATGTGGGAGGGGGGCGGGGTCTGTGAATGTTGGGGTGTGCTGTAGTGTGCACTCAGTAGAAGTGACCCAGCAGCACAAACCTTGCCTGGAGCTGCCCCCTCTCCTTGAGGTGGGGTCCTGTGTGTGTTGGGGGCAGAGGAGGGGTTCTGAATGTTGGGGTGTATCTTGTGGGGTGCGCTGTAGTGTGTATTCAGTACAGATGACCCGGCAGCACAGACCTGGCCCGGAGCTGCCCCTATCCTTGAGGTGGGGGAGGGGTATGTGCGTTTGGGGCGCGTCTGTGTGTGGGGGGGCCGGGGAGGGGTCTGTGGATGTTGGGGTGTATCCTGAGGGGTGCGCTGTAGTGTGTATTCAGTACAGGTGACCCGGCAGCACAGACCTGGCCTGGAGCTGCCCCCCTATCCTTGAGGTGGAGAGAGGGGGGTCTTGTGTTGGGGGGGGGCAGGGGAGGGGTTCTGAATGTTGGGGTGTATCTTGTAGGGTGTGCTGTAGTGTGTATTCAGTACAGGTGACCCAGTAGCACAGACCTGGAGCTGCCCCTATTCTTGAGGTGGGAGGGTGTGTGTGGGGGGGGGGGGGGGGGCAGGGGAGGGGGGTCTGTGAATGTTGGGGTGTATCTTGTGGGGTGTGCTGAAGTGTGTGTTCTGTGCAGGTGATTCCAGCAGCACAGACCTGGAGAGGCCTCCCTCTTTTTGAGGTGGGGGTGTGTGTTTGGGGGGGGGGGGCATTTGTCATGGCCCTCTCCGGGACCCCTGTCTGCCCCAGGAGGGCCACAGGGTAGTAACTCTCCTGTGCAGGGGGCCCCTTCCCTCCCTCTCTGCTGCAGCAGGAGGCCATTGATGGGGGGGGGGGGGTTCAGTACAAAAGGACCCGTCAGAGCCTAATCCCCACGCACCCAGCCGCCGGACTACTTTTATTTGTTATAGAAGGCGGGGGTAGGGGGGGGGCGGGGGTGATAACAGGGCTGTAGCTCCTTATCAAGGTGGGGGAGGGGCTGGTGGGACAGCTCTTCTTGTCTTCTAGCGCCTCTCCCGCGCTCCCCCAGTCTAAGGTCCCCAAAGTCCAGCAGAGCATAGCGCCTCGTGGCGCCCTCTTATTGCATTCCGTGCCTGGGGTTGTAATGCTTCTCATCCCGATGCTGAGTTTTTGTGGCGGTTCAGAGGGGGGTTGATGTCTTCTACTGAAGTTCATGGCCCGCGACTCCCTCCCTGTGTGTAACATGTCATGTGTACACACGCTGGGTGTCATATGTGTCGTCTGGGCTGATGTCACTTCCGCACAGTTCTTTGTGTCCTTATCTGTGAGGACAGGGGAGTGTACCCCAGGCCAGCAGGGGGGGGTGGGGGAGGGTAGTAACTTCCGTACAGAGCGGCGCTATACAGATCGCACCCAGGAACGAAAGAGGAGCAACCTATGGAAAGCGCTGTGAAACCACGGCAGGGCGCTATACAGCCTACCCAGGAACGAGGGCCTGCCTGGGACTCCTGTCAAGGCAGCCTCTGTCCTGGTACTCGATGGGCAGAGGTCGCCCAGTGCACCAGTTGTTCATGGCATTAGGTTGGGATTTGGCTGATGTGTACCTAGTGGTGATGGGCAGGCCCTGTATGGACAGCTGGCACCGGGCTGGGTCAGCCTGGGACTCCTGTCAAGGCAGCCTCTGTCCTGGTACTCGATGGGCAGAGGTCGCCCAGTGCACCAGTTGTTCATGGCATTAGGTTGAGATTTGGCTGATGTGTACCTAGTGGTGATGGGCAGACCCTGTATGGACAGCTGGCACTGGGATGGGTCTGCCTGGGACTCCTGTCCCTGCAGCCTCTGTCCTGGTACTCGATGGGCAGCGGTCGCCCAGTGCACCAGTTGTTCATGGCATTAGGTTGAGATTTGGCTGATGTGTACCTAGTGGTGATGGGCAGACACTGTATGGACAGCTGGCACTGGGATGGGTCTGCCTGGGACTCCTGTCACTGCAGCCTCTGTCCTGGTACTCGATGGGCAGATGTCGCCCAGTGCACCAGTTGTTCATGGCATTAGGTTGAGCGTTGGCTGATGTGAATCCAGTGGTGATGGGCAGACCCTATATGGACAGCTGGCACTGGGATGGGTCTGCCTTGGTCTCCTGTCCCTGCAGCCTCTGTCCTGGTACTTGATGGGCAGCGGTCGCCCAGTGCACCAGTTGTTCATGGCATTAGGTTCAGATTTGGCTGATGTGTACCTAGTGGTGATGGGCAGGCCCTGTATGGACAGCTGGCACCGGGCTGGGTCAGCCTGGGACTCCTGTCAAGGCAGCCTCTGTCCTGGTACTCGATGGGCAGAGGTCGCCCAGTGCACCAGTTGTTCATGGCATTAGGTTGAGATTTGGCTGATGTGTACCTAGTGGTGATGGGCAGACCCTGTATGGACAGCTGGCACTGGGATGGGTCTGCCTGGGACTCCTGTCCCTGCAGCCTCTGTCCTGGTACTCGATGGGCAGCGGTCGCCCAGTGCACCAGTTGTTCATGGCATTAGGTTGAGATTTGGCTGATGTGTACCTAGTGGTGATGGGCAGACACTGTATGGACAGCTGGCACTGGGATGGGTCTGCCTGGGACTCCTGTCACTGCAGCCTCTGTCCTGGTACTCGATGGGCAGATGTCGCCCAGTGCACCAGTTGTTCATGGCATTAGGTTGAGCGTTGGCTGATGTGAATCCAGTGGTGATGGGCAGACCCTATATGGACAGCTGGCACTGGGATGGGTCTGCCTTGGTCTCCTGTCCCTGCAGCCTCTGTCCTGGTACTCGATGGGCAGCGGTCGCCCAGTGCACCAGTTGTTCATGGCATTAGGTTGAGATTTGGCTGATGTGTACCTAGTGGTGATGGGCAGACACTGTATGGACAGCTGGCACTGGGATGGGTCTGCCTGGGACTCCTGTCACTGCAGCCTCTGTCCTGGTACTCGATGGGCAGATGTCACCCAGTGCACCAGTTGTTCATGGCATTAGGTTGAGATTTGGCTGATGTGTACCTAGTGGTGATGGGCAGGCCCTGTATGGACAGCTGGCACAGGGGTGGGTCTGCCTTGGTCTCCTGTCACTGCAGCCTCTGTCCTGGTACTCGATGGGCAGAGGTCGCCCAGTGCACCAGTTGTTCATGGCCTTAGGTTGGGTGTTGGCTGACGTGTACCCAGTGGTGATGGGCAGACCCTATATGGACAGCTGGCACTGGGATGGGTCTGCCTGGGTCTCCCACCGCTGCAGACCTTGGATTTAGTCTACAGTCCAACCGCAGGGGAGCCTTGGTACTTCTAGCTCAACTGCTCATTGCAGCTGTTTCTGAAGGAAGAACCTCTCCCCTGAGTGACAGGCGGGGGCCAAGTGGTTGCATTTTGCTCTCTAGAAGCATCAAGTGCCTTGTGTGCCACTTACCCCGTGCCCTTCGATGTGGCCGCAGTATCCACATGTCTGGGTGATGTGCCGGCCTGCGGTCTTGGGTTGTGCAGAGCCCTCTGAGGCCTATCCTGCCCTCCGACCCCCACTGCCGCTGTGAATGAGGCAGAGGTGGCCCCACATGGCCCGTGTTGGCCCCTTGGAACCGGGCAGCTCTGAGGCCCTTGGTAGTGCCAGCTGTCATGTAGCTATTGAATTATTGCAGTATATCGGGTGGTGGCGTCCCACAGCACATCCTTTGGGTTCTGTCTGCCACAGCACCCCTGCCTCCTCATAGGGGCTCCCCTGCCTCCTCATAGGGGCTCCCCAACACCCTCTTGCCACCAGGAGGCAGGGCACGGGGACCCCTACTGATGCCACTAGCCGGGGCATCCCTGCCGCTTCATTGAGTGCTGCCGGCTGTGGTGTGTTGGGCACAGGGAGGGGCGATGAGATTACATGTGCAAGTACATGGCAACTGTAGGAAGTTGGCTCTGTATGCACTATTTCAAAGTAAGGAATAGCATGCACAGGGTCCAAGGGTTCCCCTTAGAGGTAAGATAGTGGCAAAAAGAGATAATCCTAATGCTCTATTTCGTGATAGTGTGGTCGAGCAGTAGGCGTATCAGAGGGTAGTGTTAAGCATTTGTTGTACACACACAGGCAATAAATGGGTAACACACACTCAAAGACAATTCCAGGCCAATAGGTTTTTATATAGAAAAATATATTTTCTTAGTTTATTTTAAGAACCACAGGTTCAAGATTTACAAACAATACTTTAAATGAAAGGTATTTCACTTAGAAACTTTTGGAACTTTGAATTAGCAAAATAGCATATACAGTTTTCACACAAATGGCAATAAGCTATTTTAAAACTGGACACAGTGCAATTTTCAACAGTTCCTGGGAGAGGTAAGTGTTTGTTAGTTTTGCAGGTAAGTAAACCACCTACAGGGTTCAAAGTTGGGTCCAAGGTAGCCCACCGTTGGGGGTTCAGAGCAACCCCAAAGTTACCACACCAGCAGCTCAGGGCCGGTCAGGTGCAGAGGTCAAAGAGGTGCCCAAAACGCATAGGCTTCAATGGAGAAGGGGGTGCCCCGGTTCCAGTCTGCCAGCAGGTAAGTACCCGCATCTTTGGAGGGCAGACCAGGGGGGTTTTGTAGGGCATCGGGGGGCACACAAGTCAGCACAAAAAGTACACCCTCAGCGGCACAGGGGCGGCCGGGTGCAGTGTGCAAACAGGTGTCGGGTTTGCAATGTAGTTCAATGGGAGACCTAGGGGTCTCTTCAGCGATGCAGGCAAGGGGAGGGGCTCCTCGGGGTAGCCACCACCTGGGCAAGTGAGAGGGCCACCTGGGGGTCGCTCCTGCACTGGAGGTCGGATCCTTCAGGTCCTGGGGGCTGCGGGTGCAGTGTCCTTACCAGGCGTCAGGTTCCTTGAAGCAGGCAGTCGCGGTCAGGGGGAGCCTCTGGATTCCCTCTGCAGGCGTCGCTGTGGGGGGTCAACTCGGGCTACTCACGGGCTCGCAGTCGCCGGGGAGTCCTCCCTGTAGTGTTGGTTCTCCACAAGTCAATCTGGGGGTGTCGGGTGCAGAGTGCAAAGTCTCACGCTTCCGGCGGGAAACGTGTGTTCTTTCAAAGTTCATTCTTTGTTGCAAAGATGCTTCTTCCTTGGAGCAGAGCCGCTGTCCTCGGGAGTTCTTGGTCCTTTTAGATGCAGGGTAGTCCTCTGAGGCTTCAGAGGTCGCTGGACCCTGTGGAACGCGTCGCTGGAGCAGTTCTTTTTAAGTGGGGAGACAGGCCGGTAGGGCTGGGGCCAAAGCAGTTGGTGTCTCCGTCTTCTCTGCAGGTTTTTCAGCTCAGCAGTCCTTCTTCGCCTTAGGTTGCAGGAATCTAGTTACCTAGGTTCTGGGGGGCCCCTAAATACTCGATACACAGGACGGGTGTAAAGAAACAGAGAAGTGTTGGTGAAGAGACACAGGACGGGTGTAAAGAAACAGATGTGTTGGTGAAGAGACACAGGACGGGTGTAAAGAAACAGAGGGATGAAGTGTTGGTGAAGAGACACAGGGCGGGTGTAAAGAAACAGAAGTGTTGGTGAAGAGACACAGGACAGATATAAAGAAACAGAGGGATTAAGTGTTTGTGAAGAGACACAGGACAGGTGTAAAGAAACAGAGGGATGAAGTATTGGTGAAAAGACACAGGACAGGTGTAAAGAAATAGACGGAAGAAGTGTTGGTGAAGAGAAACAGGACGGGTGTAAAGAAATAGAGAAGTGTTGGTGAAGAGACACAGGACGGGTGTAAAGAAACAGAGAAGTGTTGGTGAAGAGACAGGACGGGTGTAAAGAAACAGAAGGAAAAAGAGTTGGTGAAGAGACACAGCGTAGGTGTAAAGAAACAGAGGGATTAAGTGTTTGTGAAGAGACACAGGACAGGTGTAAAGAAACAGAGGGATGAAGTATTGGTGAAGAGACACAGGACAGGTGTAAAGAAATAGACGGAAGAAGTGTTGGTGAAGAGAAACAGGACGGGTGTAAAGAAATAGAGAAGTGTTGGTGAAGAGACACAGGACGGGTGTAAAGAAACAGAGAAGTGTTGGTGAAGAGACAGGAAGGGTGTAAAGAAACAGAAGGAAAAAGAGTTGGTGAAGAGACACAGCGTAGGTGTAAAGAAACAGAGGGATGATGTGTTGAAGAGACACAGGGTAGGTGTAAGAAGTTGGCTCTGTATGCACTATTTAAAAGTAAGAAATAGCATGCACAGAGTCCAAGGGTTCCCCTTAGTGGTAAGATAGTGGCAAAAAGAGATAATTCCAATGCTCTATTTTGTGGTAGTGTGGTCGAGCAGTAGGCTTAGCACAGGGTAGTGTTAAGCATTTGTTGTAAACACACAGGCAATAAATGAGGAACACACACTCAAAGACAATTCCAGGCCAATACGTTTTTGTATAGAAAAATATATTTTCTTAGTTTATTTTAAGAACCACAGGTTCAAGATTTACAATCAATACTTTAAATGAAAGGTACTTCACGCAGGTATCATAGGAACTTTGAATCAGCAAAATAGCATGTACAGTTTTGGCAAAAATGGCAATAAGCTATTTTAAAACTAGACACAGTGCACTTTTCAACAGTACCTGGGGGGAGGTAAGTATTGGTTAGTTTTGCAGGTAAGTAAACCACCTACAGGGTAGCCCACCGTTGGGGGTTCAGGGCAACCCCAAAGTTACCACACCAGCAGCTCAGGGCCGATCGGGTGCAGAGGTCAAAATGGTGCCCAAACCGCAAAGGCTTCAATGGAGAAGGGTGTGCCCCGGTTCCAGTCTGCCAGCAGGTAAGTACCCGCGACTTCGGAGGGCAGACCAGGGGGGTTTTGTAGGGCACCGGGGGGGGGGGGACACAAGTCAGCACAAAAAGTGCACCCTCAGCGGCACGGGGGCGGCCGGGTGCAGAGTGCAAACAGGCGTCAGGTTTGCAATAGGTTTCAATGTGAGACCCAAGGGTCTCTTCAGCGAAGCAGGCAGGCAAGGGGGGGTGCTCCTCGGGGTAGCCACCACCTGGGCAAGGGAGAGGGCCACCTGGGGGTTGCTTCTGCACTGGAGGTCGGATCCTTCAGGTCCTGGGGGCTGCGGGTGCAGTGTCTTTACCAGGCGTCGGGTTCTTTGAAGCAGGCAGTCACCGTCAGGGGGAGCCTCTGGATTCCCTCTGCAGGTGTCGCTGTGGGGGCTCAGGGGGGGTCAACTCTGGTTACTCACGGGCTCGCAGTCGCCGGGGAGTCCTCCCTGTAGTGTTGGTTTTCCACAGGTCGAGCCAGGGGCGTCGGGTGCAGAGTGGAAAGTCTCACGCTTACGGCGGGAAACGTGTGGTCTTTAAAAGTTGCTTCTTTGTTGCCAAGTTGCAGTTTCTTTGGAACCGGACCGCTGTCCTCGGGAGTTCTTGGTCCTTTTAGATGCAGGGTAATCCTCTGAGGCTTCAGAGGTTGCTGGACCCTGGGGGGACGCGTCTCTGTTGCAGTTTTTCTTGAAGTGGGGATACAGGCTGGTAGGGCTGGGGCCAAAGCAGTTGGTGTCTCAGTCTTCTCTGCAGGGCTTCAGGTCAGCAGTCCTTCGTCTTCAGGTTGCAGGAATCTATCTTGCTTGGTTCTGGGGGCCCCTAAATACTCAATTTAGGGGTGTGTTTAGGTCTGGGGGGTTAGTAGCCAATGGCTACTAGCCCTGAGGGTGGCTACACCCTCTTTGTGCCTCCTCCCTGAGGGGGGGGGGGGGGGGGGGGGGCACATCCCTAATTCCCTAATCCTATTGGGGGAATCCTCCATCTGCAGGATGGAGGATTTCTAAAAGTCAGTCACCTCAGCTCAGGACACCTTAGGGGCTGTCCTGACTGGCCAGTGACTCCTCCTTGTTTTTCTCATTATCTCCTCCGGCCTTGCCGCCAAAAGTGGGGCCGTGGCTGGAGGGGGCGGGCAACTCCACTAGCTGGAGTGCCCTGGGGTGCTGTAACAAAGGGGGTGAGCCTTTGAGGCTCACCGCCAGGTGTTACAGTTCCTGCAGGGGGAGGTGAGAAGCACCTCCACCCAGTACAGGCTTTGTTTCTGGCCACAGAGTGACAAAGGCACTCTCCCCATGTGGCCAGCAACATGTCTGGTGTGTGGCAGGCTGGTAAAACTAGTCAGCCCACTCTGGAAGTCTGGTATGGTTTCAGGGGGCATCTCTAAGATGCCCTCTGGGGTGTATTTCACAATAAAATGTACACTGGCATCAGTGTGAATTTATTGTGCTGAGAAGTTTGATACCAAACTTCCCAGTTTTCAGTGTAGCCATTATAGTGCTGTGGAGTTCGTGTATGACAAACTGCCAGACCATATACTCTTATGGCTACCCTGCACTTACAATGTCTAAGGTTTTGCTTAAACACTGTAGGGGCATAGTGCTCATGCACCTATGCCCTCACCTATGGTATAGTGCACCCTGCCTCAGGGCTGTAAGGCCTGCTAAAGGGGTGCCATAGGCAGTGTGAGGTGTGAGGTTGGCATGGAACCCGGGGAGGAGTGCCATGTCGACTTAGTCATTTTCTCCCCACCAGCACACACAAGCTGGCAAGCAGTGTGTCTGTGCTGAGTGAGGGGTCTCCAGGGTGGCATAAGACATGCTGCAGCCCTTAGAGACCTTCCCTGGCATCAGGGCCCTTGGTACCAGGGGTACCAGTTACAAGGGACTTACCTGGGTGCCAGGGTGTGCCAATTGTAGAAACAAAGGTACAGGTTAGGGAAAGAACACTGGTGCTGGGGCCTGGTTAGCAGGCCTCAGCACACTTTCAAATCATAACTTGGCATCAGCAAAGGCAGAAAGTCAGGGGGTAACCATGCCAAGGAGGCATTTCCTTACACCGGGTCACTCTCCTGTCCATAGCTTCGAGCATGGCCCCTGGGTGGCCGGTATATTACCCGGGTCACTCTCCTGTCCGTAGCTTCGAGCATGGCCCCTGGGTGGCAGGTATATTACCCGGGTCACTCTCCTGTCCGTAGCTTCGAGCATGGCCCCTGGCTGGCCGGTAGATTACCCAGGTCACTCTCCTGTCCGTAGCTTCGAGCAAGGCCCCTGGCTGGCCGGTATATTACCCGGGTCACTCTCCTGTCCCTAGCTTCGAGCATGGCCCCTGGGTGGCAGGTAGATTACCCAGGTCACTCTCCTGTCCCTAGCTCTGAGCATGGCCCCTGGCTGGCCAGTAGATTACCCAGGTCACTGTCCTGTCCGTAGCTTTGAGCATGGCCCCTGGCTGGCAGGTAGATTACCCTGGTCACTCTCCTGTTCGTAGCTTCGAGCATGGTCCCTGGGTGGCCGGTATATTACCCAGGTCACTCTCCTGTCCGTAGCTTTGAGCATGGCCCCTGGCTGGCCAGTAGATTACCCTGGTCACTCTCCTGTCCGTAGCTTCGAGCATGCCCCTGGCTGGCAGGTAGATTACCCGGGTCACTCTCCTGTCCGTAGCTTTGAGCATGCCCCTGGCTGGCAGGTAGATTACCCGGGTCACTCTCCTGTCCGTAGCTTTGAGCATGCCCCTGGCTGGCAGGTAGATTACCCGGGTCACTCTCCTGTCCGTAGCTTCGAGCATGGCCCCTGGCTGGCAGGTAGATTACCCAGGTCACTCTCCTGTCCCTAGCTCTGAGCATGGCCCCTGGCTGGCCAGTAGATTACCCTGGTCACTCTCCTGTCCGTAGCTTTGAGCATGGCCCCTGGGTGGCCAGTAGATTACCCAGATCACTCTCCTGTCCCTAGCTCTGAGCATGGCCCTTGGCTGGCCAGTAGATTACCCGGGTCACTCTCCTGTCCGTAGCTTTAAGCATGGCCCCTGGCTGGCAGGTAGATTACCCTGGTCACTCTCCTGTCTGTAGCTTCGAGCATGGCCCCTGGGTGGCAGGTAGATTACCCAGGTCACTCTCCTGTCCCTAGCTCTGAGCATGGCCCCTGGCTGGCCAGTAGATTACGCGGGTCACTCTCTGTAGTTTTCAGCATGGCCCCTGGCTGGCCAGTAGATTACCCGGGTCACTCTCTGTAGTTTTCAGCATGGCCCCTGGCTGGCCAGTAGATTACCCGGGTCACTCTCTGTAGTTTTCAGCATGGCCCCTGGCTGGCCAGTAGATTACCCGGGTCACTCTCTGTAGTTTTCAGCATGCCCCCTGGGTGGCCGGTATATTACCTGGGTCACTCTCCTGTCCCTAGCTTCGAGCATGGCCCCTGGGTGGCCGGTATATTACCCGGGTCACTCTCCTGTCCGTAGCTTCGAGCATGGCCCCTGGGTGGCCGGTATATTACCCGGGTCACTCTCCTGTCCGTAGCTTCGAGCATGGCCCCTGGCTGGCAGGTAGATTACCCTGGTCACTCTCCTGTCCGTAGATTCGAGCATGGCCCCTGGGTGGCCGGTAGATTACCCGGGTCACTCCTGTCCGTAGCTTCGAGCATGGCCCCTGGGTGGCCGGTAGATTACCCGGGTCACTCTCCTGTCCGTAGCTTCGAGCATGGTCCCTGGGTGGCAGGTAGATTACCCGGGTCACTCTCCTGTCCGTAGCTTCGAGCATGGTCCCTGGGTGGCAGGTAGATTACCCGGGTCACTCTCCTGTCCGTAGCTTCGAGCATGGCCCCTGGGTGGCCGGTATATTACCCGGGTCACTCTCCTGTCCGTAGCTTCGAGCATGGCCCCTGGGTGGCCAGTAGATTACCCGGGTCACTCTCTGTAGTTTTCAGCATGGCCCCTGGCTGGCCGGTAGTGAGGGTCGAGGAATCCATGCAAGGGGAGGAATCCCATACCAGTGTCCAAGGAGCTTGTGTGGTGGAGATCGGATGTGGGCATCATACACTTGTGCCCCAGGAGCCGCTTCTGAATGGGCATAGGAGTTTGAGGGGCTCTAAATCTGGTGACCCAAAGAGCACATGTCCAGGGGGTTGGAAGTTGAGGCAGCATGTACTCATGTCCAGGGGGTACAACCAGAGAGGTTTCTTATCCACGTACCATGGAGCTTATCCCCCGCCATTGTTTTTTCACGTTCAAGCCTCCAGTGATACCTGAGTGGTGCGTCCCTGAGCGTCCTGTGCAGTGCTGAAGGGAGTTTAGTGCCCCAGCCCAGGGCGTCGTAACTACATCCAGCAGAGGTCCTGGCACGTGTGTACGTAAGTGTGGATCTTTCTGACCCGGCTATTCTGCCAAAGATCTCCCTCCCTGCCCTGCATGCATATACAATCCATGGCCCTTTTAATCCCAGTCCAAAAGAGGAGTAAATTGAAGTATGAGAAAGTTGGGGTTGGGGGGGTTACTAAGTGTCCCACTGCTCGTCGTCTCTTCGCTTGGTTAGATCTTCTGCTCAGGGGTACAGACAGTGGCTCTGTCTTGGCGGGTTCCAGCTTTCCGTGGAGCCCTGCGTGCCCGCAGGAAGGTGGCCAGAGTATCCCTCAGACTGACAGACTGCTGTGGTGAGCTCTCCCTTGGTTTCTACCAGTACTCCAGGTGTCGGCAGCTGGGCGTCGTGGCTGACACAGGGTCACAAAGCACTTATTACTGGGCTACCATCCCATGGCCCAGATCATGTCCTGATGAAGCCCGTCTAGTGTGGGGGCCGAAACGTCGTTCATTTGTAAACATGCACAGCGGTTCTTTGGCTCAGTTGCTTTCTGTGGCCCGGCCACTGTAGCACAAGATTGTGTGTGTTTGTGTGTGTGTGTGTGTAGGATCGTGTGTGTGTGTAGGATCGTGTGTGTGTGTGTGTAGGATCGTGTGTGTGTGTAGGATCGTGTGTGTGTGTGTAGGATCGTGTGTGTGTGTAGGATCGTGTGTGTGTGTAGGATCGTGTGTGTGTGTGTAGGATCGTGTGTGTGTGTGTAGGATCGTGTGTGTGTGTGTGTAGGATCGTGTGTGTGTGTGTGTGTGTGTGTAGGATCGTGTGTGTGTGTAGGATCGTGTGTGTGTGTAGGATCGTGTGTGTGTGTGTGTGTGTAGGATCGTGTGTGTGTGTGTAGGATCGTGTGTGTGTAGGATCGTGTGTGTGTGTGTGTGTAGGATCGTGTGTGTGTGTAGGATCGTGTGTGTGTGTAGGATCGTGTGTGTGTGTAGGATCGTGTGTGTGTGTAGGATCGTGTGTGTGTGTGTAGGATCGTGTGTGTGTGTAGGATCGTGTGTGTGTGTGTGTGTGTGTGTAGGATCGTGTGTGTGTGTAGGATCGTGTGTGTGTGTGTGTGTAGGATCGTGTGTGTGTGTGTGTAGGATCGTGTGTGTGTGTAGGATCGTGTGTGTGTGTAGGATCGTGTGTGTAGGATCGTGTGTGTAGGATCGTGTGTGTAGGATCGTGTGTGTAGGATCGTGTGTGTGTGTCTGTAGGATCGTGTGTGTGTCTGTAGGATCGTGTGTCTGTCTGTAGGATCGTGTGTCTGTAGGATCGTGTGTCTGTAGGATCGTGTGTGTAGGATCGTGTGTGTAGGATCGTGTGTGTAGGATCGTGTGTGTAGGATCGTGTGTGTAGGATCGTGTGTGTGTGTGTATGTCTAGGATCGTGTGTGTGTGTGTCTAGGATCGTGTGTGTGTGTGTCTAGGATCATGTGTGTGTGTGTCTAGGATCGTGTGTGTGTGTCTAGGATCGTGTGTGTGTGTCTAGGATCGTGTGTGTGTGTGTAGGATTGTGTGTGTGTGTAGGATTGTGTGGGTAGGATTGTGTGTGTGTGGGTAGGATTGTGTGTGTGTGGGTAGGATTGTGTGTGGGTAGGATTGTGTGTGGGTAGGATTGTGTGTGTGTGGGTAGGATTGTGTGTGTGTGGGTAGGATTGTGTGTGTGTGTCTAGGATCGTGTGTGTCTAGGATCGTGTGTGTCTAGGATCGTGTGTGTCTAGGATCGTGTGTGTCTAGGATCGTGTGTGTGTAGGATCGTGTGTGTCTAGGATCGTGTGTGTAGGATCGTGTGTGTCTAGGATCGTGTGTGTCTAGGATCGTGTGTGTCTAGGATCGTGTGTGTAGGATCGTGTGTGTGTGTAGGATCGTGTGTGTATAGGATCGTGTGTGTGTGTGTAGGATTGTGTGTGTGTGTGTGTAGGATTGTGTGGGTAGGATTGTGTGTGTGTGGGTAGGATTGTGTGTGGGTAGGATTGTGTGTGGGTAGGATTGTGTGTGTGTAGGATTGTGTGTGTGTGTAGGATTGTGTGTGTGTGTAGGATTGTGTGTGTGTAGGATTGTGTGTGTGTGTGTGTAGGATTGTGTGTGTGTGTGTAGGATTGTGTGTGTAGGATTGTGTGTGTGTGTGTAGGATTGTGTGTGTGTGTGTAGGATTGTGTGTGTGTGTCTAGGATTGTGTGTGTGTGTCTAGGATTGTGTGTGTGTGTGTCTAGGATCGTGTGTGTGTGTGTCTAGGATCGTGTGTGTGTGTGTCTAGGATCGTGTGTGTGTGTCTAGGATCGTGTGTGTGTAGGATTGTGTGTGTGTAGGATTGTGTGTGTGTAGGATTGTGTGTGTGTAGGATTGTGTGTGTGTGTAGGATTGTGTGTGTGTGTGTGTAGGATTGTGTGTGTGTGTGTGTAGGATTGTGTGTGTGTGTGTAGGATTGTGTGTGTGTGTAGGATCGTGTGTGTGTGTGTGTAGGATCGTGTGTGTGTGTGTGTAGGATTGTGTGTGTGTGTGTAGGATTGTGTGTGTGTGTGTAGGATTGTGTGTGTGTGTGTGTGTGTGTGTAGGATTGTGTGTGTGTAGGATTGTGTGTGTGTGTGTAGGATTGTGTGTGTGTGTGTGTAGGATTGTGTGTGTGTGTGTGTAGGATTGTGTGTGTGTGTGTGTGTGTAGGATTGTGTGTGTGTGTAGGATTGTGTGTGTGTGTAGGATTGTGTGTAGGATTGTGTGTGTGTAGGATCGTGTGTGTAGGATCGTGTGTGTAGGATCGTGTGTGTGTAGGATCGTGTGTGTGTGTGTAGGATCGTGTGTGTGTGTGTAGGATCGTGTGTGTGTGTAGGATCGTGTGTGTGTGTAGGATCGTGTGTGTAGGATCGTGTGTGTGTGTGTGTGTGGGATCGTGTGTGTGTAGGATTGTGTGTGTGTGTAGGATTGTGTGTGTGTAGGATTGTGTGTGTGTAGGATTGTGTGTGTGTGTAGGATTGTGTGTGTGTGTAGGATTGTGTGTGTGTGTAGGATTGTGTGTGTAGGATTGTGTGTGTAGGATTGTGTGTGTAGGATTGTGTGTGTGTGTGTAGGATTGTGTGTGTGTGTGTGTGTAGGATTGTGTGTGTGTGTGTGTGTGTGTGTGTAGGATTGTGTGTGTGTGTGTGTAGGATTGTGTGTGTGTGTAGGATTGTGTGTGTGTGTAGGATTGTGTGTGTGTGTAGGATTGTGTGTGTGTAGGATTGTGTGTGTGTGTGTAGGATTGTGTGTGTGTGTAGGATTGTGTGTGTGTGTGTGTAGGATTGTGTGTGTGTGTGTGTGTGTAGGATTGTGTGTGTGTGTAGGATTGTGTGTGTGTGTGTGTAGGTGTGTGTGTGTGTAGGAGTGTGTGTGTGTGTGTGTAGGAGTGTGTGTGTAGGAGTGTGTGTGTGTGTGTAGGATCGTGTGTGTGTGTAGGATCGTGTGTGTGTGTGTGTAGGATTGTGTGTGTGTGTGTGTAGGATTGTGTGTGTGTGTGTGTGTGTAGGATTGTGTGTGTGTGTAGGATTGTGTGTGTGTGTGTGTAGGTGTGTGTGTGTGTAGGAGTGTGTGTGTGTGTAGGAGTGTGTGTGTAGGAGTGTGTGTGTGTGTGTAGGATCGTGTGTGTGTGTAGGATCGTGTGTGTGTGTGTGTAGGATCGTGTGTGTGTGTGTAGGATCGTGTGTGTGTGTGTGTAGGATCGTGTGTGTGTGTGTGTAGGATCGTGTGTGTGTGTAGGATCGTGTGTGTGTGTGTAGGATCGTGTGTGTGTGTGTAGGATCGTGTGTGTGTGTGTGTAGGATCGTGTGTGTGTGTGTGTGTGTGTGTGTAGGATCGTGTGTGTGTGTGTGTGTGTGTAGGATCGTGTGTGTGTGTGTAGGATCGTGTGTGTGTGTGTAGGATCGTGTGTGTGTAGGATCGTGTGTGTGTGTGTGTAGGATCGTGTGTGTGTGTAGGATCGTGTGTGTGTGTAGGATCGTGTGTGTGTGTAGGATCGTGTGTGTGTGTGTAGGATCGTGTGTGTGTGTAGGATCGTGTGTGTGTGTGTGTGTGTGTGTAGGATCGTGTGTGTGTGTGTGTGTAGGATCGTGTGTGTGTGTGTAGGATCGTGTGTGTGTGTAGGATCGTGTGTGTGTGTATGATCGTGTGTGTAGGATCGTGTGTGTAGGATCGTGTGTGTAGGATCGTGTGTGTAGGATCGTGTGTGTGTGTCTGTAGGATCGTGTGTGTGTCTGTAGGATCGTGTGTCTGTAGGATCGTGTGTCTGTAGGATCGTGTGTCTGTAGGATCGTGTGTGTAGGATCGTGTGTGTAGGATCGTGTGTGTAGGATCGTGTGTGTAGGATCGTGTGTGTAGGATCGTGTGTGTGTGTGTATGTCTAGGATCGTGTGTGTGTGTATGTCTAGGATCGTGTGTGTGTGTGTCTAGGATCGTGTGTGTGTGTGTCTAGGATCGTGTGTGTGTGTGTCTAGGATCGTGTGTGTGTGTGTCTAGGATCGTGTGTGTGTGTCTAGGATCGTGTGTGTGTGTCTAGGATCGTGTGTGTGTGTGTAGGATTGTGTGTGTGTGTAGGATTGTGTGGGTAGGATTGTGTGTGTGTGGGTAGGATTGTGTGTGTGTGGGTAGGATTGTGTGTGTGTGGGTAGGATTGTGTGTGTGTGGGTAGGATTGTGTGTGTGTGGGTAGGATTGTGTGTGTGTGGGTAGGATTGTGTGTGTGTGTCTAGGATTGTGTGTGTGTGTCTAGGATCGTGTGTGTCTAGGATCGTGTGTGTCTAGGATCGTGTGTGTCTAGGATCGTGTGTGTCTAGGATCGTGTGTGTGTAGGATCGTGTGTGTCTAGGATCGTGTGTGTAGGATCGTGTGTGTAGGATCGTGTGTGTCTAGGATCGTGTGTGTCTAGGATCGTGTGTGTAGGATCGTGTGTGTGTGTAGGATCGTGTGTGTATAGGATCGTGTGTGTGTGTGTAGGATTGTGTGTGTGTAGGATTGTGTGGGTAGGATTGTGTGTGTGTGGGTAGGATTGTGTGTGGGTAGGATTGTGTGTGGGTAGGATTGTGTGTGTGTAGGATTGTGTGTGTGTGTAGGATTGTGTGTGTGTGTAGGATTGTGTGTGTGTAGGATTGTGTGTGTGTGTGTGTGTAGGATTGTGTGTGTGTGTGTAGGATTGTGTGTGTGTGTCTAGGATTGTGTGTGTGTGTCTAGGATTGTGTGTGTGTCTAGGATTGTGTGTGTGTGTGTCTAGGATCGTGTGTGTGTGTCTAGGATCGTGTGTGTGTAGGATTGTGTGTGTGTAGGATTGTGTGTGTGTAGGATTGTGTGTGTGTAGGATTGTGTGTGTGTGTAGGATTGTGTGTGTGTGTGTGTAGGATTGTGTGTGTGTGTGTGTGTAGGATTGTGTGTGTGTGTGTGTAGGATTGTGTGTGTGTGTGTGTAGGATTGTGTGTGTGTGTAGGATTGTGTGTGTGTGTGTGTAGGATCGTGTGTGTGTGTGTGTAGGATTGTGTGTGTGTGTGTGTAGGATTGTGTGTGTGTGTAGGATTGTGTGTGTGTGTGTGTAGGATTGTGTGTGTGTGTGTGTGTGTGTAGGATTGTGTGTGTGTGTGTAGGATTGTGTGTGTGTGTGTAGGATTGTGTGTGTGTGTGTAGGATTGTGTGTGTGTGTGTGTAGGATTGTGTGTGTGTGTGTGTAGGATTGTGTGTAGGATTGTGTGTGTGTGTGTAGGATTGTGTGTGTGTGTAGGATTGTGTGTGTGTAGGATTGTGTGTGTAGGATTGTGTGTGTAGGATCGTGTGTGTAGGATCGTGTGTGTAGGATCGTGTGTGTGTGTGTAGGATCGTGTGTGTGTGTGTAGGATCGTGTGTGTGTGTAGGATCGTGTGTGTGTGTGTAGGATCGTGTGTGTAGGATCGTGTGTGTGTGTGTGTGTGGGATCGTGTGTGTGTAGGATCGTGTGTGTGTGTAGGATTGTGTGTGTGTAGGATTGTGTGTGTGTAGGATTGTGTGTGTGTGTAGGATTGTGTGTGTGTGTAGGATTGTGTGTGTAGGATTGTGTGTGTAGGATTGTGTGTGTAGGATTGTGTGTGTGTGTAGGATTGTGTGTGTGTGTGTGTGTAGGATTGTGTGTGTGTGTGTGTGTGTGTAGGATTGTGTGTGTGTGTGTGTAGGATTGTGTGTGTGTGTAGGATTGTGTGTGTGTGTAGGATTGTGTGTGTGTGTAGGATTGTGTGTGTGTAGGATTGTGTGTGTGTGTGTAGGATTGTGTGTGTGTGTAGGATTGTGTGTGTGTGTGTGTAGGATTGTGTGTGTGTGTGTGTGTGTAGGATTGTGTGTGTGTGTAGGATTGTGTGTGTGTGTGTGTGTAGGTGTGTGTGTGTGTAGGAGTGTGTGTGTGTGTGTGTAGGAGTGTGTGTGTAGGAGTGTGTGTGTGTGTGTGTAGGAGTGTGTGTGTAGGAGTGTGTGTGTGTGTGTGTAGGAGTGTGTGTGTAGGTGTGTGTGTGTGTAGGAGTGTGTGTGTGTGTAGGATTGTGTGTGTGTGTAGGATTGTGTGTGTGTGTAGGATTGTGTGTGTGTGTAGGATCGTGTGTGTAGGATTGTGTGTGTGTGTAGGATTGTGTGTAGGATTGTGTGTGTGTGTGTAGGATTGTGTGTGTGTGTGTGTAGGATCGTGTGTGTGTGTGTGTAGGATCGTGTGTGTGTGTGTGTAGGATCGTGTGTGTGTGTGTGTGTAGGATCGTGTGTGTGTAGGATCGTGTGTGTGTGTGTAGGATCGTGTGTGTGTGTGTGTAGGATCGTGTGTGTGTGTGTAGGATCGTGTGTGTGTGTGTGTGTGTGTAGGATCGTGTGTGTGTGTGTAGGATTGTGTGTGTGTGTAGGATCGTGTGTGTGTGTGTAGGATCGTGTGTGTGTAGGATTGTGTGTGTGTGTGTGTAGGATTGTGTGTGTGTGTGTAGGATTGTGTGTGTGTGTGTGTAGGATTGTGTGTGTGTGTGTGTAGGATTGTGTGTGTGTGTGTAGGATTGTGTGTGTGTGTAGGATTGTGTGTGTGTGTGTAGGATCGTGTGTGTGTAGGATCGTGTGTGTGTAGGATCGTGTGTGTGTAGGATCGTGTGTGTGTAGGATCGTGTGTGTGTAGGATCGTGTGTGTGTGTAGGATCGTGTGTGTGTGTAGGATTGTGTGTGTGTGTGTGTGTGTAGGATTGTGTGTGTGTGTGTGTGTAGGATTGTGTGTGTGTGTGTAGGATCGTGTGTGTGTAGGATTGTGTGTGTGTGTAGGATTGTGTGTGTGTGTAGGATTGTGTGTGTGTGTAGGATTGTGTGTGTGTGTAGGATTGTGTGTGTGTGTAGGATTGTGTGTGTAGGATTGTGTGTGTGTGTAGGATCGTGTGTGTAGGATTGTGTGTGTGTGTAGGATTGTGTGTGTGTGTGTAGGATTGTGTGTGTGTGTGTAGGATTGTGTGTGTGTGTGTGTAGGATCGTGTGTGTGTGTGTGTAGGATCGTGTGTGTGTGTGTGTAGGATCGTGTGTGTGTGTGTGTGTAGGATCGTGTGTGTGTAGGATCGTGTGTGTGTGTGTAGGATCGTGTGTGTGTGTGTGTAGGATCGTGTGTGTGTGTGTAGGATCGTGTGTGTGTGTGTGTGTAGGATCGTGTGTGTGTGTGTAGGATTGTGTGTGTGTGTGTAGGATTGTGTGTGTGTGTAGGATTGTGTGTGTGTGTAGGATTGTGTGTGTGTGTAGGATCGTGTGTGTGTGTGTAGGATCGTGTGTGTGTAGGATTGTGTGTGTGTGTGTAGGATTGTGTGTGTGTGTGTGTAGGATTGTGTGTGTGTGTAGGATTGTGTGTGTAGGATTGTGTGTGTGTGTGTAGGATCGTGTGTGTGTAGGATCGTGTGTGTGTAGGATCGTGTGTGTGTGTAGGATCGTGTGTGTGTGTAGGATTGTGTGTGTGTGTGTGTGTGTGTGTAGGATTGTGTGTGTGTGTGTAGGATCGTGTGTGTGTAGGATTGTGTGTGTGTAGGATTGTGTGTGTGTGTAGGATTGTGTGTGTGTAGGATCGTGTGTGTGTGTGTGTAGGATCGTGTGTGTGTAGGATTGTGTGTGTGTAGGATCGTGTGTGTGTGTGTGTAGGATCGTGTGTGTGTGTGTGTAGGATCGTGTGTGTGTGTGTGTGTGTGTGTGTGTAGGATCGTGTGTGTGTGTAGGATCGTGTGTGTAGGATCGTGTGTGTGTGTGTAGGATTGTGTGTGTGTGTGTGTGGGATCGTGTGTGTGTGGGATCGTGTGTGTGTGGGATCGTGTGTGTGTGTAGGATTGTGTGTGTGTGTGTGTGTAGGATTGATTGTGTGTGTGTGTGGGGGATCGTGTGTGTGTGTGTGTGTAGGATCGTGTGTGTGTGTAGGATCGTGTGTGTGTGTGTAGGATTGTGTGTGTGTGTAGGATCGTGTGTGTGTGTGTAGGATCGTGTGTGTGTGTGTGTGTGTAGGATCGTGTGTGTGTGTGTGTAGGATCGTGTGTGTGTGTGTGTAGGATCGTTTGTGTGTGTAGGATCGTGTGTGTGTGTAGGATCGTGTGTGTGTGTAGGATCGTGTGTGTGTGTGTGTAGGATCGTGTGTGTGTGTAGGATCGTGTGTGTGTGTATAGGATCGTGTGTGTAGGATCGTGTGTGTGTGTGTGGGATCGTGTGTGTGTGTGTGGGATCGTGTGTGTGTGTGTGGGATCGTGTGTGTGTGTGGGATCGTGTGTGTGTAGGATTGTGTGTGTGTGTGTAGGATTGTGTGTGTGTGTGTAGGATTGTGTGTGTGTGTAGGATTGTGTGTGTGTGTGTAGGATTGTGTGTGTGTGTGTAGGATCGTGTGTGTGTGTGTAGGATCGTGTGTGTGTGTGTAGGATCGTGTGTGTGTGGGATCGTGTGTGTGTGTAGGATCGTGTGTGTGTGTAGGATCGTGTGTGTGTGTAGGATCGTGTGTGTGTGTGTGTAGGATCGTGTGTGTGTGTGGGATCGTGTGTGTGTGTAGGATTGTGTGTGTGTGTAGGATTGTGTGTGTGTGTAGGATTGTGTGTGTGTAGGATTGTGTGTGTGTGTAGGATTGTGTGTGTGTGTAGGATTGTGTGTGTAGGATCGTGTGTGTGTGTGTAGGATATTGTGTGTGTGTGGGATTGTGTGTGTAGGATTGTGTGTGTGTGTGTGTAGGATTGTGTGTGTAGGATCGTGTGTGTGTAGGATCGTGTGTGTGTGTAGGATCGTGTGTGTGTGTAGGATCGTGTGTGTGTGTAGGATCGTGTGTGTGTGTAGGATCGTGTGTGTGTGTAGGAGTGTGTGTGTGTAGGATCGTGTGTGTGTGTGTAGGATTGTGTGTGTGTGTGTAGGAGTGTGTGTGTGTAGGATCGTGTGTGTGTGTAGGATCGTGTGTGTAGGATCGTGTGTGTGTGTGTGTGGGATCGTGTGTGTGTGTAGGATTGTGTGTGTGTGTGTAGGATTGTGTGTGTGTGTGTAGGATTGTGTGTATGTGTAGGATTGTGTGTGTGTGTGTGTGGGATCGTGTGTGTGTAGGATTGTGTGTGTGTGTGTGTGTAGGATTGTGTGTGTGTGTAGGATTGTGTGTGTGTAGGATTGTGTGTGTGTGTGTAGGATCGTGTGTGTGTAGGATTGTGTGTGTGTGTGTGTAGGATTGTGTGTGTGTGTGTGTAGGATTGTGTGTGTGTGTGTGTAGGATTGTGTGTGTGTGTGGGATCGTGTGTGTGGGATCGTGTGTGTGTAGGATTGTGTGTGTGTGTGTGTGTGTAGGATCGTGTGTGTGTAGGATCGTGTGTGTGTAGGATTGTGTGTGTGTAGGATTGTGTGTGTGTGTGTAGGATCGTGTGTGTGTAGGATTGTGTGTGTAGGATCGTGTGTGTGTAGGATTGTGTGTGTGTGTGTGTAGGATTGTGTGTGTGTGTGTGTGTGTGTGTAGGATTGTGTGTGTGTGTGTGTAGGATTGTGTGTGTGTGTGGGATCGTGTGTGTGGGATCGTGTGTGTGTGTAGGATTGTGTGTGTGTAGGATTGTGTGTGTGTAGGATTGTGTGTGTGTAGGATTGTGTGTGTGTAGGATTGTGTGTGTGTAGGATTGTGTGTAGGATCGTGTGTGTGTGTGTGTGTGTAGGATTGTGTGTGTGTGTGTGGGATCGTGTGTGTGTGTGTGTGTGTGTAGGATTGTGTGTGTGTGTGTGTGTGTGGGATCGTGTGTGTGTGTGTGTGTAGGATCGTGTGTGTGTAGGATCGTGTAGGATCGTGTGTGTGGGATCGTGTGTGTGTGTGTAGGATTGTGTGTGTGTGTGTAGGATTGTGTGTGTGTGTGTAGGATCGTGTGTGTGTAGGATTGTGTGTGTGTGTGTAGGATTGTGTGTGTGTGTAGGATCGTGTGTGTGTGTGTGTGGGATTGTGTGTGTGTGTAGGATTGTGTGTGTGTAGGATTGTGTGTGTGTAGGATCGTGTGTAGGATCGTGTGTGTGTGTGTGTGTAGGATCGTGTGTGTGGGATCGTGTGTGTTGTTCGCTCACACCCGTTCGGTTGAGTGTGCGCCTCGAAGCCTTGGAGCGCCGCCCGCCCCTCCCTTGCTGCTTCTTACCCCCGCTTTGCCCGTGTGTTTCATGTAGCGCACATGTGCGTATGGGTGAGGCCTTGTGGCGCTAGCTGGGTCTGCGCGAGGCTCCGTGGCAGTGGTGAGTCCTGTGGGGTGGCAGAGGGTGCCCGTCCTGGCCTCGGGGGCATCGGTGAGTGCTTCTGTGGCTTGTGCCATAGTTGTGCCATGCAGGGGGGGGGGGTCTCCCGGCCGATCAGAAAGTGGCTGACGTGGGGTTTCCGTGATCAGCCCGTATTAATAGTAGCGGGTTGCATGCCTCGGTGCCCACGCGTGCCACCCAGCTGTCCGGGAAGTGCCATGTTCCGGGGGCTGGGTGGGTTCCAGTGACGAGGCTCTGCTTGGTCTGTCTACGATCTCCCAGTACAGATCCCTTGCAAGACCCCCCAAGTGTGTGCCGTGTACCCCCGGCCCTACTTAGAAAAACTCTATTGAACAAATGGTATCAGTAAATAATCAGTCCTCTGGTGTAATACAGGCACTGTGCGAACAAACGGTCTCGTATGTCATCCGGACCCAAGGGGATGTGAACCCCCTGGTGGTGCCCAGACCCTGCACCCACCCCCGACTGCCCGCGCCAGCGTCTGAACTCCGTTCCTCCTCAGGCCTCGTGTCTGCGCCTGGCAGCGTGTGGTCATTCACCACAGACACCAGTGGTATGTGCACACACGTAAGGAAACTGTAGCTCACGGAAGGGGCAGCGAGTCGCTGACCGAGCTGGTGACCCCTGTGCCCATCACCTGACCGTGCTACACTGTGCCAGGGCCCAGTCCTCCCTCTAGTCATCGGTGGGCTCCCCTCGGGCATCCCTGTACCCGTATCGTCTGGCACTGTGCCAGGGTCCATCCCTCCCTCTAGTCATCGATGGGCCCCTAGGACACCCCTGTGCCCATCACCTGACCGTGCTACACTGTGCCAGGGCCCAGTGCTCCCTCTAGTCATCGGTGGGCTCCCCTCGGGCATCCCTGTACCCGTATCGTCTGGCACTGTGCCAGGGCCCAGTGCTCCCTCTAGTCATCGGTGGGCTCCCCTCGGGCATCCCTGTACCCGTATCGTCTGGCACTGTGCCAGGGCCCAGTGCTCCCTCTAGTCATCGGTGGGCTCCCCTCGGGCATCCCTGTACCCGTATCGTCTGGCACTGTGCCAGGGCCCAGTGCTCCCTCTAGTCATCGGTGGGCTCCCCTCGGGCATCCCTGTACCCGTATCGTCTGGCACTGTGCCAGGGTCCATCCCTCCCTCTAGTCATCGGTGGGCTCCCCTCGGGCATCCCTGTACCCGTATCGTCTGGCACTGTGCCAGGGTCCATCCCTCCCTCTAGTCATCGGTGGGCTCCTCTCGGGCATCCCTGTACCCGTATCGTCTGGCACTGTGCCAGGGTCCAACCCTCCCTCTAGTCATCGGTGGGCTCCCCTCGGGCACCCCTGTGCCCGTCCTTGCCCTTCTGGCTGTGTGCCAGGGCCACCCCTCCTCCTCCGCTGATTGTGTACCTCCGTGCAGAAGGCTTCTGCTGGCATAGATGTCCAACCCTGCAGTGTGATCTGTCCCTCTGCCCACCTCGTATTACTGGACTGGCGAGAGAAGGCGACTGCTGGCATCAAAGTGACAAATCATGCCAGACCTCTGCCCCTGGCCACGTGTGGCCTCCGCTCAAAAGAATGATGCTGGGCACAGGGGAGACCAGTTACTAGCCTGGCCCTCTGCATGTCTCTGCTGTCCAGCATCCAGGGGTCCTGGGGGTGCTTTGTGGCCCGGAGGTGGCCGCCAGCAGGGTAGGGAAGAGGGGCATCTCGCGGTGACTGGCATGGACCTCTCCAAGGCCCCGTGGAGCACCCTTCTGTCCCTGGAGGGGCAGCACGTGGGTGCTGCTCCCCGACTCCTCCTTCAGGCTCTTCCCTCCCCCTCTTCCCTCCCTGACCGTCAGACACTCCGGGGAGAGGCGGCTCTTCTCTCCCCCTCTTCCCTCCCTGACCGTCAGACACTCCGGGGAGAGGCGGCTCTTCTCTCCCTCTCTTCCCTCCCTGACCGTCAGACACTCCGGGGAGAGGCGGCTCTTCTCTCACCCGCTCTCTTCTCTCCCTGACCGTCAGACACTCCGGGGAGAGGTGGCTCTTCTCTCCCCCTCTTCCCTCCCTGACCGTCAGACACTCCGGGGAGAGGCGGCTCTTCTCTCCCTCTCTTCCCTCCCTGACCGTCAGACACTCCGGGGAGAGGTGGCTCTTCTCTCACCCGCTCTTCCCTCCCTGACCGTCAGACACTCCGGGGAGAGGTGGCTCTTCTCTCCCCCTCTTCCCTCCCTGACCGTCAGACACTCCGGGGAGAGGCGGCTCTTCTCTCCCTCTCTTCCCTCCCTGACCGTCAGACACTCCGGGGAGAGGTGGCTCTTCTCTCCCCCTCTTCTCTCCCTGACCGTCAGACACTCCGGGGAGAGGTGGCTCTTCTCTCCCCCTCTTCCCTCCCTGACCGTCAGACACTCCGGGGAGAGGTGGCTCTTCTCTCACCCGCTCTTCCCTCCCTGACCGTCAGACACTCCGGGGAGAGGTGGCTCTTCTCTCACCCTCTCTTCCCTCCCTGACCGTCAGACACTCCGGGGAGAGGTGGCTCTTCTCTCGCCCTCTTCTCTCCCTGACCGTCAGACACTCCGGGGAGAGGTGGCTCTTCTCTCACCCTCTCTTCCCTCCCTGACCGTCAGACACTCCGGGGAGAGGTGGCTCTTCTCTCCTCCCTGACCGTCAGACACTCCGGGGAGAGGCGGCTCTTCTCTCCCCCTCTTCTCTCCCTGACCGTCAGACACTCCGGGGAGAGGCGGCTCTTCTCTCGCCCTCTTCTCTCCCTGACCGTCAGACACTCCGGGGAGAGGCGGCTCTTCTCTCCCCCTCTTCCCTCCCTGACCGTCAGACACTCCGGGGAGAGGCGGCTCTTCTCTCACCCTCTCTTCCCTCCCTGACCGTCAGACACTCCGGGGAGAGGCGGCTCTTCTCTCGCCCTCTTCTCTCC
Source organism: Pleurodeles waltl (assembly GCF_031143425.1). Classification (NCBI taxonomy): domain Eukaryota; kingdom Metazoa; phylum Chordata; class Amphibia; order Caudata; family Salamandridae; genus Pleurodeles; species Pleurodeles waltl. Next base: position 22,309,824 of record NC_090451.1, on the reverse strand, counting down.
CTGACCGTCAGACACTCCGGGGAGAGGCGGCTCTTCTCTCACCCTCTTCCCTCCCTGACCGTCAGACACTCCGGGGAGAGGCGGCTCTTCTCTCACCCTCTCTTCCCTCCCTGACCGTCAGACACTCCGGGGAGAGGTGGCTCTTCTCTCACCCTCTCTTCCCTCCCTGACCGTCAGACACTCCGGGGAGAGGTGGCTCTTCTCTCACCCTCTCTTCCCTCCCTGACCGTCAGACACTCCGGGGAGAGGTGGCTCTTCTCTCACCCTCTCTTCCCTCCCTGACCGTCAGACACTCCGGGGAGAGGTGGCTCTTCTCTCGCCCTCTTCTCTCCCTGACCGTCAGACACTCCGGGGAGAGGCGGCTCTTCTCTCCCTCTCTTCCCTCCCTGACCATCAGACACTCCGGGGAGAGGCGGCTCTTCTCTCGCCCTCTTCTCTCCCTGACCGTCAGACACTCCGGGGAGAGGCGGCTCTTCTCTCCCCCTCTTCCCTCCCTGACCGTCAGACACTCCGGGGAGAGGTGGCTCTTCTCTCACCCTCTCTTCCCTCCCTGACCGTCAGACACTCCGGGGAGAGGTGGCTCTTCTCTCCCCCTCTTCTCTCCCTGACCGTCAGACACTCCGGGGAGAGGTGGCTCTTCTCTCGCCCTCTTCCCTCCCTGACCGTCAGACACTCCGGGGAGAGGTGGCTCTTCTCTCGCCCTCTTCCCTCCCTGACCGTCAGACACTCCGGGGAGAGGTGGCTCTTCTCTCACCCTCTCTTCCCTCCCTGACCGTCAGACACTCCGGGGAGAGGCGGCTCTTCTCTCCTCCCTGACCGTCAGACACTCCGGGGAGAGGCGGCTCTTCTCTCCCTCTCTTCCCTCCCTGACCGTCAGACACTCCGGGGAGAGGTGGCTCTTCTCTCGCCCTCTTCTCTCCCTGACCGTCAGACACTCCGGGGAGAGGTGGCTCTTCTCTCCTCCCTGACCGTCAGACACTCCGGGGAGAGGCGGCTCTTCTCTCCCTCTCTTCCCTCCCTGACCGTCAGACACTCCGGGGAGAGGTGGCTCTTCTCTCACCCTCTCTTCTCTCCCTGACCGTCAGACACTCCGGGGAGAGGCGGCTCTTCTCTCACCCTCTCTTCCCTCCCTGACCGTCAGACACTCCGGGGAGAGGTGGCTCTTCTCTCGCCCTCTTCTCTCCCTGACCGTCAGACACTCCGGGGAGAGGTGGCTCTTCTCTCACCCTCTCTTCCCTCCCTGACCGTCAGACACTCCGGGGAGAGGTGGCTCTTCTCTCCTCCCTGACCGTCAGACACTCCGGGGAGAGGTGGCTCTTCTCTCCCCCTCTTCTCTCCCTGACCGTCAGACACTCCGGGGAGAGGTGGCTCTTCTCTCGCCCTCTTCTCTCCCTGACCGTCAGACACTCCGGGGAGAGGTGGCTCTTCTCTCACCCTCTCTTCTCTCCCTGACCGTCAGACACTCCGGGGAGAGGCGGCTCTTCTCTCAGCCTCTCTTCCCTCCCTGACCGTCAGACACTCCGGGGAGAGGTGGCTCTTCTCTCGCCCTCTTCTCTCCCTGACCGTCAGACACTCCGGGGAGAGGTGGCTCTTCTCTCACCCTCTCTTCCCTCCCTGACCGTCAGACACTCCGGGGAGAGGTGGCTCTTCTCTCCTCCCTGACCGTCAGACACTCCGGGGAGAGGCGGCTCTTCTCTCCCTCTCTTCCCTCCCTGACCGTCAGACACTCCGGGGAGAGGTGGCTCTTCTCTCGCCCTCTTCTCTCCCTGACCGTCAGACACTCCGGGGAGAGGTGGCTCTTCTCTCCTCCCTGACCGTCAGACACTCCGGGGAGAGGCGGCTCTTCTCTCCCCCTCTTCTCTCCCTGACCGTCAGACACTCCGGGGAGAGGTGGCTCTTCTCTCGCCCTCTTCTCTCCCTGACCGTCAGACACTCCGGGAAGAGGTGGCTCTTCTCTCGCCCTCTTCTCTCCCTGACCGTCAGACACTCCGGGGAGAGGTGGCTCTTCTCTCACCCTCTCTTCCCTCCCTGACCGTCAGACACTCCGGGGAGAGGTGGCTCTTCTCTCCTCCCTGACCGTCAGACACTCCGGGGAGAGGCGGCTCTTCTCTCCCTCTCTTCCCTCCCTGACCGTCAGACACTCCGGGGAGAGGTGGCTCTTCTCTCGCCCTCTTCTCTCCCTGACCGTCAGACACTCCGGGGAGAGGTGGCTCTTCTCTCCTCCCTGACCGTCAGACACTCCGGGGAGAGGCGGCTCTTCTCTCCCCCTCTTCTCTCCCTGACCGTCAGACACTCCGGGGAGAGGTGGCTCTTCTCTCGCCCTCTTCTCTCCCTGACCGTCAGACACTCCGGGGAGAGGTGGCTCTTCTCTCGCCCTCTTCTCTCCCTGACCGTCAGACACTCCGGGGAGAGGTGGCTCTTCTCTCGCCCTCTTCTCTCCCTGACCGTCAGACACTCCGGGGAGAGGTGGCTCTTCTCTCACCCTCTCTTCTCTCCCTGACCGTCAGACACTCCGGGGAGAGGCGGCTCTTCTCTCAGCCTCTCTTCCCTCCCTGACCGTCAGACACTCCGGGGAGAGGTGGCTCTTCTCTCGCCCTCTTCTCTCCCTGACCGTCAGACACTCCGGGGAGAGGTGGCTCTTCTCTCACCCTCTCTTCCCTCCCTGACCGTCAGACACTCCGGGGAGAGGTGGCTCTTCTCTCCTCCCTGACCGTCAGACACTCCGGGGAGAGGCGGCTCTTCTCTCCCTCTCTTCCCTCCCTGACCGTCAGACACTCCGGGGAGAGGTGGCTCTTCTCTCGCCCTCTTCTCTCCCTGACCGTCAGACACTCCGGGGAGAGGTGGCTCTTCTCTCCTCCCTGACCGTCAGACACTCCGGGGAGAGGCGGCTCTTCTCTCCCCCTCTTCTCTCCCTGACCGTCAGACACTCCGGGGAGAGGTGGCTCTTCTCTCGCCCTCTTCTCTCCCTGACCGTCAGACACTCCGGGAAGAGGTGGCTCTTCTCTCGCCCTCTTCTCTCCCTGACCGTCAGACACTCCGGGGAGAGGTGGCTCTTCTCTCACCCTCTCTTCCCTCCCTGACCGTCAGACACTCCGGGGAGAGGTGGCTCTTCTCTCCTCCCTGACCGTCAGACACTCCGGGGAGAGGCGGCTCTTCTCTCCCTCTCTTCCCTCCCTGACCGTCAGACACTCCGGGGAGAGGTGGCTCTTCTCTCGCCCTCTTCTCTCCCTGACCGTCAGACACTCCGGGGAGAGGTGGCTCTTCTCTCCTCCCTGACCGTCAGACACTCCGGGGAGAGGCGGCTCTTCTCTCCCCCTCTTCTCTCCCTGACCGTCAGACACTCCGGGGAGAGGTGGCTCTTCTCTCGCCCTCTTCTCTCCCTGACCGTCAGACACTCCGGGGAGAGGTGGCTCTTCTCTCGCCCTCTTCTCTCCCTGACCGTCAGACACTCCGGGGAGAGGTGGCTCTTCTCTCGCCCTCTTCTCTCCCTGACCGTCAGACACTCCGGGGAGAGGCGGCTCTTCTCTCTCCCCCTCTTCTCTCCCTGACCGTCAGACACTCCGGGGAGAGGCGGCTCTTCTCTCCCCCTCTTCCCTCCCTGACCGTCAGACACTCCGGGGAGAGGTGGCTCTTCTCTCGCCCTCTTCTCTCCCTGACCGTCAGACACTCCGGGGAGAGGTGGCTCTTCTCTCACCCTCTCTTCCCTCCCTGACCGTCAGACACTCCGGGGAGAGGTGGCTCTTCTCTCCTCCCTGACCGTCAGACACTCCGGGGAGAGGCGGCTCTTCTCTCCCTCTCTTCCCTCCCTGACCGTCAGACACTCCGGGGAGAGGTGGCTCTTCTCTCGCCCTCTTCTCTCCCTGACCGTCAGACACTCCGGGGAGAGGTGGCTCTTCTCTCCTCCCTGACCGTCAGACACTCCGGGGAGAGGCGGCTCTTCTCTCCCCCTCTTCTCTCCCTGACCGTCAGACACTCCGGGGAGAGGTGGCTCTTCTCTCGCCCTCTTCTCTCCCTGACCGTCAGACACTCCGGGGAGAGGTGGCTCTTCTCTCGCCCTCTTCTCTCCCTGACCGTCAGACACTCCGGGGAGAGGTGGCTCTTCTCTCACCCTCTCTTCCCTCCCTGACCGTCCGACACTCCGGGGAGAGGTGGCTCTTCTCTCCTCCCTGACCGTCAGACACTCCGGGGAGAGGCGGCTCTTCTCTCCCTCTCTTCCCTCCCTGACCGTCAGACACTCCGGGGAGAGGTGGCTCTTCTCTCGCCCTCTTCTCTCCCTGACCGTCAGACACTCCGGGGAGAGGTGGCTCTTCTCTCACCCTCTCTTCCCTCCCTGACCGTCAGACACTCCGGGGAGAGGTGGCTCTTCTCTCCTCCCTGACCGTCAGACACTCCGGGGAGAGGCGGCTCTTCTCTCCCTCTCTTCCCTCCCTGACCGTCAGACACTCCGGGGAGAGGTGGCTCTTCTCTCGCCCTCTTCTCTCCCTGACCGTCAGACACTCCGGGGAGAGGTGGCTCTTCTCTCCTCCCTGACCGTCAGACACTCCGGGGAGAGGCGGCTCTTCTCTCCCCCTCTTCTCTCCCTGACCGTCAGACACTCCGGGGAGAGGTGGCTCTTCTCTCGCCCTCTTCTCTCCCTGACCGTCAGACACTCCGGGGAGAGGTGGCTCTTCTCTCACCCTCTCTTCCCTCCCTGACCGTCAGACACTCCGGGGAGAGGTGGCTCTTCTCTCCTCCCTGACCGTCAGACACTCCGGGGAGAGGCGGCTCTTCTCTCCCTCTCTTCCCTCCCTGACCGTCAGACACTCCGGGGAGAGGTGGCTCTTCTCTCGCCCTCTTCTCTCCCTGACCGTCAGACACTCCGGGGAGAGGCGGCTCTTCTCTCTCCCCCTCTTCTCTCCCTGACCGTCAGACACTCCGGGGAGAGGTGGCTCTTCTCTCACCCTCTCTTCCCTCCCTGACCGTCAGACACTCCGGGGAGAGGTGGCTCTTCTCTCGCCCTCTTCTCTCCCTGACCGTCAGACACTCCGGGGAGAGGCGGCTCTTCTCTCCCCCTCTTCTCTCCCTGACCGTCAGACACTCCGGGGAGAGGCGGCTCTTCTCTCCCCCTCTTCCCTCCCTGACCGTCAGACACTCCGGGGAGAGGCGGCTCTTCTCTCGCCCTCTTCTCTCCCTGACCGTCAGACACTCCGGGGAGAGGCGGCTCTTCTCTCACCCTCTCTTCCCTCCCTGACCGTCAGACACTCCGGGGAGAGGTAGCCCTTCTCTCACCCTCTCTTCCCTCCCTGACCGTCAGACACTCCGGGGAGAGGTGGCTCTTCTCTCGCCCTCTTCTCTCCCTGACCGTCAGACACTCCGGGGAGAGGTGGCTCTTCTCTCACCCTCTCTTCCCTCCCTGACCGTCAGACACTCCGGGGAGAGGTGGCTCTTCTCTCCCCCTCTTCCCTCCCTGACCGTCAGACACTCCGGGGAGAGGTGGCTCTTCTCTCACCCTCTCTTCCCTCCCTGACCGTCAGACACTCCGGGGAGAGGCGGCTCTTCTCTCACCCTCTCTTCCCTCCCTGACCGTCAGACACTCCGGGGAGAGGTGGCTCTTCTCTCCCCCTCTTCCCTCCCTGACCGTCAGACACTCCGGGGAGAAGTGGCTCTTCTCTCGCCCTCTTCCCTCCCTGACCGTCAGACACTCCGGGGAGAGGTGGCTCTTCTCTCACCCTCTCTTCCCTCCCTGACCGTCAGACACTCCGGGGAGAGGTGGCTCTTCTCTCCCCCTCTTCTCTCCCTGACCGTCAGACACTCCGGGGAGAGGTGGCTCTTCTCTCTCCCCCTCTTCTCTCCCTGACCGTCAGACACTCCGGGGAGAGGTGGCTCTTCTCTCACCCTCTCTTCCCTCCCTGACCGTCAGACACTCCGGGGAGAGGTGGCTCTTCTCTCCCCCTCTTCCCTCCCTGACCGTCAGACACTCCGGGGAGAGGTGGCTCTTCTCTCACCCTCTTCCCTCCCTGACCGTCAGACACTCCGGGGAGAGGCGGTTCTTCTCTCACCCTCTTCTCTCCCTGACCGTCAGACACTCCGGGGAGAGGTGGCTCTTCTCTCCTCCCTGACCGTCAGACACTCCGGGGAGAGGCGGCTCTTCTCTCCCCCTCTTCTCTCCCTGACCGTCAGACACTCCGGGGAGAGGTGGCTCTTCTCTCGCCCTCTTCTCTCCCTGACCGTCAGACACTCCGGGGAGAGGCGGCTCTTCTCTCCCCCTCTTCCCTCCCTGACCGTCAGACACTCCGGGGAGAGGCGGCTCTTCTCTCCCCCCCTCTTCCCTCCCTGACCGTCAGACACTCCGGGGAGAGGCGGCTCTTCTCTCACCCTCTCTTCCCTCCCTGACCGTCAGACACTCCGGGGAGAGGCGGCTCTTCTCTCACCCTCTCTTCCCTCCCTGACCGTCAGACACTCCGGGGAGAGGTGGCTCTTCTCTCCCCCTCTTCCCTCCCTGACCGTCAGACACTCCGGGGAGAGGTGGCTCTTCTCTCCTCCCTGACCGTCAGACACTCCGGGGAGAGGCGGCTCTTCTCTCCCCCTCTTCTCTCCCTGACCGTCAGACACTCCGGGGAGAGGCGGCTCTTCTCTCACCCTCTCTTCCCTCCCTGACCGTCAGACACTCCGGGGAGAGGTGGCTCTTCTCTCCCCCTCTTCTCTCCCTGACCGTCAGACACTCCGGGGAGAGGTAGCTCTTCTCTCCCCCTCTTCTCTCCCTGACCGTCAGACACTCCGGGGAGAGGCGGCTCTTCTCTCACCCTCTCTTCCCTCCCTGACCGTCAGACACTCCGGGGAGAGGCGGCTCTTCCCTCACCCTCTCTTCCCTCCCTGACCGTCAGACACTCCGGGGAGAGGCGGCTCTTCTCTCACCCTCTCTTCCCTCCCTGACCGTCAGACACTCCGGGGAGAGGCGGCTCTTCTCTCACCCTCTCTTCCCTCCCTGACCGTCAGACACTCCGGGGAGAGGTGGCTCTTCTCTCCCCCTCTTCTCTCCCTGACCGTCAGACACTCCGGGGAGAGGTGGCTCTTCTCTCGCCCTCTTCTCTCCCTGACCGTCAGACACTCCGGGGAGAGGCGGCTCTTCTCTCCCCCTCTTCCCTCCCTGACCGTCAGACACTCCGGGGAGAGGCGGCTCTTCTCTCCCCCCCTCTTCCCTCCCTGACCGTCAGACACTCCGGGGAGAGGCGGCTCTTCTCTCACCCTCTTCCCTCCCTGACCGTCAGACACTCCGGGGAGAGGCGGCTCTTCCCTCACCCTCTCTTCCCTCCCTGACCGTCAGACACTCCGGGGAGAGGCGGCTCTTCTCTCACCCTCTCTTCCCTCCCTGACCGTCAGACACTCCGGGGAGAGGCGGCTCTTCTCTCACCCTCTCTTCCCTCCCTGACCGTCAGACACTCCGGGGAGAGGTGGCTCTTCTCTCCCCCTCTTCCCTCCCTGACCGTCAGACACTCCGGGGAGAGGTGGCTCTTCTCTCCCCCTCTTCCCTCCCTGACCGTCAGACACTCCGGGGAGAGGTGGCTCTTCTCTCCCCCTCTTCTCTCCCTGACCGTCAGACACTCCGGGGAGAGGTGGCTCTTCTCTCACCCTCTCTTCCCTCCCTGACCGTCAGACACTCCGGGGAGAGGCGGCTCTTCTCTCACCCTCTTCCCTCCCTGACCGTCAGACACTCCGGGGAGAGGTGGCTCTTCTCTCACCCTCTCTTCCCTCCCTGACCGTCAGACACTCCGGGGAGAGGTGGCTCTTCTCTCACCCTCTTCCCTCCCTGACCGTCAGACACTCCGGGGAGAGGTGGCTCTTCTCTCACCCTCTCTTCCCTCCCTGACCGTCAGACACTCCGGGGAGAGGTGGCTCTTCTCTCACCCTCTCTTCCCTCCCTGACCGTCAGACACTCCGGGGAGAGGTGGCTCTTCTCTCCCCCTCTTCTCTCCCTGACCGTCAGACACTCCGGGGAGAGGTGGCTCTTCTCTCACCCGCTCTCTTCTCTCCCTGCAGTTGTACGAGTTGGACGGTGATCCAAAGCGGAAGGAGTTCCTGGACGACCTATTCAGCTTCATGCAGAAGAGAGGTGAGGCGGAGGGCTGGGGAGGAAGGTTGTGGTGGGAGGGCTGGTGCTGGCTGGAGCGCGAGTGATGGTTGTAGACCATTAGGGCTTGGGGGTGACTGATGGCACGAGGGACGGGATGATCGATGGCACGAGGGTTGTGGGGTGGCCCATGGCACGAGGGTTGTGGGGTGGCCGATGGCACGAGGGTTGTGGGGTGGCCGATGGCACGAGGGTTGTGGGGTGGCCCATGGCACGAGGGTTGTGGGGTGGCCCATGGCACGAGGGTTGTGGGGTGGCCCATGGCACGAGGGTTGTGGGGTGGCCCATGGCACGAGGGTTGTGGGGTGGCCCATGGCACGAGGGTTGTGGGGTGGCCCATGGCACGAGGGTTGTGGGGTGGCCCATGGCACGAGGGTTGTGGGGTGGCCGATGGCACAAGGGTTGCGGTGTGGCCCATGGCATGAGGGTTGTGGGGTGGCTGATGGCACGAGGGACAGGGCGGCTGGTGGCACGAGGGTTTGAGGGGGGTGGGTGGCCATGAGTGCCGGGTTGGGGGCGAGAGCTGGCTGAGGGTTGCCTGGCACCTGAGTGGTGGCTGTGAGCACGAGCACTGATGGATGCCTGTTTGCGTGACCGTTGGGGGGTGCCTCTTTGTAACTCCTGTGCTGCCATCCTCTGCTCGTCTTCACTGCTGGTTGGACCCTTGCCCCCTCTGGTGCCCTGTCCTTTCACTGCTGGCTGGGCACTTGTCCTCCCAGGTACTCTCTGCTCGCCCTCTGTCCTTGCTTGGCACCGTTTCTGCATTGCTCACTCCTGGCAGGGCCCAGGGCTTCGCTGGCACTCTCTGCTTGCCCTCGCCGGCACCCTTTTCCACTCGCACTCACTGTTGGCTGTGCCCATGTCCTCGCTGGCACCCTTTCCTCTCGCACTACGGTCTGGGTCCTGGCCCTTTCTGGCACCCTTTCAGCTCGCTTGGTACTTTAAGGCACCCTCTCAAGGCCTTGCTACTGCCAGAGCCGTTTGGGCATCCTCAATGCCCTGTCTGGCTCCTGGCTAGGTGCTTGTTCCTGCTTGCCCCTTCCCTGTTTGCCCTCTCTGCTGGCTAGGCCCTAGCTTTCGCTGGCACCCTCTCTGCTTACGGTTCCTATTGACTGGGCCCCTCCTGGCACCCTCTCTGCTCTGGGTCCTACTGGCTGGCCCCTCCTGGCACCCCCCCTGCTCCGGGTCGTACTGGTTGGGCCCCTCCTGGCACCCCCCTCTGCTCCGGGTCCTACTGGCTGGGCCCCTCCTTGCACCCCCTCTGCTCACAGTTCTTACTGGCTGGGCTCCTCCTGGCACCCCCTCTGCTCCGGGTCCTATTGGCTGGGCTCCTCCTGGCACCCTCTCTGCTCCGGGTCCTACTGGCTGGGCCCCTCATGGCACCCTCTCTGCTCTGGGTCCTACTGACTGGGCCCCTCCTGGCACCCTCTGTGCTCACGGTTCCTACTGGCTGGGCCCCTCATGGCACCCTCTCTGCTCCGGTCCTACTGGCTGGGCCCCTCATGGCACCCTCTCTGCTCCGGGTCCTACTGGCTGGGCCCCTCATGGCACCCTCTCTGCTCCGGGTCCTACTGACTGGGCCCCTCCTGGCACCCTCTGTGCTCACGGTTCCTACTGGCTGGGCCCCTCCTGGCACCCTCTCTGCTCCGGGTCCTACTGGCTGGGCCCCTCCTGGCACCCTCTCTGCTCCGGGTCCTACTGACTGGGCCCCTCCTGGCACCCTCTGTGCTCACGGTTCCTACTGGCTGGGCCCCTCCTGGCACCCTCTCTGCTCCGGGTCCTACTGGCTGGGCCCCTCATGGCACCCTCTCTACTCTGGGTCCTACTGGCTGGGCCCCTCCTGGCACCCCCCTCTGCTCCGGGTCGTACTGGTTGGGCCCCTCCTGGCACCCTCTCTGCTCCGGGTCCTACTGGCTGGGCCCCTCCTGGCACCCTCTCTGCTCCGGGTCCTACTGACTGGGCCCCTCCTGGCACCCTCTGTGCTCACGGTTCCTACTGGCTGGGCTCCTCCTGGCACCCTCTCTGCTCCGGGTCCTCCTGGCTGGGCCCCTCCCGGTACCCTCTCTGCTCCGGGTCCTACTGGCTGGGCCCCTCCTGGCACCCCCCTCTGCTCCGGGTCGTACTGGTTGGGCCCCTCCTGGCACCCTCTGTGCTCACGGTTCCTACTGGCTGGGCCCCTCCTGGCACCGCCTCTGCTGCGGGTCCTACTGGCTGGGCCCCTCCTGGCACCGCCTCTGCTGCGGGTCCTACTGGCTGGGCCCCTCCTGGCACCGCCTCTGCTGCGGGTCCTACTGGCTGGGCCCCTCCTGGCACCGCCTCTGCTGCGGGTCCTACTGGCTGGGCCCCTCCTGGCACCGCCTCTGCTGCGGGTCCTACTGGCTGGGCCCCTCTTGGCACCCCCTCTGCTCCGGGTCCTACTGGCTGGGCCCCTCCTGGCACCCTCTCTGCTCCGGGTCCTCCTGGCTGGGCCCCTTCTCGCACCCTCTCTGCTCCGGGTCCTACTGGCTGGGCTCCTCCTAGCACCCCGTCTGCTCCGGGTCCTACTGGCTGGCCCCTCCTGGCACCCCCTCTGCTCCGGGTCCTACTGGCTGGGCCCCTCCTTGCACCCCCTCTGCTCACAGTTCTTACTGGCTGGGCTCCTCCTGGCACCCCCTCTGCTCCGGGTCCTATTGGCTGGGCTCCTCCTGGCACCCTCTCTGCTCCGGGTCCTACTGGCTGGGCCCCTCATGGCACCCTCTCTGCTCTGGGTCCTACTGACTGGGCCCCTCCTGGCACCCTCTGTGCTCACGGTTCCTACTGGCTGGGCCCCTCATGGCACCCTCTCTGCTCCGGTCCTACTGGCTGGGCCCCTCATGGCACCCTCTCTGCTCCGGGTCCTACTGGCTGGGCCCCTCATGGCACCCTCTCTGCTCCGGGTCCTACTGACTGGGCCCCTCCTGGCACCCTCTGTGCTCACGGTTCCTACTGGCTGGGCCCCTCCTGGCACCCTTTCTGCTCCGGGTCCTACTGGCTGGGCCCCTCCTGGCACCCTCTCTGCTCCGGGTCCTACTGGTTGGGCCCCTCATGGCACCCTCTCTGCTCTGGGTCCTTCTGGCTGGGCTCATCCTGGCACCCTCTGTGCTCTGGGTCCTACTGGCTGGGCTCCTCCTGGCACCCTCTGTGCTCCGGGTCCTACTGGCTGGGGCCCTCCTGGCAACCTCTCTGCTCCGGATCCTACTGGCTGGGCTCCTCCTGGCACCCTCTGTGCTCCGGGTCCTCTATGCTGGGCCCATCCTGGCACCCTCTGTGCTCCGGGTCCTACTGGCTGGGCCCATCCTGGCACCCTCTGTGCTCCGGGTCCTACTGGCTGGGCCCATCCTGGCACCCTCTCTGCTCTGGGTCCTACTGGCTGGGCTCCTCCTGGCATCCTCTCTGCTCCGGGTCCTACTGGCTGGGGCCCTCCTGGCACCCTCTGTGCTCACGGTTCCTACTGGCACCCTTTCTGCTCTGGGTCCTACTGGATGGGCTCCTCCTGGCACCCTCTCTGCTGCGGGTCCTACTGGCTGGGGCCCTCCTGGCACCCCCTCTGCTCCGGGTCCTACTGGCTGGGCCCCTCCTGGCACCCTCTCTGCTCCGGGTCCTACTGGCTGGGCCCCTCCTGGCACCCTCTCTGCTCCGGGTCCTACTGGCTGGGCCCCTCCTGGCACCCTCTCTGCTCCGGGTCCTACTGGCTGGGCCCCTCCTGGCACCCCCTCTGCTCCGGGTCCTACTGGCTGGGCCCCTCCTGGCACCCCCTCTGCTCCGGGTCCTACTGGCTGGGCCCCTCCTGGCACCCTCTCTGCTCCGGGTCCTACTGGCTGGGCCCCTCCTGGCACCCCCTCTGCTCCGGGTCCTACTGGCTGGGCCCCTCCTGGCACCCCCTCTGCTCCGGGTCCTACTGGCTGGGCCCCTCCTGGCACCCTCTCTGCTCCGGGTCCTACTGGCTGGACCCCTCCTGGCACCCTCTCTGCTCGCTCTCCTGAGTGGTCCTTGCTGCCTTCGGTTTGGCATCTTGGATGGCTCCTGCTGTGACCAGTGTCTTGCAGTGCTCAGCCCCCATGAGCTCTGGTTTGTAGTTGCGCTTGTGCACATGGGGTCCCCAGCATCGCCAGCAGGAATGTTTCCTTTGAGTGGTGAACAGATTACCCGAGTCTGGGCGATTCGCTGGCTCTCCTGCAGGCGGCGTCTCCCTCACAGACCCCCAGGGACCCTGACAGACAGACCTGCCCTGGTGTTTGTGGACTTTGGACTGCTCAGCAGTGCCCGCCGCAGGTGGAGATCACCTGCCTCAGAGCTGCTTTGGTTTGCCTGGATTGAAACATGTCCATCTCAGTACTCCCCCTTACACCCTTGGCATGGGTAGCGGAAGTGGCAGCACATGCCCTCTGACCCCCACTTTCGCCCATACACAGATACATAGCACTTCACACTTACATAGACTCTCAGGTGCATTTAGAGGCATTGTTTGCTTCCCGCAGCTGTCCTGGAAGGGCACATCCCAAAGCCCGGGCCTCCAGCCTGCGGGTGAGCGCTACTCCTGCTCTGGAAATGTCCTCTCGCGCTACTAGGAAATGTAATGACTGCAAGATAGTCACGCGTTGTTATGTTGGCATTACAGTGCGACCACCCTAAGCAGGGTTATCACTAGGGCCCACCCGAGCAGTGCAGGTGGAGTCACCGGCAGAGGTGCCAGGAATACCGAAATAACACAAAGCATCACGTGCCCCGGCACTGAGGACGGAACCACGGAATGAAATCCATGCAACTCGGGGCGAATGATCATCCCCTGTCGCCTCTAAATGGCTTTTGAGTTGCAACATTTTGTCTTTATCCGCTTAAAGTTTTCTGAAATGACATCTATTGAAATACCACTTCCAGTTTTGGACAAACGAAGTCAATTTTCCAGAAGAAAACCTTTTCTGAAAATCTTAATCTTTGAGTCCAAAATGTCTAGACGTCTTTTTGCATTTTTAGTAAATACAGATGAACGGATACTGGTTTGCAGATGTGGAAGGCGCTCTCGCTGCCTGGCCCCATCTGGACGGCTTCACCCCGCGCCCTTGGGTTTCGGGGTGTTTGCTAAAGCGGCCTGCTCGCAGATCACTGTGTGGGAGCCCTGCGCTCAGTCCCCCCCCGCATTGAATGACTCTAGTCAGGTGCCTGGTATTACAACCCTGGGCCCTGGGTGCTCGCCTGTAACCCAAGGACGCGCCAGCAATGGGCACCAGTGTAGCAGCGCGGCCACGGTGCCAACCTTAATGGCAGGATCTCAGTTCTGGGCACACGAGAGCTGCCAGCATGATGTGAGGGTGCCAGGCGTAGGCCCTGCTCTCTTTCTGGTACTGAACGGGCACCTCTGAGGCCAGGGGTCGCAAAGACGGTGCAGGGGTCTCAGGGGCAGTGCCCTGTCCTTGGCCCCGCCGCTGGCACTGCCCTACTCGCCAGGACAGGCCGGTGAACGGAGCAGGGCTGGTGCCACCTGGATCGGAGGGCGCCCCCAGAGCCCCCGGAAGGCCGACCCCCCCAGCGTGCTTCTGCCCCGTGGCCTGGTGTTATTGCCCCCGTCTACCCGAGCTCTGACGCCCCCTGCCCAGGAGGGGGGGGCAGGGTAATGTCCTTCGGACCTCTGAAGATGAGTCTCCCCAGGCGAGAGCAAACGTGATGAAACGCGGTGGGGGTGTCGTTACCCCTCTGCCCCACCCCTTCATCCTACCTGAGCAGATGGAGGACCCCCTCCCCCGCTTAGGGACTGCTTTGTACTAATAAGTTAATAACACAATTACCTGGCAGCCGGCTGCTAATGCGACGGTGATTAAACCTCCCCCCCCCCCCCCCCCCCTGGAGCCAGGGGTGTCGTGGCGCTGCGTCGGTGGGCGCTAGGCTCAGTGCGTTGGAATAATTGCTGTCCTGGAGGCCTGGGCTGTGTGTACACACGGTGTCCCTCAGCTCGTCTCCAGTGTCACCCCAGTAATGAGGACTGAGCCCTGGGGGCCCTCGGCAGTGACCCCCCCGTCACACTGTTGTTGTGGTCTGTGAAAGGAAGCCTCTCCTAGACCCCTCCTCTGGGAGCCTCCCTGCAGACAGCAGCTGTCTGCACCCCTGGCATCTCTGGGGGGACCCTCCTCAGTCTCCCCTCTAGCCTCAGCAGCTCTTCAGCAGCAGCAGACTCCTCTCGGCGCTGAACCCATGCCGGCGCGAAGGGTCTGGCACCCTCTCAGTGTAGAAAGACCCCTGCTCTCTGGCGCCGTGCTCTAGACCCCTGCACCCCCTGCTCTCTGGTGCTGTGCTCTGGACCCCTGCTCTATGGCACTGTGCTATAGACCCCTGCACCCCCTGCTCTAGACCCCTGCTCTCTGGCGCCGTGCTCTAGACCCCTGCACCCCCTGCTCTCTGGCGCCGTGCTCTGGACCCCTGCTCTATGGCACTGTGCTCTAGACCCCTGCACCCCCTGCTCTAGACCCCTGCACCCCCTGCTCTCTGGCGCCGTGCTCTAGACCCCTGCACCCCCTGCTCTAGACCCCTGCACCCCCTGCTCTCTGGCGCCGTGCTCTGGACCCCTGCTCTCTGGCGCCGTGCTCTGGACCCCTGCTCTATGGCACTGTGCTCTAGACCCCTGCACCCCCTGCTCTAGACCCCTGCACCCCCTGCTCTAGACCCCTGCACCCCCTGCTCTCTGGCGCCGTGCTCTAGATCCCTGCACCCCCTGCTCTAGATCCCTGCACCCCCTGCTCTAGATCCCTGCACCCCCTGCTCTAGATCCCTGCACCCCCTGCTCTAGATCCCTGCACCCCCTGCTCTAGATCCCTGCACCCCCTGCTCTCTGGCGCCGTGCTCTAGACCCCTGCACCCCCTGCTCTCTGGCGCCGTGCTCTAGACCCCTGCACCCCCTGCTCTCTGGCGCCGTGCTCTAGACCCCTGCACCCCCTGCTCTCTGGCGCCGTGCTCTAGACCCCTGCACCCCCTGCTCTCTGGCGCCGTGCTCTAGACCCCTGCACCCCCTGCTCTCTGGCGCCGTGCTCTAGACCCCTGCACCCCCTGCTCTCTGGCGCCGTGCTCTAGACCCCTGCACCCCCTGCTCTCTGGCACCGTGCTCTAGACCCCTGCACCCCCTGCTGTCTGGCGCCGTGCTCTAGACCCCTGCACCCCCTGCTGTCTGGCGCCGTGCTCTAGACCCCTGCACCCCCTGCTGTCTGGCGCCGTGCTCTAGACCCCTGCTGTCTGGCGCCGTGCTCTAGACCCCTGCTGTCTGGCGCCGTGCTCTAGACCCCTGCTGTCTGGCGCCGTGCTCTAGACCCCTGCTGTCTGGCGCCGTGCTCTAGACCCCTGCTGTCTGGCGCCGTGCTCTAGACCCCTGCTGTCTGGCGCCGTGCTCTAGACCCCTGCTGTCTGGCGCCGTGCTCTAGACCCCTGCTGTCTGGCGCCGTGCTCTAGACCCCTGCTCCCCTGCTGTCTGGCGCCGTGCTCTGGACCCCCCCTGCTCTTTGGCGCCGTGCCCTAGACCCGCAGAGTTTGTGTCCTTGGCCCTCTCTGGAAGGGTCCAGATGCCTCCTGCACCCTTCAGCTTTAGATTACAACCGCGACTTTGCTGTAGCTGAGAGAATCTCAGCTAGGCTTTGGTCCCCCTGTCCCAGAGAAGGTTGTGATGTGTCTGCTCCCTTGGGTCTCTCAGTGTGATCCTCCCTTGGGCTTCCAGACCTTCTGCGCGTCTTGTGATTCGTGGGCTTGTTGCCGCTTACATTCAGTCCTCCTTGTATGTCCCCTTCCCTGCAGATGCTTGTCCCCCTCTGTGATGAGCTAGTCTCTGTCCTTCTCTGGTATCTGCAGGTCCTCTGCATGTGTTGAACACCTTAGTGTTGCAGCATTGCCGTGGTGCCTCCTAGCCCTGACCTGCTAGGCTGTTGGGCGAGGGCCGTCCTCCACGGAGGTCTGGTGTCGTGCACGAAGGGGTGGGCCGGTGTCGTGCACAGAGGGGTGGTGTGGGCCGGTGTCGTGCACAGAGGGGTGGTGTGGGCCGGTGTCGTGCACAGAGGGGTGGTGTGGGCCGGTGTCGTGCACAGAGGGGTGGTGTGGGCCGGTGTCGTGCACAGAGGGGTGGGGTGGGCCGGTGTTGTGCACAGAGGGGTGGGGTGGGCCGGTGTCGTGCCCGGAGGGGTGGGCCGGTGTCGTGCCCGGAGGGGTGGGCCGGTGTCGTGCCCGGAGGGGTGGGCCGGTGTCGTGCCCGGAGGGGTGGGCCGGTGTCGTGCCCGGAGGGATGGGCCGGTGTCGTGCACAGAGGGGTGGTGTGGGCCGGTGTCGTGCCCGGAGGGGTGGGCCGGTGTCGTGCCCGGAGGGGTGGGCCGGTGTCGTGCCCGGAGGGGTGGGCCGGTGTCGTGCCCGGAGGGGTGGGCCGGTGTCGTGCCCGAGGGGGTGGGCCGGTGTCGTGCCCGAAGGGGTGGGCCGGTGTCGTGCCCGAAGGGGTGGGCCGGTGTCGTGCCCGGAGGGGTGGGCCGGTGTCGTGCACAAAGGTGTGGGCCGGTGTCGTGCACGGAGGGGTGGTGTGGGCCGGTGTCGTGCCCGGAGGGGTGGTGTGGGCCGGTGTCGTGCCCGGAGGGGTGGGGTGGGCCGGTGTCGTGCCCGGAGGGGTGGGCCGGTGTCGTGCCCGAAGGGGTGGGCCGGTGTCGTGCACAGAGGGGTGGGCCGGTGTCGTGCCCGGAGGGGTGGGCCGGTGTCGTGCACAAAGGTGTGGGCCGGTGTCGTGCACAGAGGGGTGGGGTGGGCCGGTGTCGTGCCCGGAGGCCCGGGCCGGTGTCGTGCCCGGAGGCCCGGGCCAGTGTCGTGCACGGAGGGGTGGGGTGGGCCGGTGTCGTGCACCTTCTTTGGATGCGGATATTTCCCCAAAGGCAGATCTATCAGTAAGTTTGGCTCAGAAAGGGCACATGGGTATTGGATATACATAGAAGGAATGGTACGTTCAGGGCCCCTTATTTCCTTTAATAATGGGTTTCCTGTAGGATGTTTTCAGTGGATGTGGGGAGATGTCTGCAGCGAGAGACCCCAGTGGAAGCTTTGGCTGCTGTGGAGCTGTTGAGGACGACGTCCCCAAACATATGAGCTGCACTTTGTTGTGAAGTCGTTTGCGACATTAATGAAATATTCAGTGAGGAGTAGCATCAATGATAGGTTTTGTTAATTAGACTCTTTAGTTAGTAAATTAGGTGACCTTTGTTTTGCATCTCAGAGGATTTGTTCAGGTCCACTTTAGAGTTCACTCCCTCTGGATTCAGAAATATTTTTGTGTAGTTTCTCTGATGGGTTCTTTGTTCTGAGGTGTGCTGGGGTGGTGAGATCTTTGCCTTTCTGCAGTGACTGTAATTTTGGACAGTGTGTTTGTCATTGTGGTGGGATTTCGCCCATGGTCCTTGCGGGGTCCTTTGCTCACGCAGGAGAGGCGTTGCTTCTGGTGTCTCATTGGCACTGAGTGGCTCCTCGGATACGCAGTGTGATAAGGTGGTCAGAGATGGTCCAGGACACGGTGTGCTGTGGCGATGAAGTGGGGGAGAAGAATGGGGACTAGCTGAGAGTTGAAGGACGGTAGTTGTGGTCTTTGAAGTCTCACCTTTGGTTTGAGAGCAGGTCTTCCGATTGCTGAATCTTTGCACCTGTTGCTCGCTCTTTGAGCCTTCTGCAGGCCCCTTGCTGATTCCTGCCCTTGTTTTCAGGGACCCCTGTGAACCGGATCCCCATCATGGCCAAGCAGGTGCTGGACCTCTACATGCTGTACGTGCTGGTCACCGAGAAGGGCGGCCTCGTGGAGGTCATCAACAAGAAGCTGTGGCGGGAGATCACCAAAGGCCTCAACCTACCTACCTCGATCACCAGCGCGGCCTTCACACTCCGGACTCAGTGAGTACTGTGCGGCCCTTGCCTCTCGCTTGGCGGACACGCGTGCCCGCTGCCTGGGCGAGGGAACTCCCCGCTGCTCACGCTGTCCCCTCTGATGCTTCCTCAGATACATGAAGTACCTCTACCCCTATGAATGTGACAAGAAGGCGCTCAGTAACCCCAGCGAGCTGCAGGCGGCCATTGATAGCAACCGGAGAGAGGGGCGGCGCTCAGGCTTTGGTGGGAGCCTCTTCACCTACTCCCCCAGCGGGGCCCCAAACTTGCTGTCTCCCCCCAAACTGCAAGGACTTGGGCTATCTGGCACCACCAACGGAGGCCCTGCAAACCTGAAGATCAAGAAAGGTACGAAGGGGTGCCCGCGTACAGGCTGGGGTGTTACTGAGGTTGGGGGGCTGAAGGGGGGGCAAGCTGGTGGTGACCTAGCAAGGGCTGAGAGACTGGAGAGAAGGCGAGACTGTCCAGGATATGTACAGTGGGGCAGATACACAGAGGCGGGGTGGAGGAGGATGAGTGATGGGGCAGTTTTAGAGTCGTTGGCAGTCGCTTCTCAGTTGAGGGGCTGGACTTGAGGCAGTCATGTTTGAGGTATCCCAGTCCAAGCTAGCGCTTTGCGTGCTGTAACCTGGGGGTACCACCTGTTCTCTGCTGTACATTTCCACTGCCTGCCAGTGACTGTCTGTTTTTTGACCTACAGAAGATGAGGTGTCTGTACCGATAGCGGTCCCAGCCCGGGTCCCGGTGTCCTTAAGTGGCCACCTAAAGGTGGCGGGGGCACAGGCTGCGGCCTTGGAGAATCTCAGGGAAAAGATGGACTGCGGGGAGCCCCCAGAGAAGAAGCTGGGTCTGAGCAGCGAGGAGCAGCAGCGGGCGATGCAGCGAGCCATCCAGCACAACCTGCTCGCCATGTCTTCCCAGCTGCCCATGAGCATCCGCATCAACAGCCAAGGTATGTCCCCCGTGTGCAGCGCTTGCACCTTCAGCACCCCCGCCCAGCTTCTCCCTCCTCCGAACATCAACAGCCAAGGTATGTCCCCCGTGTGCAGCGCTTGCACCTTCAGCACCCCCGCCCAGCTTCTCCCTCCTCCGAACATCAACAGCCAAGGTATGTCCCCCGTGTGCAGCGCTTGCACCTTCAGCACCCCCGCCCAGCTTCTCCCTCCTCCGAACATCAACAGCCAAGGTATGTCCCCCGTGTGCAGCGCTTGCACCTTCAGCACCCCCGCCCAGCTTCTCCCTCCTCCGAACATCAACAGCCAAGGTATGTCCCCCGTGTGCAGCGCTTGCACCTTCAGCACCCCCGCCCAGCTTCTCCCTCCTCCGAACATCAACAGCCAAGGTATGTCCCCCGTGTGCAGCGCTTGCACCTTCAGCACCCCCTGCCCAGCTTCTCTCTCCTCCAAACATCAACAGCCAAGGTATGTCCCCCGTGTGCAGCGCTTGCACCTTCAGCACCCCCTGCCCAGCTTCTCTCTCCTCCAAACATCAACAGCCAAGGTATGTCCCCCGTGTGCAGCGCTTGCACCTTCAGCACCCCCTGCCCAGCTACTCCCTCCTCCGAACATCAACAGTCAAGATGTCTTCTCAGTGCGGAGCACTTTCACCTGCAGTCCCCTTTTAGCCCTACTCCTACCTCTTCTGAGCACCAGCACTCAAATTATCTCGTCACTGTATAGCGCTTGTACGTGCAGTCCCCCCTCATCCATATCATCAGTCTCTTCTTAGCATCAGCAGTCAAGCTCTTATCAGTGTGGAGCACTTGTGCCTTCAGGTCTCCCCCAACATTTGCCTCCTGTGAGCATCATCAGCCTAGGAATAGTCTGTGGGCCAGACTTCAACATCTGCCTCTGAGCCCCAGCAGTGGAGGTATCTTAATGGTGTATAGCGCTTGTACCTTCAGCTCCTCTGTCCCCAACATCTGCCTCCTCTTAGCCTCAGCAGTTCCGGCGTCTCATCAGTGCGCAGCCCCTGCACTTCAGCCACCACCCATCTCTTAGCGTTACCTGGGGTAGCCACATAACCAGCTGCTGGTAAGGTAAGACTTTCCTGCCTGCAGGATGACCCTCCTTGTTGCGCCTTTTAAAGCAGGAGAGGCAGCGCTGGACTCCAAGCACCCCACAGGTCCTCCCCGCCGGCCGTGCACATGCTCTACTTGTGATGCGTCAGTTTTGCAGCTGTTGTCATTGACTGGTTGTATTGTTGCTTTGTATGTAAGTATCGAATCGTATTGGAGAGTGGGAAGTATTGTGAAGGCGTGGTTTGTATAAATTAAGTGCAGTGGAGACCGCAGGCGAATCATGTGTTTGGGCCTTTCCATCATCTCAGAGGGATGGCTGCAGGTGCTAAGGTGGACTGTAGGTTAGTAAAGCCCTGCTTCGGACCTGTGCAGACACAGTCCTGTAGCGCTTTCATCCGAAGCAGCAACGCAAGTGCTAGAGGCAAGTGTCCCCTGGCGAGTGGTGGCCAGCACCATTCTGCCTCCCATACATATTGAGAATTGTTTCTGAGAGTACCTGATGCATTCGTCGGCCAGGAGTGGCCCACCTGGGCTATCTTTGTTCCTCGGCACACTCAGTCTCCAGGCATACATGTAGGTTCGTAGCTTGTACGGCTGTAGATTCACATGCTCTGCATACTCCTGTCTACAATGTTGGGGTTGGAGTTCTCTAGGCCTCTTGCCTGCGCCACCAGGGCACATGTCTTCCTCACTCCCCGTGCTTCCTACCCCAGCCTGCAGGGCATCTGCCACCCTTCTTACCTTCCCATCTCCCATGCGTCGGGTTCTATCTTTGCTGTAGTGCTGCCTGGCCTCTTCCCTAACACATCGGTGCCCACCTATGCATTCCAGGCTTCTCTCCCACCCTTAGTCGCTGTGTGCCCCATCATACCTGCACCCCCCCATCACGCACTCCACTACTGTTGTAACATAACCTCATGATGAAGAGTAATGGGTTCCCCTGTTGAATGTCGGGACACAGGCTCTAGCAGGTCACACCGCTGACCAGTATAAACCATCACTCAACAATATATTGGTACTGTCCAGCATTGCTGACCATTGTTCAGTGAGGTTACACTGAGCGATATCCAGCGGACCGTATGCAGACCTCTGTTGGACCCTCCCAGACTGCACTTTTGGTCCAGATCGCCAGACTCGTGCGATATAAATGAAAATACAAGAAAATTCCCACTTCTTCATCCTTCCACACTGAGTTTTCATTCTCCCTGCATGTCCTAGACCCTCGTTATTTGTGAATATTATTTTAAATTATTTATATGTTATTTTTTGGCTTTGGTGTTGCTTCCCCTTGTTTCAGTGTTATGTGCTCACTGATACAGTGTTCACTGCTTACTTGCTTGTGAGAGTCTACTAAGGTGTGATTCCTTCCCCTCCAGGTGACAGCCGGCAGGACTCTGCCATCAGTCTAACAACCAACGGCACAAACAGCATCAGCATGTCAGTCGAAATCAACGGCATCGTCTACACAGGTGAGCAGGCGCTCCCGGGTCCGCAGCGGTTGGCCTAGGCTCCTTCTTTTATACTCGAATAGAAACTAACCTTCCAGCAGTCAGATGCTTTGGCAGCTAGTGCTAAGCATTGCAGCCAGAACAGTATCTTACTCTGGACTCAGCCTGAAACAGGGCGTTGTTGGTGATTCGCTTTTACAATTGAATGCCGGCTGTTTAGTGACCTCTCAGAGCTAGGGTAGTTGTGTGTTTGCACTTGAAGTATCGGGTTCAGCAGTGGGAGGATTTGTCCGGCTTTGGTATACTGGGGAAGATGTCCTGTTCAATAAGGATTTGATTCTGTTGAGTGCGGTGTTAGTCTGTTCTCTGGTGAGTATGTAAATAGTGTCCTTGGATGGTAGTCTTCGTATGTAGTGCCTTCAAGGGAGGTCTGTCCTCTGGTGGGATGGTAGATAATGGTCACGGGATGGTAGTCTTCGTATGTAGTGCCTTCAAGGGAGGTCTGTCCTCTGGTGGGATGGTAGATAATGGTCACGGGATGGTAGTCTTCGTATGTAGTGCCTTCAAGGGAGGTCTGCCCTCTGGTGGGATGGTAGACAACGGTTAGGGCGGTAGTCTTCGTATGTAGTACCTTCAAGAGAGGTCTGTCCTCTGGTGGGATGGTAGATAATGGTCACGGAATGGTAGCCTCGTATGTAGTGCCTTCAAGGGAGGTCTGTCCTCTGGTGGGATGGTAGACAATGGTCAGGGGATGGGAGTCTTCGTATGAAGTGCCTTCGAGGGAGGTCTGTCCTCTGGTGGGATGGTAGATAATGGTCACGGAATGGTAGCCTCGTATGTAGTGCCTTCAAGGGAGGTCTGTCCTCTGGTGGGATAGTAGATAATGGTCAGGGGATGGTAGTCTTCGTATGTAGTGCCTTCAAGGGAGGTCTGTCCTCTGGTGGGATGGTAGATAATGGTCAGGGGATGGTAGTCTTCGTATGTAGTGCCTTCAAGGGAGGTCTGTCCTCTGGTGGGATGGTAGATAATGGTCAGGGGATGGTAGTCTTCGTATGTAGTGCCTTCAAGGGAGGTCTGCCCTCTGGTGGGATGGTAGATAATGGTCAGGGGATGGTAGTCTTCGTATGTAGTGCCTTCAAGGGAGGTCTGCCCTCTGGTGGGATGGTAGACAACGGTTAGGGCGGTAGTCTTCGTATGTAGTGCCTTCAAGGGAGGTCTGTCCTCTGGTGGGATGGTAGACAATGGTCAGGGGATGGTAGTCTTCGTATGTAGTGCCTTCAAGGGAGGTCTGTCCTAGGGTGGGATGGTACACAATGGTCATGGGATGGTATTCTTCGTATGTAGTGCCTTCAAGGGAGGTCTGTCCTCTGGTGGGATGGTAGACAATGGTCAGGGGATGGGAGTCTTCGTATGTAGTGCCTTCAAGGGAGGTCTGCCCTCTGGTGGGATGGTAGGTAATGGTCACAGGATGGTTCTCTTCATATGTAGTGCCTTTGAGGGAGGTCTGGGGGATGTTAGGCGTCATGGGGGAGTAGTGTTCATATGTAGTGTCTTCGAGGGAGGTCTGTCCTCTGGTGGGATGGTAGACAATGGTCAGGGGATGGGAGTCTTCGTATGTAGTGCCTTCAAGGGAGGTCTGCCCTAGGGTGGGATGGTAGACAATGGTCAGGGGATGGGAGTCTTCGTATGTAGTGCCTTCGAGGGAGGTCTGTCCTCTGGTAGGATGGTAGACCATGGTCAGGGGATGGGAGTCTTTGTATGTAGTGCCTTCGAGGGAGGTCTGTCCTCTGGTGGGATGGTAGACCATGGTCAGGGGATGGGAGTCTTTGTATGTAGTGCCTTCGAGGGAGGTCTGCCCTCTGGTGGGATGGTAGGTAGTGGTCACAGGATGGTTCTCTTCATATGTAGTGCCTTTGAGGGAGGTCTGGGGGATGTTAGGCGTCATGGGGGGGAGTAGTGTTCCTATGTACTGTCTTCGAGGGAGGTCTGTCCTCTGGTGGGATGGTAGATAATGGTCACGGGATGGTAGTCTTCGTATGTAGTGTCTTCAAGAGAGGTCTGTCCTCTGGTGGGATGGTAGATAATGGTCAGGGATGGGAGTCTTTGTATGTAGTGCCTTCGAGGGAGGTCTGTCCTAGGGTGGGATGGTAGACAATGGTCACGGGATGGTAGTGTTTGTATGTAGTGCCTTCGAGGGAGGTCTGCCCTCTGGTGGGAGGGTAGGTAGTGGTCACAGGATGGTTCTCTTCATATGTAGTGCCTTTGAGGGAGGTCTGGGGGATGTTAGGCGTCATGGGGGAGTAGTGTTCATATGTAGTGTCTTCGAGGGAGGTCTGCCCTCTGGAGGGATGGTAGACAATGGTCACTGGTATTAGTCTTTGTATGAAGTGTCCTCGAAGGAGGTCTGTCCTCTGCTGCGATGGTAGGCAGTGGTCAAGGCGTGGTAGTCTTTGTTTGTAGTACCTTTGAGGGAGGGTAGGATGCTTGCGAGACCTAATGTGCAGCAGTCTTCATGAAATATTCAGTGGCGTACTCCTTGATTGTGCAGTTCCGAGGTTTGGAGTGTACATGTTATCTGTGCTGGATGTGTAGTGGAAAGGTATTGGGAACAGAGGGTTTCGGACATGCCCAGCAGCAGTGGGGGCTGCCGCTCGTGTTTCTTGTGACTAAGTAGAGGGTGTTTCCTTTGGTGTGGGTTTGTCGGTGATATTTTATTTAATGCGTAGTTTTCAGTGGTTGTAGAGTATGTTGTAAACTCGTGGGTGCAGTAGGTGATCTCTTTAAGGACGGTGAGCCATCAGCGGAGGACAGAGTGCTTGTAGATCAGGCCATTATCTGGCACGGAGTGGTGAATACGGCATGTGACTTGAAGGTGAGTGAGGGGTCTGGGCATGCAGAACCAGGTGAACTTTATGAAGACGCCTTAAGAGCTCTTGTGTTTGCAGTCTGTGTGCTGTAGCCTCGATGGAGAAGGATGTTTGGAAGGCGCAGAGGTGACAGTGATTTGTTTCAGGCCTTTCAGGCGAAGGGGTGATTGACGTCTGTAGTGAAGCCACCTGTAGCACAAGGTGTCCTGTCGCCGGTGCATGGGTTATGTGTGGGGATGAGTGGCATGTGATTGAGGTTAGCTTTATGTGAGCTGTCGACAGCTGTCTGATTGTTAAGGAAAGTGGCAGCTGGCACAATCTCTACCATAACCTGAGGTGCAAGAGGCATTTGTTCTAGCCCATTTAAGCCCCCACGCTTACCACAGAATCCACCTGTACCATTTTTACCCTTAGCCCAGAGAGCTGGGAGAGGGGGGTGAGGAAACCAAAGGATCATGGTTGGCACAGGTGCTCGTCCAGTGATGTCAGGAGATCACAGGATCAAGCAGACCTTTTCTGTATTATGTACTCCACACTAGGTCTGTTCTGTGATGTACACATCTTCTCCATGTGCTGGTAGCATTTGTTCCTCTTGTGCCTGTTTAAAACAAATCATCCACTCGCCCTGGCGATCCGCAGGCCTGCTCCTCGCCCTGGCGATCCGCAGGCCTGCTCCTCGCCCTGGCGGTCCGCAGGCCTGCTCCTCGCCCTGGCGGTCCGCAGGCCTGCTCCTCGCCCTGGCGGTCCGCAGGCCTGCTCCTCGCCCTGGCGGTCCGCAGGCCTGCTCCTCGCCCTGGCGGTCCGCAGGCCTGCTCCTCGCCCTGGCGGTCCGCAGGCCTGCTCCTCGCCCTGGCGGTCCACAGGCCTGTCCCCTGTGCTCCATACCCTGGACCCCTCTTAAAATATCTTTTCTTTCATCCCAGGTGTGCTTTTTGCCCAAACGTCTGGCTCTTCTGCGACGCACCAATCAGGTTACACCAAAGCGAGCAACAATCGTGGTACAAGCGCCAGCGGTGCACAGGCCACAGCCGGACTCCCCGTACCGCAGACACCCACATCCAGTAACCCTTCGCCTTAAGAAATGACGCCTCCTGTTATTAAATCCCACCCTCCCCGAGGGGTGGGCAAGAGGAGACAAAATGTCTTCTCCCAGCTGACGCCAAAAAAGAAAAACCCACTTGAATTTTTCTGTCTCAGGGTTATTGTAAAGTTCTGGATATAAATAGGAAAAAAGCTTTAGAGAGGGGTCAGCGCTCTGGGACCTCTGAGCCAGTAAGCTTTATTTTATTTTTATTTCTTTTTCTTGCGTTGACATAAAAAACCATTTACCTCACTAGTACACACTTGCACTGTTGACAAAACCTGCATCCACAAAGGAACAATAAGAGGCAACGAACGACAGATTTTCTCGTGTCCAGACCCTAAAATCTTTAATATATACCACAAAATGTACAGTCCTTTTCTTTTTCTTAACTCTTTGTAATAACTATGGTCAAAGCGTATTGAATGTTCAGAGTTGTTTTTGTAAATACTTTCTATTTTATTCTCAAAAAGAAAAATGTTGAACCTCAAAAAATCTGAATATAAGTAATCTATATATATGTATATCTATATATCTGTGTAGACATGGGTATATAACCTGTGCTGTTTCAGGGATGCATAGCTTTGTTTGTTCCCCTTTTGAGATGAACACTTTAGTTGCTGTCGGGGAGGTCTGGGACATGTTACTGTTGGTAATGAGTTGTGGTGGCTGTGTCATGTGTCGGTAACTTTGGTGTCTGTAGGCTTAGGTTGTCGTAGCCACATGCATCTTCATGATAATGGACCCTTCTGATGAAACGGGTGTAACACATCTGTGCCCACCACCCAGTACACAGTTGCTAGCCTGCAGTGAACTTCTGAAAACTTTCTAATGCGCTGTTTGTCCTACGACTGCCGGTTACATGTGCGATTGCGTCAGAAGAGCCAACAGGCCCAAAACAGTCCATTACCTCTCAGAACTTCTTTGTCATTTCCCTCAATGCCTCTGTGCCTTGGCTCAGGCCCTATGGAGGTTCATTCTGCTGGTAAGAGGGTGAGGAGGCATAGTCTCCTGTGTGTATGTCCATAGCTCAGTCTCGTTCATATCCGCTCTGGCGAGAACCTTCCAAACTTAGCGTAGGTGACAAGTATTGTTTTAGTGGTGATGTCACAGTAGTGGAGCCTGCAGGGTTGCACAGCACAGAATCCTGGGGTTGGGGGGGGGGGGGTTGCACAGCATGAGACCTTGTGGGGTTGCGCACTGCAGGGGATTGCCCTAAGTTCTGCCTACTACTTCTCATCAGCAGTGTCTAAGGTTTCTATCTGCAAGAAAACCACTTCCTTCAGTGCCTTATTTGCAGACTTTGAAGTCACTGCAAGACCTGACAATCGAACGCAGTCCTTGGCGCTCCTGTGGAGTATCATTGTGTACCGGACAGGAGTCCTCCTTAGAGATGTTGGTGGGTTCCTACAGAGCATGTTGTCCAAGACAGTGGCCCATGTCTGCGACTGGAGATCAGGCTCTCTCTGCAAATCCATCCTTTTGGTGAGTGCCAGTTCCTCAGTTGTGGGTCATTTGCTGCTTGTGCATGAGTTTTGCAGTGAGGAATCTTCTAGATTCAAATGCTGTGCTGGCTATCCTTGGGTTTTTATCCGTTGCCTTGCTTTCCAGTCTCATCTGATTGCTTGGACCAATGAACCACAGTGCTCGACAACTGGGGTAGGCCTTGTTCCTTTGGACACATGCCGCGATTGGAAAAAATTGCTCACAAGCATGTGCATCGTGGCTCCTCGGACCTATACCCTGAAAATCAGAGGGTGCAGAGTGGTCTCTGCTCCCTCGCTGGACTCCCTCTCCTGCACGTCACTCTCGGGAGGCGAACGGTCTACGATTGTTAGTCGGTCTTCATCCAGATGTGGCTGGTGGTACAGTTGACCCTGTATTGAGATACAGAGCTGCTCTGGATGGCTCTGATAGTTGTTCTTCACACCTTGAAGCTCCAATCGTTCCTGGCTGGCTCTCTTGCCTTCCCGATCATTTCAGGCTCTTGGGTCCTGCGCAGGTGTTGGTTTATGCCAACACTTCGGTTTCGCTCAAGATTCATGCAGTGGAGTCAGAGGCTTGAAGTTGTATATCTTTCCGACAAACCAGCCCATGTTTTGGAACAGTCATTCGTGTCTGCCCAGGTCTCTGCGGGCTCCTGAAGCTGGTAGACTTGCGAGTCTGGTACATGTGAGCAGGACTGTGAGGAAAGCTGTGCTTTTAATGGGACACTCTAAAACCACAAGTCCAAGTTCACCAGTTTTGTGTTTTTTGTAGAGCCTCATAGTTTTAATGATTGATTCTTCGGGCTGCAAGTCACCAGTGGGATGTTACACACAGCTCTGTAAAGACATGCTTTGATTATAGTAGTGTTAACAGCCTGTCCACCAGGTTTTGTTCCCTGCTGCATCTTCACGTGGACAGGCTTAGGGCCTGCCTCCCTGTAGAGGTCACTGTGCCGCATGTTCTGCTGTATATCGTGTGGCCGTAGTCCACCAACTAGGCCCTACTCTTCTCTGCACTTCCCAGCTTCTTTCCGACCATTTTTAGATGAAACCTGCAGCTTCTGGTCTACTGCTGCTGCAGGGGCTCTGCTAGGGGTGGTCTTTGAGTAGACTAACTAGAGAAAACCTCTGCGTTTTGATTTACGCAAGTCTTTGTTACCACACAGTCAAGCTACACGCCTAGTAATCCCTCAACTTTACAAATATTTTCCTGACTGATCCGCATTTGGAATTAATAGGGCTTGTATTGCAGGGCGTCACCCTGAATTGCCAAAATTGTGGACCCGGTTTAGCCGAAACATGAGGCTTGTATCTGACTTATACTTGTAACTGCAGATTCCTCACCTTGTGAATACTCCCCAGGCGTCTGACTGGATCCAGAAGTACTCTGAAGCAGTACTTTCATGCACTGGGAGGTGCACAGACTTTGACAGAGCTGCATATAAGCAGCCTGGTGAATATTCCAAGGCGAGGGTCTGCGGTTATGTAGAATATCCAGCAGAACGCGCTTCCAAAGGGAAGTAACTTGTGCTTGCTATCCTGCCTCTCCATGACTTTGAAAATGATAGAAAAACATATCAAAATGAATGATTCTCTGTGCTGGAATTAAAGGAGTCGGAATTATGTTTCCGAACTGGTCACACCTCAACTGTGACAGCTGTCCCATCCTCCCTAAAATAACTCGTCACACGCCCTCATCCACAGTTAGTCTTGCCCGTTAAATACCACCACTCATGTCAACCACGTCTGTAGCAACCAGACCTCCAGGGGTCACATCTGTGTCCAGTGAAGCAAGTGCCAGCAGAACTTGTGGTATCGCTTGTAGGCAGTGGTGGCCCTGTGATATAAGGGGGTCTTGGGTCTGGTGGCGGTCCGGCTACATCCGGATCTGGGCCGCCTATTCCTGAGCATGGTCAGAGCAAGCTGTGTTTGAGCACTTCTTCAGCACAGCTTCAGGTGACTCCTGGAGGCTGACAGTGCCTGTCCTAGGCAGCAGTTTTGACTCTGACACACCCTTCATATGTGGTGCTTCGTGATCTGCTGTAGGTTATGGGACACGTTGCACAGTTCTAGATAGGTGCTGGATAGCGTGCGTCTTTCTCCAGTCCCTAGAATCATGCGTGTTGGAGCCCCCGAAGTCCCCAGTCCTGAGGGCTAAAGTGCACATGATTCTTCTGCGTGGACTCGCTCGGAACGTTCCCTGAGGATCAGGAGAAGTCAGCTGATGTCCATCAGGGTACCATGGCATGAAAGCTGGATCCCTGCACCCTTGGAACCGAGGGCAAACCGTAGAGCAGACGACAGGGGCAGCATCTTCACGCCCGGGAGGCTGACCCGGCCATGCTCCCTTCTGCAGCCCACAAGTCGCTTGTAGCAGGAGGAGCTGCTCGTTGGTATTAGAAGAGAGGGGTGCGTTGGCTCCCGGGTTATGCATGAGTCCGGATTGATGGCTGCCTTCACAATTGAGATCATAAATGCAACAGAGTGCCCTGTCTGCCATGTTGTAATGTCCTTCTTCTTTTTTTTTTTTTTTTTTTTTTTTCTTCTTTTTCTCTCAATCATTGCTAATTAAAACCTGGGGTGAGGTATAGAAAAATCCCAGGGTGTTGTGGTTATTAGTTTTGTTTTTCAGAAACACACCACCACTTTGGGAGTTTGTTTTTGAAAAACAACAAAAGTTTAAAGAGTTGGTGAATGGCTGCTAAACCCATGACGGTGTCCACCAAACTATTGTACCTTGATGAAAGTCGCAATGATGGCGGTTACTTTTGAGGTACCAAGATGAGCACTGGGCCAGCAATCCTCTCTAAATTTGGTGGACGGTAGTTCTTTAGGGTGGCAAAGGTAAAGTCCTCTGCCACCCTGTTGGACAGAGTAGTGGGCGCCGAAGCCCAAGTCGGGCCCTCTGAGAGGCATCCTGCAGCTTCCTCTGCCTGGGACTCTTACAAGCTGGCTGCTGGGCTTCACCTGCAGAGTTTGGAGGTGCAGCGAGAAGGTTGGAGGTGGCAGAGGGCCGGAGTATTATATTTTTTTGTATGCTTGCTCGCTTACATTATTTGGGGGTGGATCAGCATCTCCACATTTTAAAGACCATTTTCTTGGGGCCTTGGTGAGGCCAGGCGTTGGAAACCACAAAAGAACCTTCTCCCTCATTGCTAAGCCTCCCGGACAGCGGCTTACTTGTGCCTTGTGGTCGGCGGACAGGCTCACGGGTGTCCATGATGCGGCACTGGACACGGTGTACCAGACGCTCGTGCCACGGGCTCAATGGAGCGAACGACCCGGTAGCACGGAGCACTGAGGGTAGGAGGCTTCTTAGGGGAGTGGAGCCCTCGCCCACTGTCCGTCTGCTGGTTACTCAAAGCAAGCAGCGTTGGGGTGCTGGACGCATCTTGTGCTTACTTAGTCCTGATCCGTAGAATCGCCCTCCTAAAGAGCCAGTGGACTTTGGTCTTGTGGGCCCCAGGAATGAGGCAGCAGGCAGGACCCCGTGTAGCGACCCCTCTCACTCCGCCCTGCTGGCTCTTGCAGTATTGGTTGCCCTCTCCCTCCTCTCTTTTTTTGTCAGTTCAATAATGTTTGAGTTGGGCACTTTGACCCGTTTATTGGTGAGGCAACCCCTCTGCCTTTTAACACTGCTCCTGTGGACAAAGGGGGAGTGAAAGGGTGACCGGCCAGAGGGGAAATTCCTTCTCTAGACACAGCGCTGGAATAATAGTGGTCACCAGAGGCTACAGTCCAGCAGTGAAAAGCCGTCCTGTGGAATGGGCCTGTCCTCACGGGTGGGAGCGGGGATAACCCCTTGAAGTCTGGAGTAACGCGCACCCCACCCTATGTGCTGCATCAGACTCGCACTGAGTGCCGTCCCACACACATGTACTGTCAGCTCCTGCTGCAGTATTTAGTTGTACTGGCTCAGTGCGAGCTGTGATTACCTCCCTCTCCTGTTGTGGTTCTTGTGATGTCTGCCCGTACTGGCTCAGTGCGAGCTATGTTTACCTCCCTCTCTCAGAGCGGCTCGTGTGATGTCTGCCCATACTGGCTCAGTGCGAGCTACGATTACCTCCCTCTCTCAGAGCGGCTCGTGTGATGTCTGCCCATACTGGCTCAGTGCGAGCTACGATTACCTCCCTCTCTCAGCGCGGCTCGTGTGATGTCTGCCCGTACTGGCTCAGTGCGAGCTATGTTTACCTCCCTCTCTCAGAGCGGCTCGTGTGATGTCTGCCCATACTGGCTCAGTGCGAGCTACAATTACCTCCCTCTCTCAGAGCGGCTCGTGTGATGTCTGCCCATACTGGCTCAGTGCGAGCTACGATTACCTCCTTCTCTCAGCTCGGCTCGTGTGATGTCTGCCCATACTGGCTCAGTGCGAGCTACGATTACCTCCTTCTCTCAGCTCGGCTCATGTGATGTCTGCCCATACTGGCTCAGTGCGAGCTATGTTTACCTCCCTCTCTCAGCGCGGCTCGTGTGATGTCTGCCCATACTGGCTCAGTGCGAGCTACGATTACCTCCCTCTCTCAGCGCGGCTCGTGTGATGTCTGCCCGTACTGGCTCAGTGCGAGCTACGATTACCTCCTTCTCTCAGCTCGGCTCATGTGATGTCTGCCCGTACTGGCTCAGTGCGAACTATGTTTACCTCCCTCTCTCAGAGCGGCTCGTGTGATGTCTGCCCGTACTGGCTCAGTGCGAGCTATGTTTACCTCCCTCTCTCAGAGCGGCTCGTGTGATGTCTGCCCGTACTGGCTCAGTGCGAGCTACGATTACCTCCCTCTCTCAGAGCAGCTCGTGTGATGTCTGCCCATACTGGCTCAGTGCGAGCTACGATTACCTCCTTCTCTCAGCTCGGCTCATGTGATGTCTGCCCGTACTGGCTCAGTGCGAGCTATGTTTACCTCCCTCTCTCAGAGCGGCTCGTGTGATGTCTGCCCATACTGGCTCAGTGCGAGCTACAATTACCTCCCTCTCTCAGAGCGGCTCGTGTGATGTCTGCCCATACTGGCTCAGTGCGAGCTACGATTACCTCCTTCTCTCAGCTCGGCTCGTGTGATGTCTGCCCATACTGGCTCAGTGCGAGCTACGATTACCTCCTTCTCTCAGCTCGGCTCGTGTGATGTCTGCCCATACTGGCTCAGTGCGAGCTATGTTTACCTCCCTCTCTCAGCGCGGCTCGTGTGATGTCTGCCCATACTGGCTCAGTGCGAGCTACGATTACCTCCCTCTCTCAGCGCGGCTCGTGTGATGTCTGCCCATACTGGCTCAGTGCGAGCTACGATTACCTCCTTCTCTCAGCGCGGCTCGTGTGATGTCTGCCCATACTGGCTCAGTGCGAGCTACGATTACCTCCCTCTCTCAGCGCGGCTCGTGTGATGTCTGCCCATACTGGCTCAGTGCGAGCTACGATTACCTCCCTCTCTCAGAGCGGCTCGTGTGATGTCTGCCCGTACTGGCTCAGTGCGAGCTATGTTTACCTCCCTCTCTCAGAGCGGCTCGTGTGATGTCTGCCCGTACTGGCTCAGTGCAAGCTACGATTACCTCCCTCTCTCAGCGCGGCTCGTGTGATGTCTGCCCGTACTGGCTCAGTGCGAGCTACGATTACCTCCTTCTCTCAGCTCGGCTCATGTGATGTCTGCCCATACTGGCTCAGTGCGAGCTATGTTTACCTCCCTCTCTCAGCGCGGCTCGTGTGATGTCTGCCCATACTGG
This sequence comes from Pleurodeles waltl, assembly GCF_031143425.1. Taxonomy (NCBI): domain Eukaryota; kingdom Metazoa; phylum Chordata; class Amphibia; order Caudata; family Salamandridae; genus Pleurodeles; species Pleurodeles waltl. Next base: position 22,277,214 of record NC_090451.1, on the reverse strand, counting down.
CTCAGTGCGAGCTACGATTACCTCCCTCTCTCAGCGCGGCTCGTGTGATGTCTGCCCATACTGGCTCAGTGCGAACTATGTTTACCTCCCTCTCTCAGAGCGGCTCGTGTGATGTCTGCCTGTACTTGCTCAGTGTGAGCTACGATTAGCTTCACTTCTCACCGCAGCTCATGTGATGTCTGCCTGTACTGGCACAGTGTGAACTATGATTACCTTCCTCTCTAGGCACGGCTCACGTGATGTCTGCCTGTACTGGCTCAGCGCGAACTACAATTACCTTCCTCTCTCAGCGCGGCTCATGTGATGTCTGCCTGTACTTGCTCACCGCGAGCTACGATTACCTTCCCCTCTCACTGTGGCTCATGTGATGTCTGCCTGTACTGGCACAGTGTGAGCTACGATTACCTTCCCCTCTCACCGTGGCTCATGTGATGTCTGCCTGTACTGGCACAGTGTGAGCTACGATTACTTTCCCCTCTCACCGCAGCACATGTGATGTCTGCCTGTACTTGCTCAGCGCGAGCTACAATTACCTTCCCCTCTCACCGCGGCTCATGCGATGTCTGCCTGTACTTGCTCAGTGTGAACTACAATTACCTTCCCCTCTCAGCACAGCTCATGTGATGTCTGCCTGTACTGGCTCCGCGTGAGCTACGATTACCTTCCTCTCTCGGCACAGCTCATGTGATGTCTGCCTGTACTGGCTCCGCGCGAGCTACGATTACCTTCCTCTCTCAGCGCGGCTCGTGTGATGTCTGCCTCTACTGGCTGAGCTTGTGCTGTACTGTAGCGCCATTCATCCATCTCTACCCACCCCTGCCATCCTTGCTAATTGCACAGTTTCGCTGGCTTTCCAGGAGAACCCATTGAAATGACTCACCCCGTTTACAGCTTTATCCCCCCCCCCACCCCTGACAGGCTGCAGACCATCAGAGGAGACGGGGGGATTGGTTGTTGGCTGCTGTCCCCACCTCCAGACTGCAACTTGAGAGGAGACAATGGGTACTCCCCATCTGATGCCTGAATCGGGTCTGACTGGTTTTAATTTGGAATCTTGGGAGAGGATATTACCCCAAACCTCCTTCTGGCACCTTCACCCAACCTAACCTGCTGACGCCAGTGGATGGAGTGGGGTTCTCCGAAACCCCTCCCCCTTCCACTTGTGAGCACCACTGCCACTGGCTGAGGAGGTTATATTTTTCATTTATTTGTGAGGTTATAATTTGAAAATCCCACACTGTCCTAAGTATATCTGTAAGTGGTTTCTGCATTAGAAGGGGACAATTTGTGGGTTGTCAGCACCTGTGGCATGGGGGTATCAGGAGCTGGTAGAGGATTGAGACACCTTTCTGGCTAAAATAAACACTACAGCGAATAGATGGCATTTAGAATGCAAAGCCTGTTGGGCCCCTTGGTCGAAGGGCTCCTTTACCTGAAGTAGAGCCCCAGGCACATGCCCACTGGCAGGGATCAGCACAGAGCCCTGGTTGGGGGGGCAGAGAGGACTGCACATATGCAGTGGGGTGGGGACAGAGGACTGACCGGTCCCAGAGGGGGTCCGGAAGGGGTGCACAGACACTGAGGGTCAGAGGCGTCTGAACAGAGCCCTGAGGGGGTCTAAGAGGTCTTCACAGAAGCTCAGAGCCCCGAGGTGCTAAGAGGGGTCCGCATAGCGCTCGAAGGAGTCAGAGGGGGTCTGTAGAAAGGTGCAGATCCCTAAGGAGGTCGGACACCATGGCACTAGCTGGTTGATTAAAGTATTAAAGTTAGAACCAGGCTCTCAGCTCACCCCCAGTGTGCAGTCATGGTGGAGTCTCAACTGCCCCCAATCACGATTCCTGGTTGTGTGTGATGGGGGGTGGGGGGGAGTTTAGCACCCCTTTCTGTCCACTCAGTAGACCTTTGCCTCTTGAGTGCCCCATGTTTGCTGATTGGAGGAGAGGGGCAGCTGGCGAGGGTGATGGCCTGTAAAGGCATGTTGTGTATTGATTAACATTAATATTTGAGTGCAGAAGGCTGAGACGATGCATTGCATGGGCCATTAGGGGAGAACTGAAGGGTCCCACGGGCAGACACAGGCCAGCTTCAGAGGAGGCAAGCCTCTTCATGGTTCCTGGCTGTTTGGAATACTGCAGGGTAGCTTAGGAGCCAAGGACTGTCCTACCGGTGGTGGATGCCCGGGCCTGCAGCCTGTCTGTGGAGGACACTCATTCTGCAGCAGGGTTTGTAGTCGGCACAGCCTTCTCACAGCTCTAGGTAGCTGGGCCCCTTCCACTCGCTCCATGAGATCCCTAGACTTCCTTCTGCTGCAGCCAGTGCACTTGTGTCCTGGGCCTGTGCATCCATGTGACCCCTAGACCTCCTCCTTCTGCTGCAGCCAGTGCGCCGGTGTTCCTAGGCCTGTGCATCCATGTGACCCCTAGACCTCCTTCTGCCGCAGCCAGTGCACAGGTGTTCCTCGGCCTTTGCATCCATGTGACCCCTCGACCTCCTTCTGCCGCAGCCAGTGCACTTGTGTCCTGGGTCTGTGTATCCATGTGATCCCTAGGAATGCTTCTGCTGCAGCCAGTGCGCCGGTGTTCCTATGCCTGTGCATCCATGTGACCCCTAGACCTCCTCCTTCTGCTGCAGCCAGTGCGCCGGTGTTCCTATGCCTGTGCATCCATGTGACCCCTAGACCTCCTTCTGCCGCAGCCAGTGCACTTGTGTCCTGGGCCTGTGCATCCATGTGACCCCTAGACCTCCTTCTGCCGCAGCCAGTGCACAGGTGTTCCTCGGCCTTTGCATCCATGTGACCCCTCGACCTCCTTCTGCCGCAGCCAGTGCACTTGTGTCCTGGGCCTGTGTATCCATGTGATCCCTAGGAATGCTTCTGCTGCAGCCAGTGCGCTGGTGTTCCTGGGCCTGTGCATCTATGTGACCCCTAGAGCTTATGTTGCAGCCAGTGCGCCGGTGTTCCTGGGCTTGTGCATCCATGTGACCCCTCGACCTCCTTCTGCCGCAGCCAGTGCACAGGTGTTCCTCTGCCTGTGTATCCATGTGATCTCTAGGAATGCTTCTGTTGCAGCAGTGCACTTATGTCCTGGGCCTGTGCATCCATGTGACCCCTCGACCTCCTTCTGCTGCAGCCAGTGCACAGGTGTTCCTCTGCCTGTGTATCCATGGGACCCCTAGGAATGCTTCTGTTGCAGCAGTGCACTTGTGTCCTGGGCCTGTGTATCCATGTGATCCCTAGGAATGCTTCTGCTGCAGCCAGTGCGCTGGTGTTCCTGGGCCTGTGCATCCATGTGACCCCTCGACCTCCTTCTGCTGCAGCCAGTGCACCGGTGTTATTGGGCCTGTGTATCCATGTGACCCCTAGGAATGCTTCTGCTGCAGCCAGTGCGCTGGTGTTCCTGGGCCTGTGTATCCATGTGATCCCTAGGAATTGTTCTGCTGCATCCAGTGCACTTGTGTCCTGGGCCTGTGTATCCATGTGACCCCTAGGAATGCTTCTGCTGCATCCAGTGCACTGGCGTTCCTGGCTCCAGGCATCCATGTGACCCGCAGACCTGCTTCTGCTGCAGCCAGTGAAGTGGTGTTCCTGGAACTATACCTCCATGTGGCCCCCATGTCCAGCATATGCTGCAGCCTTTGCACTGGTGTTACCAGAGCCATGCATCTATGTGGCCCCTGGGCCTTCTGCCACAGCCTGTGCACTGTTATTCCTAGTTGTGTGGCTGGATGTGGTGCTAAGGCCTAGCTGGGCTCTATCACATAGTGTGGCCGGCTTCCTTCGCTGCACGGTGGGTGTATGGATTCTTTTGAATACCCTGATTTTACACCAAACAACTATTCTAGGTCTGCATGCTGTGCACTGTTCGCAATATCATGGTCTGGGCAATAAATGATCTGAAGATTGTGGTCAGTCTGGAGCGGTGGGCTCACTGCCCACGCCCTTGTGAGCTGCAATGATACTCAAAATTAAACCTGAAATGTTTTTTCTAGAGATCTTTCGGGACCCAGCTAAAAGCTGGTGAATAATGTACAATCCTTTCATGATGCAGACGTATAGTTACAGGTAAGTAACTTGTTTCCTCATTTCTTCGGGATGGCTCCTGCCAGGAAAGGGCCCTCAGGGGGGGCCTGGTTCTGCTGCATTCGGAGTAGAGGCTCTTACAGGGCTCTGGCTGGAATGGAAGGACCAGGGCTAGCACTGGGGCAGGGCCTGTGTGGTCCCACGCTTGCCAGCAGTCACACCTGGGCCTTAAGAGCTTGCAGGCCCTGTCTCAGAGGGAGGGTGGGGCTAGTTTTGTAGCATAGTTTGGGGCGGAGTCTTCGGGGCTCAGTAGCTGATGTTACTGTAGTCCCCAGTGAGAGGACTGAACGTCGTGCACATGTAATGGAGTTAGCTTCAGTGCTTGCACACACCCCAGCTTGCTCCGCTCCACCTAGCGCCTTGATGCCTCTGTGCAGTGGCTGCCCACAAGGCTATAGGAAAACATATCTCATCTTTCAGCGCTCATGCAGGTGATATTGTGTACTCCTGTGGCTGACTGCACCAGCTGCTGCATAAGTACACATGCAGCACGTGCACATGGGATCTGCCTCCAGGTCCTGCTCTGGTCTCCATGGTGTCACACTCTACACCGAGCTCCTGGCTCTTCACCTGCTTTACTTGTGCATGGCGTTTCTTAGGACATTCAGTCTGGGGTCTCCTTGTTTCTTTCACCCCACCTGTCTTCAAGTTCAGTACTAAGAATCGGAAGTGAACCCTGGAGTGGTGTGGCCTGGCTGTTGTGCACGCCCGTGAGGGGCTAGTGCTGATGGTAGTGTGGCCTGGCTGTCATGCACGCCTGCAAGGGGCTTGTACTGATAGTAGTGTGGCCTGGCTGTCGTGCACGCCACATGAGGGGCTAGTGCTGATAGTGTGGCCTGGCTGTCGTGCACGCCATGTGAGGGGCTAGTGCTGATAGTGTGGCCTGGCTGTTGTGCATGCCACGTGAGGGGCTAGTGCTGATAGTAGTGTGGCCTGGCTGTCGTGCACGCATGCGAGGGGCTTGTACTGATAGTAGTGTGGCCTGGCTGTCGTGCACGCCCGCGAGGGGCTTGTACTGATAGTAGTGTGGCCTGGCTGTCGTGCACGCCCGCGAGGGGCTAGTGCTGATAGTAGTGTGGCCTGGCTGTCGTGCACGCCCGCGAGGGTCTAGTGCTGATAGTAGTGTGGCCTGGCTGTCGTGCACGCCCGTGAGGGTCTAGTGCTGATAGTAGTGTGGCCTGGCTGTCATGCACGCCCATGAGGGGCTTGTACTGATAGTAGTGTGGCCTGGCTGTCATGCACACCCGTGAGGGGCTTGTACTGATAGTAGTGTGGCCTGGCTGTCGTGCACGCTTGTACTGATAGTAGTGTGGCCTGGCTGTCGTGCACGCCCGTGAGGGGCTAGTACCGATAGTAGTGTGGCCTGGCTGTCGTGCACGCTTGTACTGATAGTAGTGTGGCCTGGCTGTCGTGCACGCCCGTGAGGGGCTAGTACCGATAGTAGTGTGGCCTGGCTGTCGTGCACGCCCCGTGAGGGGCCAGTACTGATAGGGCCCGATCCCTAATAAATTAGATGGCAGATGTGAGGCTACACCCAGGAGTACAGTCCTCCTCTGAGCACCTTTGGCACCGTGGACCAGTTCAGTAGTCGATGCTAGTGGGGGTGGAGAGGATTTACGTACCTCAGCAGAAAGTGAGACAAAGGCCTACGGTGACAAAACTATGATAGAAGTTTGTGTGTGTGTGTCTATATGTATAAATATGAAGTGTGGGTGGTCAGGCCTTTCCAGAGAGGTTGCTAGTAACTCAGGGGGCGGGACCGGTGCCTGCAGGGGCCCAGGCTCGCATAGTCTATTTTGCTTTGTAACTTAACTATATCTTGGTTTCATAGTGTAATTCAGGAGATCGGATTTGGACGGGTCTGCGCTCGGCCTGCTGCTTGTTACGTGTTGTGCCTGCAGCACAGAATCTTTGCCAGATTCTGTGGGAAGTTGTGGCCTCTATAGCTGGGTGGCACGTTTTTGTGGCGTGCATGTCTGATACCCTCGTGAGGCCCAACGCCCTTCGGCTGTTATCTGCTGGGAAGATGGAGGGTGGATGGGTTCTGCCTTGCATGTGGGGTGCTAGGTCCCCAGTCCTTTTCTGATACCAGGATATGTGGAAGATCCTAGTTGTTGACAGGTGAGAGCTCTCTGGGGAGCACCATTTGGGGAGTGTTTATGCCAAAGAGTTGGCTCATTCACTTGCCTTCTTGCAGTGGTTCGGGGGTTGTTAGTGGTTGTTGTAATATGCAGATACCCTTTTTAAAGGCCTAGCCAGGGGGATTGCCATTATATTGCAGCCTGGAGAGCTTCTTAGATGAAATAACCTCATATGGGGCTTCATGGCTCTGAACATTGGGGGCAACCCCCCCCCCCCCCCCTCCCGGCTGCTCAGCTCTCCCCATCAGGCTCACACTTGGGCAGTTGGGGTGGCTGCCCTGGCCTTCCCTGTGTCTGATCTGTTGGTCCTCAGCCCTTTTCTTTTCTGTGAACCCCAAAACTGTGTCTGGTGATTACTCCCCTGTGACCCCAGCCCTGCGCTGTCCTCAGACCCAGGCCTCACAACATAGGTGCTTAGTGGAAGGGGGGGGGGCGCCTTCACTGCTTCTTGTTAAGTGTGTGTTTCGGGGGGGGGGGGGGGGTCGGTCTGCCTGAGGGACGTACCTCTGTACAGGGAGACGGGCGCAGACTGTAGCGCCTACATACACACCCTCTCCAGTGATGAATTGAAACTGCTGTTTGCCTCCTTTTGCTCTGGACAATTCAAAGAGATGTGAATATGCTATATTTTGGTTTCTTAGCGCGATGGGGTTTGTGCCCCGGCCTCCTCGCACCCTGTACCCCCTCCCATGTGTCCGGTGTGCCGGAGAGAAGCTCTGTCTTTAGTGGGATGGAGGGGACCAGCTCTGTCCGTGGGAGACCCCGGATAACCAGGGCTTTTTGCTTGTTGGGGTGGGCACAGTTATTTTTAGCAGCAGAAGTGTAATTTTTTGTACAGTCACTTTTTGAAAAAAAAAAGTCTTGTTTGGGGGGGATGGGGGGTCGTAAGCTGCTTCTCTAACCTCCTTCCTTTGGTGTGTGTGAAGACTTTCTTCTGTTTGGGGGGTTCTTAATGGAAAAAGACAAGTAGGACATTACAGTGAAGCAAATGTAACTCAGGAATCAGAACCGTCACAGAAGAGACCCGTCAGCCGCTACCTCTGCCGCAGTCTGCACGCAGCAGAAACAGGTTCACGTTTCACTCGTTTTCAGAGATTCTGCTCTTAAACTTGTGAGAATTAAAAAAAAAAAAAAAAAAAAAAAAAAAAGGAAGAAAAGTTAAAAAATGCAGAACGTTTACATTTTATAGTAACATTATTAAACAGATTGTATTTAAACGTCAGAATATTTAAAGCGATTGTCCGCCTGTAAACTTGCTGAAATAAAAATGGAGTTCTAGTCGCCTCGTGATTGTGGTTTTTACTTTATTTCCCTTGTGTGTCTGGGGGTGCAGAGCTGCCTCGTCCTCGGTCGGGGCGCCCCATGCAGTGATCTTGAAATGTCCCAGCCCCCCATGAAGCATCGGTTCCACGGGTGCACACCCTGGGAGTGCACAGGGCTCCTTCCCGGGGCGCTGCCTTCTCCGCCCCCTCAGTCCGAGGGCAGCCCGTGCAAGGGCCAAGGGCCACATTCAGTGTGCTCACTTGACTAGAGCCACAGTTCGGCATTGCAAGGCCAGGTGGTGTCAAAGGGGCCAGGTGGTGTCAAAGGGGCCCCGTACCCCCCCGTTACTGTCGCTGCTCTTCCTTCTGTTTCTTTACACCGTCCTGCGTCTCTTCACCAACACTTCTCTGTTTCTTTACACCTGCCCCTGTGTCTCTTCACCAAAACTTCTGTTTCTTTACACCTGTCCTGTGTCTCTTCACCAACACTTCTCTATTTCTTTACACCTGTCCTGTCTCTTCACCAACATTTCATCCCTCTGTTTCTTTACACCCGTCCTGTGTCTCTTCACCAACTCTTCTTCCTTCTGTTTCTTTACACCCGTCCTGTGTCTCTTCACCAACACTTCTCTGTTTCTTTACACCTGCCCTGTGTCTCTTCACCAACACTTATGTTTCTTTACACCTGTCCTGTGTCTCTTCACCAACACTTCTCTATTTCTTTACACCTGTCCTGTGTCTCTTCACCAACACTTCTCTATTTCTTTACACCTGTCCTGTGTCTCTTCACCAACATTTCATCCCTCTGTTTCTTTACACCCGTCCTGTGTCTCTTCACCAACTCTTCTTCCTTCTGTTTCTTTACACCCGTCCTGTGTCTCTTCACCAACACTTCTCTGTTTCTTTACACCTGCCCTGTGTCTCTTCACCAACACTTCTGTTTCTTTACACCGTCCTGTGTCTCTTCACCAACACTTCTGTTTCTTTACACCTGCCCTGTGTCTCTTCACCAACATTTCATCCCTCTGTTTCTTTACACCTACCCTGTGTCTCTTCACCAACACTTCTTCCGTCTGTTTCTTTACACCCGTCCTGTGTCTCTTCACCAACACTTCTCTATTTCTTTATACCCGCCCTCTGTCTCTTCACCAACACTTCATCCTTCTGTTTCTTTACACCCGTCCTGTGTCTCTTCACCAACACTTCTGTTTCTTTACACCCGTCCTGTCTCTTCACCAACAGTTCTCTGTTTCTTTACACCTGTCCTGTGTCTCTTCACCAACACTTCATCCCTCTGTTTCTTTACACCTGTCCTGTGTCTCTTCACCAACACTTCTTCCGTCTGTTTCTTTACACCTGTCCTGTGTCTCTTCACCAACACTTCATCCCTCTGTTTCTTTACACCTGTCCTGTGTCTCTTCACCAACACTTCTTCCATCTGTTTCTTTACACCCGCCCTGTGTCTCTTCACCAACACTTCTTCCGTCTGTTTCTGTACACCCGTCCTGTGTTTCTTCACCAACTCTTCTTCCTTCTGTTTCTTTACACCGTCCTGTGTCTCTTCACCAACACTTCTGTTTCTTTACACCTGCCCTGTGTCTCTTCACCAACACTTCTGTTTCTTTACACCTGCCCTGTGTCTCTTCACCAACACTTCTGTTTCTTTACACCTGTCCTGTGTCTCTTCACCAACACTTCTCTATTTCTTTACACCTGTCCTGTGTCTCTTCACCAACATTTCATCCCTCTGTTTCTTTACACCTGTCCTGTGTCTCTTCACCAACACTTCTTCCGTCTGTTTCTTTACACCCGTCCTGTGTCTCTTCACCAACACTTCTTCATCTTTCTTTACACCGTCCTGTGTCTCTTCACCAACACTTCTGTTTCTTTACACCTGCCCTGTGTCTCTTCACCAACACTTCTGTTTCTTTACACCTGCCCTGTGTCTCTTCACCAACACTTCTGTTTCTTTACACCTGTCCTGTGTCTCTTCACCAACACTTCTCTGTTTCTTTACACCTGTCCTGTGTCTCTTCACCAACATTTCATCCCTCTGTTTCTTTACACCTACCCTGTGTCTCTTCACCAACACTTCTTCCGTCTGTTTCTTTACACCCGTCCTGTGTCTCTTCACCAACACTTCTCTATTTCTTTATACCCGCCCTCTGTCTCTTCACCAACACTTCATCCCTCTGTTTCTTTACACCCGTCCTGTGTCTCTTCACCAACACTTCTGTTTCTTTACACCCGTCCTGTGTCTCTTCACCAACACTTCTCTGTTTCTTTACACCTGTCCTGTGTCTCTTCACCAACATTTCATCCCTCTGTTTCTTTACACCTACCCTGTCTCTTCACCAACACTTCTTCCGTCTGTTTCTTTACACCCGTCCTGTGTCTCTTCACCAACACTTCTCTATTTCTTTATACCCGCCCTCTGTCTCTTCACCAACACTTCATCCCTCTGTTTCTTTACACCCGTCCTGTGTCTCTTCACCAACACTTCTGTTTCTTTACACCCGTCCTGTGTCTCTTCACCAACACTTCATCCCTCTGTTTCTTTACACCTGTCCTGTGTCTCTTCACCAACACTTCTTCCGTCTGTTTCTTTACACCTGTCCTGTGTCTCTTCACCAACACTTCATCCCTCTGTTTCTTTACACCTGTCCTGTGTCTCTTCACCAACACTTCTTCCATCTGTTTCTTTACACCCGTCCTGTGTCTCTTCACCAACACTTCTCTATTTCTTTATACCCGCCCTCTGTCTCTTCACCAACACTTCATCCCTCTGTTTCTTTACACCTGTCCTGTGTCTCTTCACCAACACTTCTTCCGTCTGTTTCTTTACACCTGTCCTGTGTCTCTTCACCAACACTTCATCCCTCTGTTTCTTTACACCTGTCCTGTGTCTCTTCACCAACACTTCTTCCATCTGTTTCTTTACACCCGTCCTGTGTCTCTTCACCAACACTTCTCTATTTCTTTATACCCGCCCTCTGTCTCTTCACCAACACTTCATCCCTCTGTTTCTTTACACCCGTCCTGTGTCTCTTCACCAACACTTCTGTTTCTTTACACCCGTCCTGTGTCTCTTCACCAACACTTCTCTGTTTCTTTACACCTGTCCTGTGTCTCTTCTCCAACATTTCATCCCTCTGTTTCTTTACACCTACCCTGTCTCTTCACCAACACTTCTTCCGTCTGTTTCTTTACACCCGTCCTGTGTCTCTTCACCAACACTTCTCTATTTCTTTATACCCGCCCTCTGTCTCTTCACCAACACTTCATCCCTCTGTTTCTTTACACCCGTCCTGTGTCTCTTCACCAACACTTCTGTTTCTTTACACCCGTCCTGTGTCTCTTCACCAACACTTCATCCCTCTGTTTCTTTACACCTGTCCTGTGTCTCTTCACCAACACTTCTTCCGTCTGTTTCTTTACACCTGTCCTGTGTCTCTTCACCAACACTTCATCCCTCTGTTTCTTTACACCTGTCCTGTGTCTCTTCACCAACACTTCTTCCGTCTGTTTCTTTACACCTGCCCTGTGTCTCTTCACCAACTCTTCTTCCTTCTGTTTCTTTACACCTGCCCTGTGTCTCTTCACCAACACTTCTTCATCTGTTCCTTTACACCTGCCCTTTGTCTCTTCACCGACACTTCTGTTTCTTTACACCTACCCTGTGTCTCTTCACCGACACTTCTGTTTCTTTACACCCGTCCTGTCTCTTCACCAACTCTTCTTCCTTCTGTTTCTTTACACCCGCCCTGTGTCTCTTCACCAACACTTCTGTTTCTTTACACCTGCCCTGTGTTTCTTCACCAACACTTCTTCCGTCTGTTTCTTTACACCTGCCCTGTGTCTCTTCACCAACACTTCTTCCGTCTGTTTCTTTACACCTACCCTGTGTCTCTTCACCAACTCTTCTTCCTTCTGTTTCTTTACACCTGCCCTGTGTCTCTTCACCAACACTTCTTCCTTCTGTTTCTTTACACGTATCCTGTCTCTTCACCAGCACGTCTTCCGTCTGTTTCTTTACACCTATCCTGTGTCTCTTCACCAACACTTCTTCCTTCTGTTTCTTTACACCTATCCTGTGTCTCTTCACCAACACTTCTTCCTTCTGTTTCTTTACACCTACCCTGTGTCTCTTCACCAACACTTCTCTGTTTCTTTACACCCGCCCTGTGTCTCTTCACCGACACTTCTCTGTTTCTTTACACCCGTCCTGTGTCTCTTCACCAACACTTCTTCCGTCTGTTTCTTTACACCCGCCCTGTGTCTCTTCACCAACACTTCTTCCTTCTGTTTCTTTACACCTACCCTGTGTCTCTTCACCAACACTTCCTCCTTCTGTTTCTTTACACCTACCCTGTGTCTCTTCACCAACACTTCTTCCGTCTGTTTCTTTACACCTACCCTGTGTCTCTTCACCAACACTTCTCTGTTTCTTTACACCCGCCCTGTGTCTCTTCACCAACACTTCTGTTTCTTTACACCTGCCCTGTGTCTCTTCACCAACACTTCTTCATCTGTTCCTTTACACCTACCCTGTGTCTCTTCACAAACACTTCTTCATCTGTTTCTTTACACCTACCCTGTGTCTCTTCATCAACACTTCTCTGTTTTACACCTGCCCTGTGTCTCTTTACCAACACTTCTTCCCTCTGTTTCTTTACACCTACCCTGCGTCTCTTCACCAACACTTCTGTTTCTTTACACCGTCCTGTGTCTGTTCACCGACACTTCTTCCATCTGTTTCTTTACACCTACCCTGCGTCTCTTCACCAACACTTCTGTTTCTTTACACCTGCCCTGTGTCTCTTCACCAACACTTCTTCATCTGTTCCTTTACACCTACCCTGTGTCTCTTCACAAACACTTCTTCATCTGTTTCTTTACACCTACCCTGTCTCTTCATCAACACTTCTCTGTTTTACACCTGCCCTGTGTCTCTTTACCAACACTTCTTCCCTCTGTTTCTTTACACCTACCCTGCGTCTCTTCACCAACACTTCTGTTTCTTTACACCGTCCTGTGTCTGTTCACCGACACTTCTTCCATCTGTTTCTTTACACCTACCCTGCGTCTCTTCACCAACACTTCTGTTTCTTTACACCGTCCTGTGTCTGTTCACCGACACTTCTTCCATCTGTTTCTTTACACCTACCCTGCGTCTCTTCACCAACACTTCTGTTTCTTTACACCTGCCCTGTGTCTCTTCACCAACACTTCATCTGTTCCTTTACACCTACCCTGTGTCTCTTCACCAACACTTCTTCATCTGTTTCTTTACACCTACCCTGTGCCTCTTCACCAACACTTCTGTTTCTTTACACTGTCCTGTGTCTGTTCACCAACACTTCTTCCGTCTGTTTCTTTACACCTGCCCTGTGTCTCTTCACCAACACTTCTGTTTCTTTACACCTACCCTGTGTCTCTTCACCAACACTTCTTCCGTCTATTTCTTTACACCTATCCTGTGTCTCTTCACCAACACTTCTCTATTTCTTTACACCCGTCCTGTGTCTCTTCACCAACACTTCTTCTGTCTGTTTCTTTACACCCGCCCTCTGTCTCTTCACCAACACTTCTTCCGTCTATTTCTTTACACACGTCCTGTGTCTCTTCACCAACAATTCTTCCGTCTGTTTCTTTACACCCGTCCTGTGTCTCTTCACCAACTCTTCTTCCTTCTGTTTCTTTACACCCGCCCTGTGCCTCTTCACCAACACTTCTGTTTCTTTACACCTGCCCTGTGTTTCTTCACCAACACTTCTTCCGTCTGTTTCTTTACACCTGCCCTGTGTCTCTTCACCAACACTTCTTCCGTCTGTTTCTTTACACCTACCCTGTGTCTCTTCACCAACTCTTCTTCCTTCTGTTTCTTTACACCTGCCCTGTGTCTCTTCACCAACACTTCTTCCTTCTGTTTCTTTACACGTATCCTGTGTCTCTTCACCAGCACTTCTTCCGTCTGTTTCTTTACACCTATCCTGTGTCTCTTCACCAACACTTCTTCCTTCTGTTTCTTTACACCTACCCTGTGTCTCTTCACCAACACTTCTTCCTTCTGTTTCTTTACACCTACCCTGTGTCTCTTCACCAACACTTCTCTGTTTTACACCTACCCTGCGTCTCTTCACCAACACTTCTGTTTCTTTACACTGTCCTGTGTCTGTTCACCAACACTTCTTCCGTCTGTTTCTTTACACCCGCCCTGTGTCTCTTCACCGACACTTCTCTGTTTCTTTACACCCGTCCTGTGTCTCTTCACCAACACTTCTTCCGTCTCAGCAGAAAGTGAGACAAAGGCCTACGGTGACAAAACTATGATAGAAGTTTGTGTGTGTGTGTCTATATGTATAAATATGAAGTGTGGGTGGTCAGGCCTTTCCAGAGAGGTTGCTAGTAACTCAGGGGGCGGGACCGGTGCCTGCAGGGGCCCAGGCTCGCATAGTCTATTTTGCTTTGTAACTTAACTATATCTTGGTTTCATAGTGTAATTCAGGAGATCGGATTTGGACGGGTCTGCGCTCGGCCTGCTGCTTGTTACGTGTTGTGCCTGCAGCACAGAATCTTTGCCAGATTCTGTGGGAAGTTGTGGCCTCTATAGCTGGGTGGCACGTTTTTGTGGGGTGCATGTCTGATACCCTCGTGAGGCCCAACGCCCTTCGGCTGTTATCTGCTGGGAAGATGGAGGGTGGATGGGTTCTGCCTTGCATGTGGGGTGCTAGGTCCCCAGTCCTTTTCTGATACCAGGATATGTGGAGACCCGTCCTGTGTCTCTTCACCAACACTTCTTCCGTCTGTTTCTTTACACCTGTCCTGTGTCTCTTCACCAACACTTCATCCCTCTGTTTCTTTACACCTGTCCTGTGTCTCTTCACCAACACTTCTTCCATCTGTTTCTTTACACCCGCCCTGTGTCTCTTCACCAACACTTCTTCCGTCTGTTTCTGTACACCCGTCCTGTGTTTCTTCACCAACTCTTCTTCCTTCTGTTTCTTTACACCGTCCTGTGTCTCTTCACCAACACTTCTGTTTCTTTACACCTGCCCTGTGTCTCTTCACCAACACTTCTGTTTCTTTACACCTGCCCTGTGTCTCTTCACCAACACTTCTGTTTCTTTACACCTGTCCTGTGTCTCTTCACCAACACTTCTCTATTTCTTTACACCTCTCCTGTGTCTCTTCACCAACATTTCATCCCTCTGTTTCTTTACACCTGTCCTGTGTCTCTTCACCAACACTTCTTCCGTCTGTTTCTTTACACCCGTCCTGTGTCTCTTCACCAACACTTCTTCATCTTTCTTTACACCGTCCTGTGTCTCTTCACCAACACTTCTGTTTCTTTACACCTGCCCTGTGTCTCTTCACCAACACTTCTGTTTCTTTACACCTGCCCTGTGTCTCTTCACCAACACTTCTGTTTCTTTACACCTGTCCTGTGTCTCTTCACCAACACTTCTCTGTTTCTTTACACCTGTCCTGTGTCTCTTCACCAACATTTCATCCCTCTGTTTCTTTACACCTACCCTGTGTCTCTTCACCAACACTTCTTCCGTCTGTTTCTTTACACCCGTCCTGTGTCTCTTCACCAACACTTCTCTATTTCTTTATACCCGCCCTCTGTCTCTTCACCAACACTTCATCCCTCTGTTTCTTTACACCCGTCCTGTGTCTCTTCACCAACACTTCTGTTTCTTTACACCCGTCCTGTGTCTCTTCACCAACACTTCTCTGTTTCTTTACACCTGTCCTGTGTCTCTTCACCAACATTTCATCCCTCTGTTTCTTTACACCTACCCTGTCTCTTCACCAACACTTCTTCCGTCTGTTTCTTTACACCCGTCCTGTGTCTCTTCACCACCACTTCTCTATTTCTTTATACCCGCCCTCTGTCTCTTCACCAACACTTCATCCCTCTGTTTCTTTACACCCGTCCTGTGTCTCTTCACCAACACTTCTGTTTCTTTACACCCGTCCTGTGTCTCTTCACCAACACTTCATCCCTCTGTTTCTTTACACCTGTCCTGTGTCTCTTCACCAACACTTCTTCCGTCTGTTTCTTTACACCTGTCCTGTGTCTCTTCACCAACACTTCATCCCTCTGTTTCTTTACACCTGTCCTGTGTCTCTTCACCAACACTTCTTCCATCTGTTTCTTTACACCCGTCCTGTGTCTCTTCACCAACACTTCTCTATTTCTTTATACCCGCCCTCTGTCTCTTCACCAACACTTCATCCCTCTGTTTCTTTACACCCGTCCTGTGTCTCTTCACCAACACTTCTGTTTCTTTACACCCGTCCTGTGTCTCTTCACCAACACTTCTCTGTTTCTTTACACCTGTCCTGTGTCTCTTCACCAACATTTCATCCCTCTGTTTCTTTACACCTACCCTGTCTCTTCACCAACACTTCTTCCGTCTGTTTCTTTACACCCGTCCTGTGTCTCTTCACCAACACTTCTCTATTTCTTTATACCCGCCCTCTGTCTCTTCACCAACACTTCATCCCTCTGTTTCTTTACACCCGTCCTGTGTCTCTTCACCAACACTTCTGTTTCTTTACACCCGTCCTGTGTCTCTTCACCAACACTTCATCCCTCTGTTTCTTTACACCTGTCCTGTGTCTCTTCACCAACACTTCTTCCGTCTGTTTCTTTACACCTGTCCTGTGTCTCTTCACCAACACTTCATCCCTCTGTTTCTTTACACCTGTCCTGTGTCTCTTCACCAACACTTCTTCCGTCTGTTTCTTTACACCTGCCCTGTGTCTCTTCACCAACTCTTCTTCCTTCTGTTTCTTTACACCTGCCCTGTGTCTCTTCACCAACACTTCTTCATCTGTTCCTTTACACCTGCCCTTTGTCTCTTCACCGACACTTCTGTTTCTTTACACCTACCCTGTGTCTCTTCACCGACACTTCTGTTTCTTTACACCCGTCCTGTCTCTTCACCAACTCTTCTTCCTTCTGTTTCTTTACACCCGCCCTGTGTCTCTTCACCAACACTTCTGTTTCTTTACACCTGCCCTGTGTTTCTTCACCAACACTTCTTCCGTCTGTTTCTTTACACCTGCCCTGTGTCTCTTCACCAACACTTCTTCCGTCTGTTTCTTTACACCTACCCTGTGTCTCTTCACCAACTCTTCTTCCTTCTGTTTCTTTACACCTGCCCTGTGTCTCTTCACCAACACTTCTTCCTTCTGTTTCTTTACACGTATCCTGTCTCTTCACCAGCACGTCTTCCGTCTGTTTCTTTACACCTATCCTGTGTCTCTTCACCAACACTTCTTCCTTCTGTTTCTTTACACCTATCCTGTGTCTCTTCACCAACACTTCTTCCTTCTGTTTCTTTACACCTACCCTGTGTCTCTTCACCAACACTTCTCTGTTTCTTTACACCCGCCCTGTGTCTCTTCACCGACACTTCTCTGTTTCTTTACACCCGTCCTGTGTCTCTTCACCAACACTTCTTCCGTCTGTTTCTTTACACCCGCCCTGTGTCTCTTCACCAACACTTCTTCCTTCTGTTTCTTTACACCTACCCTGTGTCTCTTCACCAACACTTCCTCCTTCTGTTTCTTTACACCTACCCTGTGTCTCTTCACCAACACTTCTTCCGTCTGTTTCTTTACACCTACCCTGTGTCTCTTCACCAACACTTCTCTGTTTCTTTACACCCGCCCTGTGTCTCTTCACCAACACTTCTGTTTCTTTACACCTGCCCTGTGTCTCTTCACCAACACTTCTTCATCTGTTCCTTTACACCTACCCTGTGTCTCTTCACAAACACTTCTTCATCTGTTTCTTTACACCTACCCTGTGTCTCTTCATCAACACTTCTCTGTTTTACACCTGCCCTGTGTCTCTTTACCAACACTTCTTCCCTCTGTTTCTTTACACCTACCCTGCGTCTCTTCACCAACACTTCTGTTTCTTTACACCGTCCTGTGTCTGTTCACCGACACTTCTTCCATCTGTTTCTTTACACCTACCCTGCGTCTCTTCACCAACACTTCTGTTTCTTTACACCTGCCCTGTGTCTCTTCACCAACACTTCTTCATCTGTTCCTTTACACCTACCCTGTGTCTCTTCACAAACACTTCTTCATCTGTTTCTTTACACCTACCCTGTGTCTCTTCATCAACACTTCTCTGTTTTACACCTGCCCTGTGTCTCTTTACCAACACTTCTTCCCTCTGTTTCTTTACACCTACCCTGCGTCTCTTCACCAACACTTCTGTTTCTTTACACCGTCCTGTGTCTGTTCACCGACACTTCTTCCATCTGTTTCTTTACACCTACCCTGCGTCTCTTCACCAACACTTCTGTTTCTTTACACCGTCCTGTGTCTGTTCACCGACACTTCTTCCATCTGTTTCTTTACACCTACCCTGCGTCTCTTCACCAACACTTCTGTTTCTTTACACCTGCCCTGTGTCTCTTCACCAACACTTCATCTGTTCCTTTACACCTACCCTGTGTCTCTTCACCAACACTTCTTCATCTGTTTCTTTACACCTACCCTGTGCCTCTTCACCAACACTTCTGTTTCTTTACACTGTCCTGTGTCTGTTCACCAACACTTCTTCCGTCTGTTTCTTTACACCTGCCCTGTGTCTCTTCACCAACACTTCTGTTTCTTTACACCTACCCTGTGTCTCTTCACCAACACTTCTTCCGTCTATTTCTTTACACCTATCCTGTGTCTCTTCACCAACACTTCTCTATTTCTTTACACCCGTCCTGTGTCTCTTCACCAACACTTCTTCTGTCTGTTTCTTTACACCCGCCCTCTGTCTCTTCACCAACACTTCTTCCGTCTATTTCTTTACACACGTCCTGTGTCTCTTCACCAACAATTCTTCCGTCTGTTTCTTTACACCCGTCCTGTGTCTCTTCACCAACTCTTCTTCCTTCTGTTTCTTTACACCCGCCCTGTGCCTCTTCACCAACACTTCTGTTTCTTTACACCTGCCCTGTGTTTCTTCACCAACACTTCTTCCGTCTGTTTCTTTACACCTGCCCTGTGTCTCTTCACCAACACTTCTTCCGTCTGTTTCTTTACACCTACCCTGTGTCTCTTCACCAACTCTTCTTCCTTCTGTTTCTTTACACCTGCCCTGTGTCTCTTCACCAACACTTCTTCCTTCTGTTTCTTTACACGTATCCTGTGTCTCTTCACCAGCACTTCTTCCGTCTGTTTCTTTACACCTATCCTGTGTCTCTTCACCAACACTTCTTCCTTCTGTTTCTTTACACCTACCCTGTGTCTCTTCACCAACACTTCTTCCTTCTGTTTCTTTACACCTACCCTGTGTCTCTTCACCAACACTTCTCTGTTTTACACCTACCCTGCGTCTCTTCACCAACACTTCTGTTTCTTTACACTGTCCTGTGTCTGTTCACCAACACTTCTTCCGTCTGTTTCTTTACACCCGCCCTGTGTCTCTTCACCGACACTTCTCTGTTTCTTTACACCCGTCCTGTGTCTCTTCACCAACACTTCTTCCGTCTGTTTCTTTACACCCGCCCTGTGTCTCTTCACCAACACTTCTTCCGTCTGTTTCTTTACACCTACCCTGTGTCTCTTCACCAACACTTCATCCCTCTGTTTCTTTACACCTACTGTAAGGAAATGCCTCCTTGGCATGGTTACCCCCTGACTTTTTGCCTTTGCTGATGCCACGTTATGATTTGAAAGTGTGCTGGGACCTGCTAACCAAGCCCCAGCACCAGTGTTCTTTCCCTACCCTGTACCTTTGTTTCCACAATTGGCACACCCTGGCATCCAGGTAAGTCCCTTGTAACTGGTACCCTTGGTACCAAGGGCCCTGATGCCAGGTAAGGTCTCTAAGTTCTGCAGCATTTATTATGCCACCCTAGGGACCCCTCAGTCAGCACAGACACACTGCTTGCCAGCTTGTGTGTGCTGGTGGGGAGACAATTACTGAGTCAACATGGCATTCCTCTCAGGGTGCCATGCCAACCTCACACTGCCTGTGGCATAGGTAGGTCACCCCTCTAGCAGGCCTTACAGCCCTAAGGCAGGGTGCACTATACCACAGATGGTATAGATGCATGAGCACTATGCCCCTACAGTTTCTAAGCAAAACCTTAGACATTGTAAGTGCAGGGTAGCCATAAGAGTATATGGTCTGGGAGTCTGTCATACACGAACTCCACAGCTCCATAATGGCTACACTGAAAACTGGGAAGTTTGGTATCAAACTTCTAACAACAATAAATGCACACTGATGCCAGTGTACATTTTATTGTGAAATACACCCCAGAGGGCATCTTAGAGATGCCCCCTGAAAACAGACCCGACTTCCAGTGTGGGCTGACTAGTTTTGCCAGCCTGCCACACACCAGACATGTTGCTGGCCACATGGGGAGAGTGCCTTAGTCACTCTGTGGCCAGTAACAAAGCCTGTACTGGGTGGAGGTGCTTCACACCTCCCCCTGCAGGAACTGTAACACCTGGTGGTGAGCCTCAAAGGCTCACCCCCTTTGTTACAGCGCCACAGGGCATCCCAGCTAGTGGAGACGCCCGCCCCTCCGGCCGCTGCCCCCACTTTTGGCGGCAAGGCCGGAGGAGATAATGAGAAAAACAAGGATTCGTCACTGGCCAGTCAGTACAACCCCTAAGGTGTCCTGAGCTGAGGTGACTCTGACTTTTAGAAATCCTCCATCTTGTAGATGGAGGATTCCCCCAATAGGATTAGGGATGTGCCCCCCTCCCCTCAGGGAGGAGGCACAAAGAGGGTGTAGCCACCCTCAGGGCCAGTAGCCATTGGCTACTAACCCCCCAGACCTAAACACACCCCTAAATTGAGTATTTAGGGGCCCCCAGAACCAAGCAAGATAGATTCCTGCAACCTGAAGACGAAGGACTGCTGACCTGAAGCCCTGCAGAGAAAACTGAGACACCAACTGCTTTGGCCCCAGCCCTACCATCCTGTATCCCCACTTCA
Organism: Pleurodeles waltl; assembly: GCF_031143425.1. Taxonomy (NCBI): domain Eukaryota; kingdom Metazoa; phylum Chordata; class Amphibia; order Caudata; family Salamandridae; genus Pleurodeles; species Pleurodeles waltl. The sequence continues at coordinate 22,256,751 of NC_090451.1, read as the reverse complement.
AGAAAAACTGCAACAGAGACGCGTCCCCCCAGGGTCCAGCAACCTCGGAAGCCTCAGAGGATTACCCTGCATCTAAAAGGACCAAGAACTCCCGAGGACAGCGGTCCGGTTCCAAAGAAACTGCAACTTGGCAACAAAGAAGCAACTTTTAAAGACCACACGTTTCCCGCCGTAAGCGTGAGACTTTCCACTCTGCACCCGACGCCCTGGCTCGACCTGTGGAAAACCAACACTACAGGGAGGACTCCCCGGCGACTGCGAGCCCGTGAGTAACCAGAGTTGACCCCCCCCCCTGAGCCCCCACAGCGACACCTGCAGAGGGAATCCAGAGGCTCCCCCTGACGGTGACTGCCTGCTTCAAAGAACCCGACGCCTGGTAAAGACACTGCACCCGCAGCCCCCAGGACCTGAAGGATCCGACCTCCAGTGCAGAAGCAACCCCCAGGTGGCCCTCTCCCTTGCCCAGGTGGTGGCTACCCCGAGGAGCACCCCCCTTGCCTGCCTGCTTCGCTGAAGAGACCCTTGGGTCTCACATTGAAACCTATTGCAAACCTGACGCCTGTTTGCACTCTGCACCCGGCCGCCCCCGTGCCGCTGAGGGTGCACTTTTTGTGCTGACTTGTGTCCCCCCCCCCGGTGCCCTACAAAACCCCCCTGGTCTTCCCTCCGAAGTCGCGGGTACTTACCTGCTGGCAGACTGGAACCGGGGCACACCCTTCTCCATTGAAGCCTTTGCGGTTTGGGCACCATTTTGACCTCTGCACCCGATCGGCCCTGAGCTGCTGGTGTGGTAACTTTGGGGTTGCCCTGAACCCCCAACGGTGGGCTACCCTGGACCCAACTTTGAACCCTGTAGGTGGTTTACTTACCTGCAAAACTAACCAATACTTACCTCCCCCCAGGTACTGTTGAAAAGTGCACTGTGTCTAGTTTTAAAATAGCTTATTGCCATTTTTGCCAAAACTGTACATGCTATTTTGCTGATTCAAAGTTCCTATGATACCTGCGTGAAGTACCTTTCATTTAAAGTATTGATTGTAAATCTTGAACCTGTGGTTCTTAAAATAAACTAAGAAAATATATTTTTCTATACAAAAACCTATTGGCCTGGAATTGTCTTTGAGTGTGTGTTCCTCATTTATTGCCTGTGTGTTTACAACAAATGCTTAACACTACCCTGTGCTAAGCCTACTGCTCGACCACACTACCACAAAATAGAGCATTGGAATTATCTCTTTTTGCCACTATCTTACCACTAAGGGGAACCCTTGGACTCTGTGCATGCTATTTCTTACTTTGAAATAGTGCATACAGAGCCAACTTCTTACACCTACCCTGTGTCTCTTCAACACATCATCCCTCTGTTTCTTTACACCTACCCTGTGTCTCTTCACCAACTCTTTTTCCTTCTGTTTCTTTACACCCGTCCTGTCTCTTCACCAACACTTCTCTGTTTCTTTACACCCGTCCTGTGTCTCTTCACCAACACTTCTCTATTTCTTTACACCCGTCCTGTTTCTCTTCACCAACACTTCTTCCGTCTATTTCTTTACACCTGTCCTGTGTCTCTTCACCAATACTTCATCCCTCTGTTTCTTTACACCTGTCCTGTGTCTCTTCACAAACACTTAATCCCTCTGTTTCTTTACACCTGTCCTGTGTCTCTTCACAAACACTTAATCCCTCTGTTTCTTTATATCTGTCCTGTGTCTCTTCACCAACACTTCTGTTTCTTTACACCCGCCCTGTGTCTCTTCACCAACACTTCATCCCTCTCTTTCTTTACACCCGTCCTGTGTCTCTTCACCAACACATCTGTTTCTTTACACCCGTCCTGTGTCTCTTCACCAACACTTCTCTGTTTCTTTACACCCGCCCTGTGTCTCTTCACAAACACTTCTGTTTCTTTACACCCGCCCTGTGTCTCTTCTTCCGTCTGTTTCTTTACACCCGCCCTGTGTCTCTTCTTCCGTCTGTTTCTTTACACCCGCCCTGTGTCTCTTCTTCCGTCTGTTTCTTTACACCTGCCCTGTGTCTCTTCTTCCGTCTTTCTTTACACCCGCCCTGTGTCTCTTCACCAACACTGTTTCTTTACACCTGTCCTGTGTCTCTTCACCAACACTTCTCTGTTTCTTTACACCCGCCCTGTGTCTCTTCACCAACACTTCTGTTTCTTTACACCCGCCCTGTGTCTCTTCACCAGCACTTCTTCCATCTGTTTCTTTACACCTATCGTGTCTCTTCACCAACACTTCTTCCCTCTGTTTCTTTACACCCGTCCTGTGTCTCTTCACCAGCACTTCTTCCTTCTGTTTCTTTACACCCGCCCTGTGTCTCTTCACCAACACTTCTGTTTCTTTACACCCGCCCTGTGTCTCTTCTTCCGTCTGTTTCTTTACACCCGCCCTGTGTCTCTTCTTCCGTCTGTTTCTTTACACCCGCCCTGTGTCTCTTCACCAACACTGTTTCTTTACACCTGTCCTGTGTCTCTTCACCAACACTTCTCTGTTTCTTTACACCTGCCCTGTGTCTCTTCACCAACACTTCTGTTTCTTTACACCTGTCCTGTGTCTCTTCACCAACACTTCTGTTTCTTTACACCCGCCCTGTGTCTCTTCTTCCGTCTGTTTCTTTACTCACCGGCCCATGGCTGCAGGAGAGGTGCAGCTTGTGGTCTGACCCTCTGATTCGCCAAGAGCTCCAGGGAGGCGAACACGAAGCTCTACCCCCTCAATCCCGCCGACCTCCCTGTGCAAGAGTAAACCCCGGTTGCCATGCAGTTTTTGTATTACTGTTGCTGGTTGTTACAGGCGGGTGTGCTATTGTGCTGCACACGAACAGCTGAACGTATCGATGAGTTATTCACTAGGCAGGGGGTGCTCAGGGACTGAGCGCTGCTTCCAGGGCGTCCAGGTGAATCTTTCCTGATGCCAGACCCGCCATCAGCTGCACAAAACCAGCCTGGAGGCGAAAGCATCACGAGCAGGCTCTGGAAGAGCGGGCGGGGCGCTGGAGCAATCACACCACCCCTGGGGCGAACACAACCAACCAGCCCCAGGACACAACCCTGGAACCTTCACGGCTGACAACCACGGGCTCGTAGGGGACAACGTTGTCTCAAATACCCTTAAAAGGACCCGCCTTCAATGAAATATTACTGTACAGCTGCTGTAACGGGGAAGATTGTGGAACAAGCCCAGGAGAAACCCTAAAAGGATCTTCTAACACTCAGAACCATACAAACTGGACTAGACCCTGTTTAAACAAAAACACAGATCAGCTCTAGAACTGAGAATAATTCTGGAAAATTAGAACATTGTTCGGTCTCGGAGTGATCTCTTGAAATCGAACTCACTAAAACTAAGGATGAACGTAGGAAAGTTCCCCTTTCGGCATGGTTAAACAAAAAATCTTGAACCACCGCCACTCCCTCCCCCACCGTCCCGTACTGTGTGTGCGCGCTGGGATTCTGTTAACCAGGCCTGGAGATGGGGATAAATGTCCCGTAGCAACACTGGCGATGGAGATAAATGTCCCATAGCAACCCTGGCAATGGAGATAAATATCCCATAGCGACAATGGAGATCAATATCCCATAGCAACCCTGGCAATGGAGATAAATATCCCATAGCGACAATGGAGATCAATATCCCATAGCAACCCTGGCAATGGAGATAACTACCCCATAGCAACTCTGGCGATGGATATAAATATTCCATAGCAACACTAGCAATGGAGATAAATATCCCATAGCAACGCGGGCGATGGTACTTAATAGCCTATAGAAAGGCTGGTGATGGAGACAAATATCCCATAGCAACGCTGGCGATCATGATAAATAGCCTATAGCAACACTGGCGATGGAGATAAATATCCTATAGCAACGCTGGCGATGGGGATAAATATCCCATAGCAACACTGGCAATGGGGATAAATATCCCATAGCAACACTGGCAATGGGGATAAATATCCCATAGCAACACTGGCAATGGAGATAAATATCCCATAGCAACACTGGCGATGGAGATAAATATCACATAGCAACCTTGGTGATGGGCAACCCTGGTGATGGAGATAAATGTCCCATAGCAACACTGGTGATGGAGATCAATATCCCGTAGCATCAATTGAGATAAATATCACATAGCAACCCTAGCGATGGCGATAAATATCCCATAGCAACGCTGACGATGGTGATAAATAGTCTATAGCAACACTGGCGATGGAGATAAATGTCCCAATGCAACACTGGTGATGGAGATAAGTATCCCATAGCAACACTGGTGATGGAGATAAATATCCCATAGCAACACTGGCGATGGAGATAAATATCCCGTACCAACGCTGGTGATGGAGATAAATGCCCCATAGAAACACTGGTGATGGAGATAAATATCCCATAGCAACACTAGCGATGGAGATAAATATCCAATAGCAACGCTGACAAGGGAGATAAATATCTCATAGCAATCCTGGTGATGAAAATAAGTGTCCCATAACTAAACTAGTGATGGAGATAAATATCCCATAGCGACAATGGAGATAAATATCCCATAGCAACACTAGGGATGGAGATGAATATCCCACAGCAACCCTGGCGATGGAGATAAATATCCTATATCAATGCTGGCAATGGAATAAGTATCACATAGCAACTCTGGGGATGGCAATAACTATCCCATAGCAACACTGGCGATGGAGGCAAATATCCAATAGCAACGCTGTTGATGGAATAAATATCCCATAGCAGTGATGGAAATAAATATCCCATAGCAACACTGGTGATGGAGATAAATATCCCATATCAACCCTGGTGATGGAGATAAATGTCCCATAGAAACACTGGTGATGGAGATAAATATCCCATAACAACACTGGTGATGGAGATAAATATCCCATAGCGACAGTGGAGATAAATATCCCATAGCAACACTAAGGATGGAGATAAATATCCCATAGTAACCCTGGCGATGGAGATAAATATCCCATAGCAATGCTGGCGATGGATATAAATATCCCATGGCGACAATGGAGATTAATATCCCATAGCAACTGTGGCGATGGAGATAAATATCCCATAGCAACACTGGTGATAGAGATAAATATCCCATAGCAACCCTAGCAATGAAGATAAATATCCCATAGCAGCACTGGCAATGGTGATAAATAGCCTAAAGCAATGCTGGCGATGGAGATAAATATCCAATAGCAACACTGGCGATGGAGATAAATGTCCCATAGCAACACTGGCGATGGAGATAAATGTCCCATAGAAACACTGGTGATGGAGATAAATATACCATAACAGCACTAGCGATGGAGATAAATATCCAATAGCAACGCTGGCGATAGAGATAAATATCTCATAGCAATCCTGGTGATGAAAATAAATGTCCCATAGCAACACTGGTGATGGAGATAAATATCCCATAACAAAACTGGGGATGGAGATAAATATTCCATATCGACAATGGAGATAAATATCCGATAGCAACACTAGGGATGGAGATAAATATCCCATAGCAACGTTGGAGATGGAGATAAATATCCCACAGCTAAACTGGCGATGAAGGTAAATATCCAATAGCAACGCTGTAGATGGAATAAATATACCATAGCGGTGATGGAAATAAATATCCCATAGCAACACTGGCGATGGAATAAATATCCCATAGCAGCGATGGAGATAAATATCCCATAGCAACCCTGGCGATGGAGATAAACATCCCATAGCAACCCTGGCAATGGAGATAGATATCCCATAGCAGCCCTCGTAATGGAGACAAATATCTCATAGCAAAACTAGTGATGGAAATAAATATCCCATAGTGACAAGGGAGATAAATATCCCATAGCAACCTTGGCGATGGTGATAATTATCCCATAGCAATGCTGGCGATGGAGATAAATATCCCATAGCAACCCTGGTGATGGAGATAAATATCCCATAGCAACCCTGGTTCTGTGTGTGAGGGAAGGTTGCAGTGGTGCTCTCTGTGCTGTACTTCTGTGTGTGAAGTAAACTTGCAGTGGAGCTGTCTGTGCAGTACCTCTTCTGTGGATGAAGGAAGAATGCAGTGGTGTTGGCTGTGCTGTATCTGCTGATGTTGGCTGTAATGTATCTGCTGTCTATGCTGTTAACTCCCGGTGTGTAAGGGAGCTTACAGTGCTGTTGGCTGTGCTGTATCTGTTCTCTGTGTGAAGGAAGCTTGCAGTGGTGTTGGCTGTGCTGTAGCTGTTCTCTATGTGAGGGAAGCTTGCAGTGGTGTTGGCTGTGCTGTAGCTGTTCTCTGTGTGAAGGAAGCTTGCAGTGGTGTTGGCTGTGCTGTAGCTGTTCTCTGTGTGAGGGAAGCTTGCAGTGGTGTTGGCTGTGCTGTAGCTGTTCTCTGTGTGAGGGAAGCTTGCAGTGGTGTTGGCTGTGCTGTAGCTGTTCTCTGTGTGAGGGAAGCTTGCAGTGGTGTTGGCTGTGCTGTAGCTGTTCTCTGTGTGAAGGAAGCTTGCAGTGGTGTTGGCTGTGCTGTAGCTGTTCTCTGTGTGAAGGAAGCTTGCAGTGGTGTTGGCTGTGCTGTATCCCTTCTGTGTGTGAGGGAAGCTTGCAGTGGTGTTGGCTGTGCTGTAGCTGTTCTCTATGTGAAGGAAGCATGCAGTGGTGTTGGCTGTGCTGTAGCTGTTCTCTATGTGAGGGAAGCTTGCAGTGGTGTTGGCTGTGCTGTATTCCTTCTGTGTGTGAGGGAAGCTTGCAGTGGTGTTGGCTGTGCTGTAGCTGTTCTCTGTGTGAAGGAAGCTTGCAGTGGTGTTGGCTGTGCTGTAGCTGTTCTCTATGTGAGGGAAGCTTGCAGTGGTGTTGGCTGTGCTGTATCCCTTCTGTGTGTGAGGGACGCTTGCAGTGGTGTTGGCTGTGCTGTATCTGTTCTCTGTGTGAAGGAAGCATGCAGTGGTGTTGGCTTTGCTGTATGTCCTCTGTGTGTGATAGAAACTTGCGCTGGTTCTGTCTGAGCTATAACTCTTGTGTGTGAAGGAAGCTTGCAGTGGTGCTGTCTGTGCTGTACTCTAGTGTATGTGAAGGAAGCTTGCAGTGGTGCTGTCAGTGCTGTACCTCTACTGTATGTGAAGGAAGCTTGAAGTGGTGCTGTCAATGCTGCACCTCTACTGTATGTGAAGGAAGATTGTAATGGTGCCGGCTGTGCTGTAACTCTTCTGTGTGTAAAGGAAGCATGCGGTGGTGCTGGCTGTGGTGTACCTCTTGTGTGTGCGAAAGAAGCTTGGAGTGGTGCTGACTGCGTTGCACCTCTTCTGTGTGTGAAGGAAGCAGGTGGTGGTGCTAGCTGTGCTGTACATCTTCTCTGTGTGAAGGTAGCTTGCAGTGGTGCTGCGGGTGCTGTACCTCTTCTGTGTGTGAGGGAAGCTTGCAGTGCTGTCTGAGCTGTACTCTTCTGTGCGTGAAGGAAACTTGCAGTGGTGCTGTCTGTGCTGGACCTCTTCTGTCTGTGAAGGAAGTTTGCAGTGGGACTGTCTGTGCTGGACCTTTTCTCTGTGTGAAGGAAGCTTGCAGTGGTGCTGTCTGTGCTGTACCTCTTCTGTCTGTGAAGGAAGCTTCCAGTGGTTCTGCCTGTGCTGGACCTTTTCTCTGTGTGAAGGAAGCTTGAAGTGGTGCTGTCTGTGCTGTACCTCTTCTGTCTGTGAAGGAAGCTTCCAGTGGTTCTGCCTGTGCTGGACCTCTTCTCTGTGTGAAGGAAGCTTGCAGTGGTGTTCGCTGTGCTGTACCTCTTCTGTTTATGAAGGAAGCTTGCAGTGGTGCTGTCTGTGCTGGACCTCTTCTGTCTGTGAAGGAAGCTTCCAGTGGTTCTGCCTGTGCTGGACCTCTTCTCTGTGCGAAGGAAGCTTGCAGTGGTGTTCGCTGTGCTGTACCTCTTCTGTTTATGAAGGAAGCTTGCAGTGGTGCTGTCTGTGCTGGACCTCTTCTCTGTGTGAAGGAAGCTTGCAGTGGTGCTGTCTGTGCTGTACCTCTTCTGTGTGTGAAGGAAGCTTGCAGTGGTGCTATCTATGTTGTACCTCTTCTGTGTGGGAAGGAAGCTTGCAGTAGTGTTGGCTGTGCTGTACATCTTCTCTGCGTGAAGGAAGCTTGCAGTGGTGCTGTCTGTGCTGTACCTCTTCTGTGTCAAGGAAGCCTGCTACGGTGCGATCTGTGCTGTACCTTTTCTGTGTGTGACGGAAGCTGTCAGTGGTGCTGGCTGTGCTGTATCTTTTCTGTGTGTGAAGGAGGCTGTCCTGGTGTATGTATGTGGGCGGGAGCAGGGGCCTTGTGCATGCGGCTGCTGCCTGCTCCTGGTGTGTGTAAATAAGTGACTGCACATTTATGTTGTGTGTGAGAGGGTATGTGTGTCCTGGTGTGTGTGAAAATGAGCTTATGGCTGCTGTTCTGTGTGTGTGTCTGTAAGAGTGCCTGGTGTTCCGTGTGTGTGATAGAGAGAGGGAAAGAGAGAGAGAGAGACAGACAATGTGTGTGCCTGCTGCATCTGGTGTATGTAAGAGAGACAATGTGTGTGTGGCTGCAGTTCCGTGTGTTTGTGTGTGCGATAGTGTGTGCGTGTGGGTGCAGCGTGCACCATTCTCTGTGCGCTTGTGAAGTACTTCCTGCTGCCCCTTTGAGTGAGAGTGCGTGAATGTTTTTTTCTGAGTGTGTTTTTGTTTGTGTGAAGCTTGCAGTGCGGCTGCAACGCTCATCCTCTTTGTCTGTTTGATGGTCTCTTGCAGGATGTGTGTGTTTGTGGGGTGTGTGTGTGTGTTTGCTGGTTCTTTTCTCTCAGTGGTGGTCTCTGGCACTGTTAGTGTCTGTCTGTGTGTGTGCGCCTGCCACGGCCCCTTGCACGGAGTGCGCTTGTGAGAAGGATGTGTGTGGGCGTGCCTGTGAAGCTTGCACTGCAGGTGCCCTTTGAACAGCTTGTGAGAGAAGTGTGAATGTGTGTGTGTGAATCCTCTTGCACAGAGTGCACTTGTGAGAGAAGTGTGTGTGTGTGTGTGTATGAGAGAGAAGCTTGCAGTGCAGCTGCCACGCTGGTTCTTTTTTCTCTGTGATGGTCTTGTGCACTGCGTGTGTGTGTTTCTGTGTGTGCATTTGAGAAGCGTGGCCTCTTGTACATAGTGTGCTTCTGGGAGGATGTGTGTGTGCATGCGCATGAAGCTTGCACTGCGGGTGCCACGCTCCTTGAACGCAGTGTGCTTGTGAGAGAAGTGTGTGTGTGTGTGTGAATCTTCTTGCACAGAGTGCACTTGTGAGAGAAGTGTGTGTGTCTGTGAGAGAGAAGCTTGACTGCCCCTGCCATGGCCCCTTGCATGGAGCGTGCTTCTGAGAGGGATGTGTGTGTTTGTGCACATTAAGCTTGCACTGCGGGTGCCATGCCCCTTGAACACAGTGTGCTTGTGAGATAAGTGTGTGTGTGTGTGTGTGAAGCTTCTTCCATGGAATGCGCTTGTAAGAGAAGTGTGAGTGATGTGTGTGTGTGAAGCTTGTACTGCGGTGTTGCACTGTTCACACCCCTTCCATCGTATGAGATCCCGCACCGAGTGTGTGTGTGTGTACTTTGCACTGGGGTGTTAAACTGCTCACACCCCCTCCATCGCGTGAGAGCCCGGTGTGTGTGTGTGAAGCTTGCACTGCGGTGTTGCACTGCTCATACCCCCTCCATCGCGTGAGAGCCCTGTGTGTGTGTGGGTGTGTGTGTATGAGTATGTGTGGGGGGGGGGGTGTGTGTGAAGCTTGCACTGCTCACACCCCCTCCATCGCTCTGCTCACACCCCCTCCATCGCTTGAGAGCCTGGTGTGTGTGTGTGAAGCTTGCACTGCGGTGTTGCACTGCTCACACCCCCTCCATCGCTCTGCTCACACCCCCTCCATCGCGTGAGAGCCCGGTGTGTGTGTGTGTGTGTGTGTGTGTGTGTGTGTGTGTGTGTGTGTGTGTGTGTGTGTGTGTGTGTGCGCGCGCGAAGCTTGCACTGCTCACACCCCCTCCATCGCGTGAGAGCCTGGTGTGTGTGTGTGTGTGTGTGAAGCTTGCACTGCGGTGTTGCACTGCTCACACCCCCTCCATCGCTCTGCTCACACCCCCTCCATCGCGTGAGAGCCCGGTGTGTGTGTGTGTGTGTGTGTGTGTGTGTGTGTGTGTGTGTGCGAAGCTTGCACTGCTCACACCCCCTCCATCGCGTGAGGTCCCTGTGTGTGTGTGTGTGTGTGTGAATCTTCTTACACAGAGTGCACTTGTGAGAGAAGTGTGTGTGTCTGTGAGAGAGAAGCTTGACTGCCCCTGCCATGGCCCCTTGCATGGAGCGTGCTTCTGAGAGGGATGTGTGTGTTTGTGCACATTAAGCTTGCACTGCGGGTGCCATGCCCCTTGAACACAGTGTGCTTGTGAGATAAGTGTCTGTGTGTGTGTGTGTGAAGCTTCTTCCATGGAATGCGCTTGTAAGAGAAGTGTGAGTGATGTGTGTGTGTGAAGCTTGTACTGCGGTGTTGCACTGTTCACACCCCTTCCATCGTATGAGATCCCGCACCGAGTGTGTGTGTGTGTGTACTTTGCACTGGGGTGTTAAACTGCTCACACCCCCTCCATCGCGTGAGAGCCCTGTGTGTGTGTGGGTGTGTGTGTATGAGTATGTGTGGGGCGGGGGGGTGTGTGAAGCTTGCACTGCTCACACCCCCTCCATCGCTCTGCTCACACCCCCTCCATCGCGTGAGAGCCTGGTGTGTGTGTGTGAAGCTTGCACTGCGGTGTTGCACTGCTCATACCCCCTCCATCGCGTGAGAGCCCTGTGTGTGTGTGGGTGTGTGTGTATGAGTATGTGTGGGGCGGGGGGGGGGTGTGAAGCTTGCACTGCTCACACCCCCTCCATCGCTCTGCTCACACCCCCTCCATCGCGTGAGAGCCTGGTGTGTGTGTGTGAAGCTTGCACTGCGGTGTTGCACTGCTCACACCCCCTCCATCGCTCTGCTCACACCCCCTCCATCGCGTGAGAGCCCGGTGTGTGTGTGTGTGTGTGTGTGTGTGTGCGAAGCTTGCACTGCTCACACCCCCTCCATCGCGTGAGAGCCTGGTGTGTGTGTGTGAAGTTTGCACTGCGGTGTTGCACTGCTCACACTCCCTCCATCGCTCTGCTCACACCCCCTCCATCGCGTGAGAGCCCGGTGTGTGTGTGTGTGTGTGTGTGTGTGTGCGTGCGTGCGAAGCTTGCACTGCTCACACCCCCTCCATCGCGTGAGATCCCTGTGTGTGTGTGTGTGTGTGTGAATCTTCTTGCACAGAGTGCACTTGTGAGAGAAGTGTGTGTGTCTGTGAGAGAGAAGCTTGACTGCCCCTGCCATGGCCCCTTGCATGGAGCGTGCTTCTGAGAGGGATGTGTGTGTTTGTGCACATTAAGCTTGCACTGCGGGTGCCATGCCCCTTGAACACAGTGTGCTTGTGAGATAAGTGTGTGTGTGTGTGTGTGTGTGTGTGAAGCTTCTTCCATGGAATGCGCTTGTAAGAGAAGTGTGAGTGATGTGTGTGTGTGAAGCTTGTACTGCGGTGTTGCACTGTTCACACCCCTTCCATCGTATGAGATCCCGCACCGAGTGTGTGTACTTTGCACTGGGGTGTTAAACTGCTCACACCCCCTCCATCGCGTGAGAGCCCGGTGTGTGTGTGTGAAGCTTGCACTGCGGTGTTGCACTGCTCATACCCCCTCCATCGCGTGAGAGCCCTGTGTGTGTGTGTGTGTGTGTGGGTGTGTGTGTATGAGTATGTGTGTGGGGGGGGGGGGTGTGTGTGAAGCTTGCACTGCTCACACCCCCTCCATCGCTCTGCTCACACCCCCTCCATCGCGTGAGAGCCTGGTGTGTGTGTGTGTGTGAAGCTTGCACTGCGGTGTTGCACTGCTCACACCCCCTCCATCGCGTGAGAGCCCGGTGTGTGTGTGTGTGTGTGTGTGTGTGTGTGTGTGTGTGTGTGTGTGTGCGCGCGAAGCTTGCACTGCTCACACCCCCTCCATCGCGTGAGGTCCCTGTGTGTGTGTGAAGCTTGCACTGCGGTGTTGCACTGCTCACACCCCCTCTATCGCTCTGCTCACACCCCCTCCATCGCGTGAGAGCCCGGTGTGTGTGTGTGTGTGTGTGTGTGTGTGTGTGTGTGTGTGTGCGTGCGAAGCTTGCACTGCTCACACCCCCTCACTCGCGTGAGGTCCCTGTGTGTGTGTGTGTGTGTGTGTGTGTGAGAATCTTCTTGCACAGAGTGCACTTGTGAGAGAAGTGTGTGTGTCTGTGAGAGAGAAGCTTGACTGCCCCTGCCATGGCCCCTTGCATGGAGCGTGCTTCTGAGAGGGATGTGTGTGTTTGCGCACATTAAGCTTGCACTGCGGGTGCCATGCCCCTTGAACACAGTGTGCTTGTGAGATAAGTGTGTGTGTGTGTGTGTGAAGCTTCTTCCATGGAATGCGCTTGTAAGAGAAGTGTGAGTGATGTGTGTGTGTGAAGCTTGTACTGCGGTGTTGCACTGTTCACACCCCTTCCATCGTATGAGATCCCGCACCGAGTGTGTGTGTGTGTACTTTGCACTGGGGTGTTAAACTGCTCACACCCCCTCCATCGCGTGAGAGCCCGGTGTGTGTGTGTGAAGCTTGCACTGCGGTGTTGCACTGCTCATACCCCCTCCATCGCGTGAGAGCCCTGTGTGTGTGTGTGTGGGTGTGTGTGTATGAGTATGTGTGGGGGGGGGGGTGTGTGTGTGAAGCTTGCACTGCTCACACCCCCTCCATCGCGTGAGAGCCTGGTGTGTGTGTGTGTGTGTGTGAAGCTTGCACTGCGGTGTTGCACTGCTCACACCCCCTCCATCGCTCTGCTCACACCCCCTCCATCGCGTGAGAGCCCGGTGTGTGTGTGTGTGTGTGTGTGTGTGTGTGTGTGTGCGAAGCTTGCACTGCTCACACCCCCTCCATCGCGTGAGGTCCCTGTGTGTGTGTGAAGCTTGCACTGCGGTGTTGCACTGCTCACACCCCCTCCATCGCTCTGCTCACACCCCCTCCATCGCGTGAGAGCCCGGTGTGTGTGTGTGTGTGTGTGTGTGTGTGTGCGCGCGCGAAGCTTGCACTGCTCACACCCCCTCCATCGCGTGAGGTCCCTGTGTGTGTGTGTGTGTGTGTGAATCTTCTTGCACAGAGTGCACTTGTGAGAGAAGTGTGTGTGTCTGTGAGAGAGAAGCTTGACTGCCCCTGCCATGGCCCCTTGCATGGAGCGTGCTTCTGAGAGGGATGTGTGTGTTTGTGCACATTAAGCTTGCACTGCGGGTGCCATGCCCCTTGAACACAGTGTGCTTGTGAGATAAGTGTGTGTGTGTGTGTGTGAAGCTTCTTCCATGGAATGCGCTTGTAAGAGAAGTGTGAGTGATGTGTGTGTGTGAAGCTTGTACTGCGGTGTTGCACTGTTCACACCCCTTCCATCGTATGAGATCCCGCACCGAGTGTGTGTGTGTGTACTTTGCACTGGGGTGTTAAACTGCTCACACCCCCTCCATCGCGTGAGAGCCCGGTGTGTGTGTGTGTGAAGCTTGCACTGCGGTGTTGCACTGCTCATACCCCCTCCATCGCGTGAGAGCCCTGTGTGTGTGTGGGTGTGTGTGTATGAGTATGTGTGCGGGGGGGGGGGGGTGTGTGAAGCTTGCACTGCTCACACCCCCTCCATCGCTCTGCTCACACCCCCTCCATCGCGTGAGAGCCTGGTGTGTGTGTGTGAAGCTTGCACTGCGGTGTTGCACTGCTCACACCCCCTCCATCGCTCTGCTCACACCCCCTCCATCGCGTGAGAGCCCGGTGTGTGTGTGTGTGTGTGTGTGTGTGTGTGTGTGTGTGCGCGAAGCTTGCACTGCTCACACCCCCTCCATCGCGTGAGAGCCTGGTGTGTGTGTGTGAAGCTTGCACTGCGGTGTTGCACTGCTCACACCCCCTCCATCGCTCTGCTCACACCCCCTCCATCGCGTGAGAGCCCGGTGTGTGTGTGTGTGTGTGTGTGTGTGTGTGTGTGTGTGTGTGTGTGTGTGAAGCTTGCACTGCTCACACCCCCTCCATCGCGTGAGAGCCCGGTGTGTGTGTGTGTGTGTGTGTGTGTGTGTGTGTGTGTGTGTGTGTGTGTGTGTGCGCGCGCGCGCGCGAAGCTTGCACTGCTCACACCCCCTCCATCGCGTGAGGTCCCTGTGTGTGTGTGTGTGTGTGTGTGTGTGTGTGTGTGAATCTTCTTGCACAGAGTGCACTTGTGAGAGAAGTGTGTGTGTCTGTGAGAGAGAAGCTTGACTGCCCCTGCCATGGCCCCTTGCATGGAGCGTGCTTCTGAGAGGGATGTGTGTGTTTGTGCACATTAAGCTTGCACTGCGGGTGCCATGCCCCTTGAACACAGTGTGCTTGTGAGATAAGTGTGTGTGTGTGTGTGTGTGAAGCTTCTTCCATGGAATGCGCTTGTAAGAGAAGTGTGAGTGATGTGTGTGTGTGAAGCTTGTACTGCGGTGTTGCACTGTTCACACCCCTTCCATCGTATGAGATCCTGCACTGAGTGTGTGTGTGTACCTTGCACTGGGCTGTTAAACTGCTCACACCCCCTCCATCGTGTGAGAGCCCGGTGTGTGTGTGAAGCTTGCACTGCGGTGTTACACTGCTAACACTCCTGTGAGAAAGTAGCCTCTTTCTAGCCTTGTTACCCCCACTTTTGGCCTGTTTGTGAGTGTATGTCAGGGTGTTTTCACAGTCTCACTGGTATCCTGCTAGCCAGGGCCCAGTGCTCATAGTGAAAACCCTATGTTTTCAGTATGTTTGTTATGTGTCACTGGGACCCTGCTAGTCAGGACCCCAGTGCTCATAAGTTTGTGGCTTATATGTGTTCCCTGTGTGATGCCTAACTGTCTCACTGAGGCTCTGATAACCAGAACCTCAGTGGTTATGCTCTCTCTTTACTTTAAAATTTGTCACTAACAGGCTAGTGACTAAATTTACCAATTCACATTGGCATACTGGAACACCCTTATAATTCCCTAGTATATGGTACCTAGGTACCCAGGGTATTGGGGTTCCAGGAGATCCCTATGGGCTGCAGCATTTCTTTTGCCACCCATAGGGAGCTCTGACAATTCTTACACAGGCCTGCCAGTGCAGCCTGAGTGAAATAACGTCCACGTTATTTCACAGCCACTTACCACTGCACTTAAGTAACTTATAAGTCACCTAAATGTCTAACCTTCAC